>NC_135786.1:116482500-116790000 GCF_051106095.1 Pogona vitticeps
AAAGATACCAGGATCAAGAGGATCTGTTATCTTTTCACGTGTTGTTTCTTTGCTCTAAATAACTCTGAGACTCCAGCTACACTAGTCACCTCAGTCACACATAACATGGGTCCCAGAGACTGATATTTAGAAAGGGACACCCAACAAGAGATGGGAAGTAATATTTCCTATACCTGCTGCTTCTCTCCATATAGTATCTTCCCTCTCTCTGATCCTCCTCCTTCCAAACACATTTTTCATATTTAGAGCCTTAAAATGGACGTGTGACATCAGAAGAAAGGCTACAGACTGATAATTGACAATCGGCACTCTGAGAGTTACATTTTCCACTGGCCCAGACCCTTATATTTTACCATACCTCTCTTCTTTCCTCTTTTACTCTTTATACTTTATCAAGAGGCTAATAATCTGTTGCACCCTTACAGAGGCAACTATGTGGACCATGAAAAAGGCAAGATGGAAGTGAAATGTCGAGAATGGAAGCGCCATGAATTCCACTATGACAACATAATTTGGGCTTTGCTTACACTCTTCACTGTCTCCACTGGAGAAGGCTGGCCACAGTGAGTATTTCCCCTTGGTCCTCTCCGGGGGCATTAATGATCAAGTGCTCATTTAGCCCCAAACTATTCCAGTAGTATGGAATAGGTGTCTGGTTCATGTGTCGGTTTTCAAAAATAAGTACAAGGTGTTAAATTCTGCTCGTGAAAATAGTTGCATGCATTTGTGTTTATTATTTGTTCATTTGTTTATATGCTGTTCTTTTCTCCAAAGATGCCCAGAATGGCATACTCCATAAAACAACTACATTTATCATACACACAGCAATAAAATGCTTCACGTAAATTATAAAATACAATAAAACCAAACAATAAGTAAGATGGATTTATCTTATATACCTAACCATATAATGAATGTTTATCACATGAGTGGAAGAATAACATCCAAAGCCTCGCAGAGTTCTGTCTTACATCCCCTCCTGGATTCCTGCAGGGATGTCATACTTTGCAGGGAGTCAGGAAAAGAATTCTAAAGCACTACAGCAGCAACACAAAAATATATTTTTCAAATGCTTTCACGCCATGAAGTTTTGACAGCTGGATCTTTGAAGGGCAGTCCTGGATGATCTCAATTGTTGCAGAGGCTCATGTGAATAAAGGCAGTCCTATAGCTATGTAGGTGCCAAGCTGTTTAAGACTTTAAAGGTAATAACCAGCATCTTGAATTAAGAAGGAAACATAAAGACTTTGGGGCCCAGATAGTTTTTTTCATCCATCCTACCAGTTCTAGGAAGAAGAATAGAAAGGGAAAGCAAAATACTCTGGGTGAATGATTGGTTATGAAGGTGGTGTTGGCATGAGGGATTTGATTTTTGGGACACAAGCTAAGCTTCCTGGAAGATGGAGCACCAGCAAGAGATGGCTCACACCTCACGATGACTGGGAAGAAGGTGTTTGGCCATAGAATGAAGAACTTCATCAGGAGGGCTTTAAACTGAACTGTAAGAGGGAGGGAGACACAAGCACGGAGGTAAAGATAGATGAAGCCTTACTCACAGTAAGAGGAATGGACCAAACAGTTCTAATGGGGGTCAGTGATAACATTAACAACATTAACCAAAAATAATATTCATTAAAATGTACAAAGAAAAGCAGGCCACAAATCACACACTCTCGGGTGTATATATGTAATGCCAGGAGTATCAGAAGCAAACAAGAAGAAATGCAAATCTTAATTAAGGAGGGTAAATATGACTTGATAGGAATAACTGGAACTTGGTGGGATGACTCCCGTGATTGGAATACAGGAATTGAAAGATATAAATTGTTCAAAAAGAAGAGAAAGAAAAAAAAGGGAGGTGGAGTTGCAATATATGTCAAAAATATACATTCCTACACAGAAATATAGGCGGAAGAGACTGGTTGTCCCACTGAGAGCATCTGGATCAATTTAGATGGTGCGAAAAACAAAAGAAACATGGTAGTTGGGGTTTACTACTGATCAAGGAGAGGATGCGGATGAAACTTTCAAAAAATGAATTTTTAAGGATTTCAAAGAGACACAATGCAGTAGTGATGGGAGGTTTCAATTATCCTGATATCTGTTGGCAAGCCACTTATGATTCTTCCAAGAAATTCCTGGCTTGTGTGGCTAATAATTTTCTCCAACAAAAGTAGAGAAAGAAATTAGAGGACTAGTTATCCTCTACTTGATTCTAACCAGTAGAGAAGACTTCATGAAGGTAGTGGCAATAAGGGGAACTCTGGGCGAGAGTGACTATGTTCTCCTAGAATTCTTGATTTCAAAGGAAACCAAAGCAGAGTGTAGCTACACATATATGCTGAATTTTAAAAAGCTAATTTTAACATACTCAGAAGAAGGTTGAGTAAGGTCCCACAGTAGCAGATCCTAACAAGAGAAGGAGTCCAAGATGGGTGGGAGCTTCTAAAAAAGGAAATTCTAAACACACAACTACAAAAAAATCCAACAGGAAATAAAGGGTGGGAGGCAGCAAAAAAGGCTGATGTGGCTTCACAAAAACGCTCAGAGAGGACCTGAAAATGCAAAAGGACTCTTATAGGAAGTGAAAGGAAGGTCAGGTCACAAAGGAAGAGTATAGACAAGTAGCAAGGAATTGCAGAGGTGGCATCAGGAGGGCAAAAACTGAGAATGGGGTGAGGCTAGCTGGAGACACTAAAAGCAACAACAACAAAAGTATTCTTCAGGTATGGGAGTAGCAGAAGACAAAGAAAAGAAACAATGGCTCAGCTACTCAGTGGAGATGGGAAAATGACAACAAAGAAAAGGCAAAAGTGCTCAATTCCTATTTTAGCCCAGTCTTCTCCCGAAGGACAGACTATGACCCTGCAAACAAATGTGAAGTGCAGGTGGAGGGGAAAAGGTTGCAGCTGGAAATTGATAAACAAATAGTCGAGGAATACCTTATTACCTTAATTGAGTTCAAATCTCCAGGGCCGGATGAACTGCATCCAAGAGTACTGAAGGAACTGGCTAAATAACTCTCAGAACCACTGTGCATTATTTTCTTGAAATCATGAGAAATGGGTGAGGTGCCTGACAACTGGAGGAGGGCCAATATTGGCCCTATCTAGAAAAAGGGCAAAAAGGAGGAACCTGGAAACTACAGACATCAATCTGAGGGAAAAGTCTGGAACAGATTCTTAAGTGGTCACTTTGCAAACACCTAGAAAACAAAGCAGTAATAACTAGAACACATCAGGGATTTCTCAAGAGCAAATCCTGCCAGACTAATCTGATCTGAGTTTTCAATCAGGTACCCTCCCTGATAGACAAAGGGAATGCCGTAGAAGTACTGTGTCTTAACTTCAGCAAAGCTTTTGACAAAGTGCCCCATGATATTTTTAGCAAGTTAACTAGGTGTGAGCTGGATAGAACTGTCAGGTGGATACACAGTTGGCTACAGAATTGTAGTCAGAGGGTGGCGATTAATAGCTCCTTCTCAAACTGGGAAGAGGTGGGGTACCCCAGGGCTCAGTCCTGGCCCCCGTGCTCATCAACATGTTTATTAATTATCTGGATCAGAGGATACAGGGAATGCGAAACAGATTTGTAGATGACACAAAATTGAATGGGATAGTTAATACCCTGGAAGATAGAAACAAAATTCAAAATGATCTGGATAGGCTTGAGCACTGGGCTAAAAACAACAGAATGAAATTCAACAGGGATAAGTGCAAATCACTGCACCTAGGAAATAGAAATAAAACACATAGTTACATGATAGGAGATACCTGGCTAAGCACTGTCAATCACAAGCTGAAAATGAGCTAACACGTGATGTGGCTACAAAAAAAGGCAAATGCTGTTTGAGGCTGCATTAACAGAAGTATAGTCTCCACATCCCATGAGGTACTTACTATTTCCCCTCAATTCAACACTGGTTAAGCCTCATCTTGAGTACTTTGTCCAGTTCTGGGCAACATACTTCAAGAAGGGTGCTAACTAGATATAGGGATGAATATAAAAAGGAATCAGAATACTCGTTGCTTCAAATTCTTGAACTCCAGAGACCCCAATGAATAGGAAGCAACGAATATAACCCTTTTATATTCTTCCCTTCATTCCCTATCTGCTTATGACCCCACGGAT
The DNA here is from genome assembly GCF_051106095.1 of Pogona vitticeps. Taxonomy (NCBI): domain Eukaryota; kingdom Metazoa; phylum Chordata; class Lepidosauria; order Squamata; family Agamidae; genus Pogona; species Pogona vitticeps. The sequence goes on from NC_135786.1 coordinate 116,486,632, forward strand.
CATCTGTTCCTCGGGGGCATAAGCAGAGAGGGGGTTTCCTTTCGGATGGCTTGCTAAAGCCTGCCCAAAGGGAATCCCACCCCCAGGGCTGAGGGATGGTTTGGTTCCCCTTTCCTCCTCTTCCTATGCCCACACAGCATGATAAGAGGAAGGAAGGGATCAAAGACGGATCAAAGGGATTCCCCAGCTGCTGTGGGATTGCTTTGATTCCTGCTTTCCCTCCTCTTGCTATGCTCCATGGGGCTTAGCAAGAGGAACAAAATTCATCCAACAAATGATGAATTGATTCGTTGTTCATCAGGTCACTGGGAGTAATCTGTGATTCATGAGTCATCAAGTTTGATGACCCACAAACCAAGACGAAGTGCCATTTTGATGCTTCATCCCCATCTTTAATGCTAACCAATCAGAACATGTTCAGAGGAGAGCCACAAAGGTGATCGGGGCCTGGAAACCAATTCTTAAGCCTTATGAGGAAAGAGTGAAAGAATGGAGCATGTGTAGCCTTGAGAAATGAAGACTGGAGGGGGGGTGATATGATAGCCTTTCAAGTATTTGAAAAGTGCTATCAATCATAAAACAGGCAGGATCTGCTCTCAATCATCCTAGAATGCAGGACACACAACAATGGGCTTGAGTTAAAGGAAGCCAGATTTCAGCTGAATATCAGGAAAAACTTCCTAACTGTTAGAGCGGTAAGACAGTGGAACCAATTACCTGGAGAGTTGGTGAGTGCTCCAGCACTGGAGTCATTGAAAAGAAATTTAGACAACCATCTGGTAGATATCCTTTTATTTGAATTCCTGCATCGAGGATGGGGTTGTACTCGATGGCCTTATAGGCCCTTTCCAACTTCACTATTCTATGTTTCTATGATTTATTCATGTTTATTCTGATTCAGGACACATTTGCCCTCTCTTTCTGTCCATGTGCAAGTTATAACCTGGTGAGATTTCCCCATGCAGGGAAAGGAACCCCTGCTTATAAATCTCTCTGGGGCATCTGTTTGGGCATAATGGGAAGCAAAGTTCTTCATGTGTTGTTCAGTCAATCTTCACCTGCAGGAAAATCATATTTCTGCACCTATCCAGAACTGCATATTTGAATCTTGCTCTACAGTAATGGTGACTTATTTGCATTTTAAAAACAGAGTCATACCTGGAGGAAAGCTAGAATCTTTGGCCAACATGTTATTCCTTTTTCACATGCAGTAATCCATTTGGAGAGTGGAACATGGAAAAACATTTTTGTAGCTGCAATATGATTTTTTTAAAAAAAAATTCTTTATTTTGTAGATTAGGTTGGGACAAATGCTTGGTTTGCATGGTGTTCTGTCAGTGGAGCTGAATTGGCATAGGAGACATTTGCTGTGGGTGCGCCATTCATATGTGACTTTTCTCTCTCTCTCTTTCTTTCTCCTCTCCTCTCCTCTTTCACTTTGTCTCCAGGGTTCTTCAGCATTCAGTAGATGTGACTGAGGAGGACCGAGGCCCCAGCCGTAGTAACCGCATGGAAATGTCTATTTTTTATGTGGTATATTTTGTAGTATTCCCTTTTTTCTTCGTTAACATTTTTGTGGCTCTCATCATTATCACTTTCCAAGAGCAAGGAGACAAAATGATGGAAGAGTGCAGTCTCGAGAAGAATGAGGTAAAATGGATGAGCAGGAGAGGCTTGGGGGAGAGGAGGGGAGGACTTCTGTTACTCGCTCACTGGGGATCAGGCAGTTCCTTCCAAGGCTTGTCAAGTTCCTGGATTCAGAGTGTTACTGTGCAGACTTCCTAGAAGCATCTCATGAGACATGAAGATACACAAAATGTTTTTAGTGAGTTTTAGAAGGGTAGGATAGGAATCCTAAGGTTAAGAGCCTCGTGGTGCAGTGGTTAAACCGCTGTACTGCAGCCAAAACTGTGCTCACGACCTGGGGTTCAAATCCCAGGTAGCCGGCTCAAGATGGACTCAGCCTTCTATCCTTCTGAGGTCGGTAAAATGAGTACCCAGCTCGCGGGGGGGGGGGGCAATGTGTAGCCTGCATAATTAACTTGTAAACCGCCCAGAGAGTGCTTGAAGCACTATGGGGCGGTATATAAGCAGCACACTTTTTTTGCTTTTGCCTTTTAAAACAAACTTCATATAGTTTCAACTTAAGCCTGCAGTTTACTACCAGTTGTTAGCAGCCTTGTCCTGGTCATGACTTCTATTTTATCTCAATGGATTCAGTTAGCCAGCTCAGGGTTGACCCAGCCTTCCAGCCTTCCAAGGTCAGTAAACTGCGTACCTAGCTCATTGGCAGGGGTAGTGTGCAGCTTACATAATTAAATTATAAACTGCTCAGACAGTGCACTGAGCATTATATAAGCAGTACACTTTGCTTTTTGAAAAAATATACAGTGCTTGTTTACACTGTGAATTATATTTCCAAGAATTGGACAAAGATACTGCTCCATGTTACCTTGTTGTTGTTTAGTCATTAAGTCGTGTCCGACTCTTCGTGACCCCACGGACCAGAGCACGCCTGGCCCTCCTGTCTTCCACTGCCTCCCTCCATGTTACCTATTAGCAGGCAAATTTGACATAGTGATGAAAGCAAATTGGCATCATGGTACAACTGGTGAAAATCCCTGGCCAGCACAGTGTGCCTTAATATCTAGTCTCAAGATGGCATAGAGACAATCAAAAGATTGAAGGCAGCAATTCCAGAGGAAAATGCTTTGCACTTATATTGTTGCGCTTTATATTAGGCCTGAGCTATTTTTTTATGGGGCAGTTTTCTTTTTGAAATGTTTAGTAGAGGAGAGAACCATTCATGTCAAACCCAAATATTTTTTCTGTACATTTCATTTCAAGTTTGGGATTCTAGTCACAGTTCAGACTGACCTATTCAAAAATCCCCAAAAGCTGACTTTTAAGGCATCTCAGAACTATAAAGCAGAGATCTTCTGGAGCCCTTGCAAGGGCGGGCTGCAACTTGGGGAAGCTTTCCCCTCAACAATGCTAAAGCTTAGGCAGACAGGAACTTCAGGTTTGCCATAATCCACAGCAGATGTTTTTACTGTAGGTCACCTGCTAACAGGCACAAGCCCTAACTCGCAGCACGCACCCTGTTTCACTGCCAGAGTCAGGGCAGCAGTGGAGAATCCTTGGCCACTCAACAGCAGTGCCACCAGAGCTGCCGGAGCTGCCCCCTCAGGGCAAGAACAGTGTCACCTTCCAGCCAGTGCCAGTTGAACTGAGAAGCCTTCTAGCACTTGCCAGGCAGTGCCATTTTTTCTGGCCCAGGGAGGGTAGTTCCAGTAGCAGATGAATGTGACTGTAGTGCAAGTGAGGACTCTCCTGCCCTGACCCTGAAGCTGTCAGTAGTTAGGAAGCCTCTCAGCAATTGGCTCAAATAACACACTTTTTAGGTACACCCATTCTAAATCGCATCATGTAAGGTGACCGGGTGGAATTCATTGTATATTCCACCTAGTTTCTCCCTTGTGTGTAACTTGTAGTTATAGAATCCCTTTAATATATTCTCTGTAAGCTTTTTCCTGTAGGCTGTCATGCAGCCAATGGAACAGTAGGCATAGGGGTAGAAGGAGAAGGTGTGAGGGCAGGTTGTTTGCCAGTTATGTGAGGGCCCAGTTCCCTTTGTGTGTGTCATTCCAGGGTCCAGGATGTGAATGAAAACTAAATGACATTTTGAAGGAGCAGTTGAAAGTACAATAAATATCGGAGCAGCTTTTCAGCAATAAATAATGCACAAATAAAACTAGATGGTAGTTTCACTTCAGTAATTATAATGATTTTCTCTCCCTTGTATTCCTTCTCTGTCGAGATGGTGAGCCTTTTAGGCATGAATGGTGTTCTACACTTTTATAAAGCTCTTTTGCATTTGCATGGGAAATGTAATAATTAGCAATAATAAAAATAATACGAAGGTCCATTAAGAGACTTGATTTCTTTTCTCTCTCCTTTTTTTTGTCTTCTTCCAGAGAGCATGCATTGACTTTGCCATCAGTGCGAAACCCCTTACCCGCTACATGCCCCAGAACCGACATACCTTTCAGTACCGAGTATGGCATTTTGTAGTCTCCCCATCTTTTGAATACACCATTATGGCTATGATAGCACTTAATACAGTGGTTTTAATGATGAAGGTAAGGTGATGCTGAGTGATATTGAAAGGTTGCTTGGCAATTTCAAAGGTTTGGCTCAATGTGACTACATTTAAAACTGATTGCCACTTTTTCCCTTTTGATCCCAATTGTCAACTATCCTAAGCAAAGCAGTTATTAATTCTAAATGTATTGAGCTGCTTTATGACATGTAAAGACCACAGTTCCATGACCTGTTCTAAGTAAGCATTAAGTCTCCCAATCAGCCAATGAAGGCTGTAAACCTTTTGTCCATCTTCTTCTCTTTCTCCAACTTACATGCACACACTTTCTTAACCTCCCTTTCTATAACTTAAATCAAAGTCTCTGCTTCGTGATGGTATCCAATCGGCATACAGTCCTTTGTCCGCAAGTCCATGCCCATCCTGTAACTTTCCACAGCTTCTGTCTTTTCATTCCCAGGCTGGTAGACCATTACTAAGGAATGCAGTGTTTATCAGTCTTGAGACATGACCTTGATGCTGTTCCATAACAACAGTTAGGATTCTGGCCGAGACGATACACCTGCAAATCCTGGGAAACAAGTACAGTGGTGCCTCGCTTAGCGACGTTAATCCATTCTGGAAAAAATGTTGCTAAGTGATAACATCAATAAGCGAAATTTAAAAGCCCATAGAAATGCATTAAAATGTGATTAATCGTTCCTATGGGCTTAAAAACTCACCTTAAAGCGAAAATCCTCCATAGCGCCGCCATTTTCGCTGCCTCTTAAGCGAGGAAAAACAGCGGGCGACCGTTTTGTTTTCCCGGTGGCCATTTTGAAACAGCCAATCAGCTGTTAAAAAAGGGTCGCTTTGCCATGATCGCTTCCCCGCGATCATCGCAAAGTGAAAAAACCCCATAGGGACCATTGCAAAGCAATTACTTTTGCGATCGCAAAAAGTTACTCGCTAAGTGATTTCGTCGCTCAACAGAGTGATCGCTAAGCGAGACACCACTGTACTACAAAACCAATATCCTCAGACACACATTACTCAAGATGAGGTCTAATCAGTGTGAAGTACTAGAGGGAGACTAGTACTTCACGTGATTTGGAGACTATACTTCTGTTAAGGCAGCTGAAAACAGCATTTGCCTTTTTTTTTTTTTTGCAAAGGCACTTATTAAGGCACTTCACAATATTGGAACCATTTCAATCTGAATGGTCAGGCTTGATTAGATTATTCTAATCACGTCTGACCATTCCCAGGCAGCCGACATTAGCTTGATCCCTGCTGCTAGTGTACCCATACCCAATGTGTTGTACTTTTGATGTGTATCTAAAACAAGTTAAGTGTATGTACCCATATAGCATATGAATGTGACTAAAATTTATTTCCAAATGTGTTTCATGTAGGTGTGCTTAACAGGCATCCATAATTAACTGTTTATCTGTGTCGAATGTATTGATGGGAAACGTGGTGAGAAATGTCTCCCTAATGATTTTGCTGTATTCTGACCTGCTTAGGAAAACGTGTTAAGAGCTTACATTATGTTTTAAATCACAAATACTATTTGGATTTTCAGTTCTCTGGCAATTCCACACTTGCTTCCCTCCCCCCCAAAAAATGCATCTGTTTTGTTCTCATGGGTAACCTGAGCAGCAACTATTTTCCTTCTATGTTTCAAGCACAACAGTAGTTGTTAATTTTTCTCATCTGCCATACTTTGTACTCAGAACAGCTTCCTCAATGCAACTTAAACAATGAATCCTTTAAAAGGAAAATTCTGTATTGGCTATGACTGTTTTATAAAGTTTTTTGGCCAGGATGGACTGACTTCGTTGCTCCAAATCAGTACTGGCTATTTAACTTAGTTTCTCCTGGATATTTGGAATTTCCTAATTTTAGCTATTAATTGAACCAAGAATCAGAAATAACTAAAGTGAAAGTGTAAACCTTACAGTGGTAAGCAAAATTCCCATTTGTTTTATTCGTACAGATAAAATTTCACGTATTTATGACTCTTTCTTCTTATTTTCTAACAGTACTATTCTGCTCCCTACACTTATGAACTGGCTCTCAAGTATCTGAACATTGCATTTACCATGGTTTTCTCACTGGAATGTGTCCTGAAAATTATAGCTTTTGGCTTCCTGGTGAGTTAAAGAACATTTAGGGTTAGGCATTCACTTTCAGGTTATGTAAATGCTGCTTGTGCCTAGTAAAAATGTCTTGTGAGACTTGAATGACATTCGTCCAGTGCATGAAAGTTCCAAATAGTTTGGAGGAAAGGCACAACAGATGGAGTTACTACAGCTTGGCTCCATGGATATTCATGAATTAGATGTCTGATTCACAGTGAACCTACTGGAAAGCATATTAGGTCTATAACCCATTCTGCAATATTGTGGCAAACATCATTAGAATCATTGGGGTAGGCATAACCTTGAGAAAACTAAAGATGGATGGACAGAAGGATGAATAAACTTGCCCTGAATTTACTCTGATAACCCTTAAATAACTCTGATAACCCTTTACCCCGTTATTAGAAGCATTCTTATTAATGGAGATATATGTGGTCTAATGGACAGATGTTGAAGTTACATTTGAAAAATTTGAGTAAAAATCCCAATCTTATAAATTCAGTGGGCCTCTGACACTCCCCCACAGACTTTAGAAAGATTGCAAGAGGACCAAGATCAGGGGCAATGAAGTTTCCCCACTCCCTGTGTCAGATGTGATAACATTCTGCTCCCACACATATTGATAACCTTTTGGCCTTCAAGGATTCCTTAGCTAAACAATTTGTAGCCTTCAGACGAAACATAAACTAAGGCAATATTGAAGACTAATAATGGCAACAGTAGTAATAGTAATTTTGTTGTTTACACACTCTGTGAGGAGTAAATATTTATGTATTGACCTTCCCATGTTTCCTGGCGCTGTGAACTCTTGAACGTTGAAGCAGAAAGCACCAGCCCTTCCTTGGACAAGGCAGGCATCAACTGATACAAGGCCACCGTAGCCCCAATGCCAGATATCATAGTGGGACTGTAGATCTAAAGCAATAATCATGAATTGGCCATTAATAGTGAATTTAACCTGGTGGTTCCACTTTTGTTGTTGTTATGGGGTCACAGCTAGCTGTGTTTTTCACATTATGACCTAATCTGTTCCCTTCTTCCAATCTCTCCGCTCCTTGCATCTTCCTGCAGAATTATTTCCGTGACACCTGGAATATCTTTGATTTCATCACTGTGATTGGCAGCATTACAGAAATTATCTTGACGGATAGCAAGGTGAAGCTCCTTTCCGTTGCCCATCTTTGTCTTTTGAGGGAGGTCAGGGACAGGGAAAGTAGTGTTATCTCCTCCTTGCTCCTCCTTTAAATGTGCCACTTTCTCTCTCTTGATTCTGTTTAAGCTGGTAAATACAAGCAGCTTCAACATGAGCTTTCTGAAGTTGTTCCGAGCTGCCCGTCTCATCAAACTGCTTCGCCAGGGTTATACCATTCGAATTCTGCTGTGGACCTTCGTGCAGTCATTTAAGGTAAACGCTGACCTCCTGTCAGCTTGGGAAGAATCATTGCTCTCCATTAGAATGCCACTCGCCCCTGCAAAACTGGTTTTGGAAGTGCAGACCAGCTCTTTTCCAGCCAGTACTCCTACACACAGACAATGGGCAAAGGGAATGAGCAAAGGAGAAAGAACTAGCCTTGTGCCACTTAGAACTTGAAACCCTTTTTTGTTTTGTTTTGTTACTTTTGGCCATGACGGCTGGGGGGATTCTGGGATTGCAGTCTGAAAATTTAAGTTGTTCAAGCTCTGGTGCCAGTGTTGCAACTGTGTCCCAACAAATTGCCTTTTTATACCTCTTGGCCTGGTTTGCCAATCCCTAGGATCTCTATTCTAGGAACATTCCCTTGTGAGGCAGTCAAGGAGTCTTTCATAAGGTCATGTGAAGGGACTAAAGGATCAGATCACAGGGGCATCTTACTCAGCATCCTTTTCCCCACAGCGATCAGTCTGTTCAGGAGATACTTGGCAAAAAAAAAAAGGCTTAGCAAAGCCTGAATGTTTTAATGTACTATGTGTGCGTTGTTCCTGGGAGGAGTAAGAGAGATTGCCTTGGAAGATATGCAGCTCCCACTTTAATTCTCTGCCCTGTGTTATGCAAACCAGAGAGAATGCAGTTTTCACTAAGGATCACGTTTCTCGTAATTGTACCTGAACCTTTTGCTCTCATGCAACTGCAGGGCAGAGAATTCACCACTCTATTTGACAATTAACAATATTTTCTTCTCCCTGTGTTGTGGAGCTGACAGGTTTATCCTTGTCCACTAATGGTGACAGTGCATGCTTGCAAATACTTGATCTTTTCCATGCGGCAAACATATCCTGCTCTTGCACAGATCTGGCTACATTTTTAAACTGCAAAAAAGAAAATCATAGGGCCATGGTTTATTTAACAGTTCAGTATTTGTCACTTTTGTAATATCTGGTATATAACATTATAATACTCTAGAAAATGAACTGAACTAAATGCACACATTTGTTAGAAAGGCAACATCTATTTTTCTAATGTAGAAGCTATTTTAAATGGGGGGGTCACCTTGTTTGACTATGTTGTCTACTTTGGCATCTCACTCTCAAGAGGGAAGAGTAGAGTGTAAATATTTTAAATATACAAATACTGTGTATATAATAAAACAGTTTTTTTTATAATATTTATAACTTTTAGGCCCTCCCATATGTCTGTCTCCTGATTGCGATGCTCTTCTTCATTTATGCAATCATTGGGATGCAGGTGAGCAATCTCAAGAAATGCCTTTGATCCTATTTATAAAGGAACTATGTAAGCATTCATGAATTTTAGGACAGGAGTTCCTGGGTGTAATATAGTAATTATAGGTTTACAGATGATTTAATAAACAATATTATTAACTACAAGCTGTTCATTTCTTGAACTTGTGATGCCCATTTTTCTATAAACCCTTTTCTTCAACACAGTAATAAGACTAGAATGAAAATGTTATTTACTAGAGCAAGTCTTCTTAAAATACCGAATTTACTTAGAGACATATTCCTCCTTGCATGCATTGGATTCAAGCTCAGAACATTATCTCTCCCTCAAATGTAATTTGTTGCATTATTCATTGTCTGACTCAGTGTGCAAATCATTACAATTACCGATTTTGCAAATGAAGCCTCTTCAACCATACATTCCTACCACTTTATTACCCACATTACTTCTGCACAAAGAAAAATACAAGAAAATACTTTCTAATCCACTGGTGTTGAATGGCAAGCATGCTTTCAAAATATCCTGTATACTGGGTTCACTATCAATATCTCTGATTGCAAAGTCCCAGCCCCAACATGACATTCCTCTCTTGCCGATCCTCTCTTCCTGGTCAAATGACTTTAAATGTTGCTGTTATTTTTGAAGCACTGCTCCTGCTCTTTCTCCCCCACTGAAGCTCTAATATTGACTTGCCTCCAAAACTTTGAAATAGCACATTAACTTTAATGCATTAATATCAAATGTACTGCCTTGGTCAAACAAACTAAAATGGCATCGGTACTCATGACATGGTAAAAGTAATATTTTAACAGTAGTGTCAGTGACCTTGTAGTCATTTGGCATTTTCACTTACTGTTACACCCTCTACAGAGGGCATTTGTGTTTGGATATTTGATATTTGGAATGTTTGATTTCCATTTTGTGAGAAGGGCCACTGGGTAGTTCATGTGATCTTCTTCTTGACTGGAGCACACCTGAGCTCTGAGGGAGCCAGAGGTGGATGAAAAGAGGCTTTACTTCCCATGGAACTCACACATATTTCTTTCATTCCATATCTTCCCATAGACATCCTGAGCTGTCAGCTTTTTTACGTGTAACCTGCAAAACCTGTTTACAGAGATGGAAGCGAGATGAGTGCACACACCATGAGCAGCGATCCCTCTTTCACACATTTTTCTTTGGAAAAATAATGTATAAATGTCTCACTCCCACCAGTTATGTTCACTGCACTTGGAGACTGTAGGGGAAAATGTGATCAGGGATCTATATGTTTTATATCACCTTCACAGTTGCTTGGTTGGGAGTTTGCTTTAGTTTAATCAGCTTAGTTTAGTTTCTTCTTTTGTTGTTTTCTTTCATTTAGTTTGCATTATCAATTCATCTATACTGAGTTTTCACTTCTCTGTATCTTCAGGTTTTTGGGAATATCAAATTAGATGAAGAAAGCCACATAAACCGTCACAACAATTTCCGCAGCTTTCTAGGTTCACTCATGCTTCTTTTCAGGTAAATGTACCTTAAAATTCATAAGGATTCATCATCCAAAGTGTTACAGAAAACCTAACTCTCTCAGTTTTGATAGAGCGAACAAGACCATGCTGTCAGTGCTCCAAAATGCAACTGAAATATTCAGTGGAGAACAGAACCTCTGAGCCCTGACTTTGCAGCCATGTACTCCAACTCACTCCGCTTTTCAGCCAGCTGTTTTGTGTGTGTGTGTTTTTGTTTGTTTTTTAAGGCATGCTGTAGGATAACAATATAGCTATTGTTCTTCTGAATGGTAGATGCCATCACCACCACAATAAAAGTATAAACTTGCAAGGGTGGATTTCTTTTGCCCACAGGAGTGCCACAGGGGAAGCATGGCAAGAGATCATGCTTTCATGCCTAGAAGGTAAAGGATGTGAGACAGACACCACAGCAACATCTGGGCAAAATGAGAATGAGCAGTGTGGCACGGATCTCGCATATGTGTACTTTGTCTCCTTCATCTTCTTCTGTTCCTTCTTGGTGAGTTCCCCTTTCTTTATCATTTGTGTTCCAGGGTTGGTGACACTGAACATGATCTTATAATTACTGGAATGCAGTATGCAAATCATAAGGTTCCTGAACTCCTGGCTTGGTTTTCACAAACTTGATTTAGAAGGCAGCCTAATAAAAAGGAAGAAGGCGAGTAGGAGTAGTATTGCTGCCACTACAATAGGACACTAAGAGACTGTAATCTTATTGGTGGATAACATGGAAAATAGATAAAGGAATTTGCTGTTCAGGGAGTTGTGTGTAGCTCTCCTGCATGATTCTTCAATGATCTGTCTTCCCATCTTCAATCTGTACTTAGCCCTTTATCTTTACATATTCATTTCTCTCCCATCCTTAGATGCTCAATCTTTTTGTGGCTGTCATCATGGACAATTTTGAATACCTGACTAGAGACTCCTCCATCTTGGGACCTCACCACCTTGATGAATTTGTCCGGATTTGGGCAGAGTATGACAGAGCTGCATGGTATGTAGGCACACCCTAGTTCTGTGCCTTTTATAAACCCTAATACCCTGCCAAACAAAAAGGGAATAGAGATATGCATTCTGTGTACTGCAGCCTCCAAATGTGCTACATATGGCCCCATCAAAATGGATTTTCAAACAAGATTGTCTTTCTTATTGAGACGATTCAGAGTTTCATCAGGTTTGAATTGGAGGTTAAGATTAGGATTTTTTAAAAAAAAGAAATTTAAGGTCTATATACCTACATGTTCCATATTTTTGAGTCTTGTGGTAATGATTTTACAAGCTGTCTCTGGGAATCTCACACTTTATGCAACAGTCATATCTACACAGAGACACCAGTGCATCAAACATGTAAAGCGGGAATGACAGATATGCCTTTGGATCTAACCGTTTAAGCTCCCTGGAGAGCCAGAGCGTGAACTGGACTCCTCTGAGTGTGTGTGTTTACAAAAAAAGTTTACTAACCCTTATGTTATGCTCACATTGTTTTATTTTTGCTATGGCATCTTTTGAGGTCTGCAGGTCCAGGCCAATGACACTGTTTCAGAACAACTGATCTCAGATATTTTTGTTAAAAAAAACAGCATTAAGCAAAGTTATCAGATAAGAGACCACCCTCTTATTCCATGTCTCCACCTAAATATTTTTGCAGTGTTTCAAAAGAACAGCTTTCCACCAAGTCTCCCATGGGAATTTCAGTATAATTGTATGATTCCAGGGTCCTGTTGATATGACAATGCTTAGCCTGAACTAACACTAACACCACAAGTAATCTTTAGGGTCTCAGAGAATTTGAAAGGTGCATCCAGCCCCCAGCCCCCAGTCTTTCCCCAACTGGTTTTGGCATTGCCAGAGTCTTTGCCTGGTTTGGTAACCTTTTAAAACCTGTGTGAATATTCATAGTTATTTATGTATTTCAAATGTTTCTATGTTGTGTAACTGGGAATACCCTTTGAGACATTTGCAAGCATCAAAATTGAAACTCAAAATAGATAGAATCAATGAATGAAATAACTAGTAATGAAGTAATGAAGAAGAGTGTGAGAAAAGAGATGAGCCATCTCTGGACTGCTTGCAATTCAGCCATTGAATGAACTAGTCAGACCCTCCACTTACATGCCCTGAAATATAATGTGTGTGGTTTTTCTAAATCATACAATCTAATCTTATTATAGTAGTTTAAGATGTGACCCTTTGTGCTATTTTTCAGTCAGACTAGATTGTCTTTCTTTTGCAATAATGTACTGTAAGCCAGGCCTTGAATGCAATAAGAAACATGGAGTAACTGGTATTGAATATCATGTTTGAAATTAGAATTGAAACACAGAGTCTATAAGATCTCTTAGCAAAGATGCAAGAGCTTCTTCCACTTCATGCAACAGGTGGCGAGTATCTTCTGGATGTTCTTAAAACAGAGAACTTGTATTGAAATCAATGTTCTCAAATCAGAGACTGTGTGTATATCCCGTATGTTAAAAACTAGCATTTTAAAGATAGGATGAGGCTAGAGCTGTTCCTCCAAACATGCTGTTTAGGCACATGCAGAGCTGTTTCTCCCCACACTTGATTTCAAACATGTGGCCCTTTAATTTCATCCTGAATTGGCAGAGCAAGCAAAAAGATGCCCACACAGTTCACCCAAATGTGGGATTCAATGCCCAGATGCATATTCCAGATTCTGTGATGGCTCCAGCTTCGGCTATAGTTGTTATCAAGGGTTTTCTAGACTAGCATCTGTCCATCAACAAAGCAGCTCAGTTTTTCTTATGGCAGATATACAGTGGCCTAACAACAGTTTCATTAAATTTATGGCCCATATGCTAATAACATGGACTTGAAGGAGAAACCATGGAATCTCATTAGTTTGTTTGTTAATGCGCAGTTATGAATTCTGTTGGACTCTGTTGGATCAAGAACTTTGGGATGTTTAATTTTGTCTTCTAACATAGTGCAGTTTCAGGCATATATCTCTGTACAGTATATCACTTTCCACATGCAGAAAACTGGAATGTAACAGACTTAGACACATCATCTTATACCAGCCTCACACTTGGACAATATTAACCCTTTTGCATTGTTCTTTCTGCCAAATGCAGTGGGATCAGTTCTGCCCCTGCGCCTTACAGTGACTTAGTCTCCCTTTTAGTGGGTAGATGTTGGAATGGAGAACATGGCAGATTTATTTTCATAATGGTGACTGTTAAGAACATTTTCCTAACTGGAAACGAAAGAAAAAGGATGCACATCCCTGGTGCTGCCAGTTACACACTTGATTCCTCTTTCCCATTTTTTAAGTAGCCCTATTAACCCACCTGTGCTTTCTTTCCAGTGGCAGGATCCTGTATAAGGATATGTACACATTAGTACGGGTGATCTCGCCTCCTCTGGGCCTGGGAGAGAACTGCCCCTACAGGGTGGCTTGCAAGGTTTGCCTCCCAATCCCCAGTCACAAGCCGGCTATAGGGACATCCTGTTAAACCCTTCCCTCCTTCCCTTCGCTCTCCCACCACTGCACCTTACAAGGGAACCATGGCATTGCTTTCCCTCGAGTTTAAAGAGATCCAAACTGTCTCAGAACCAGCAGCTGTTATTGCCAAGAAGGTAGGAAGCAACAGGTTCCTGTCCAATAGAAGAGCTTAATCTATATATGGGAAAGGTTAGCAATTGGGGACATCTTTTTCTAAACCTACACACACATTAAATACTTTTTAAAATCTAACCCTGTATTTAAATCACTTGAAAATATTAAGGGTGCTTTCCACTTTTTTTTTCAAATTCCTAGCTTCAGTCACTTACAGTTCTTGAGATTTTATTATTTGAACCTGAAGGTCCAATAAAAAGTTGTTTCAACTCATACATTTAATTAAAAGAAGAAAAGACAAAAAAGACAATGTCAGATTCTGGATCTAGCACTAAAGTCAAAGTTGTTCCATTGTCTCTGGTTTTGTAAATTTCAAAATGGAAAATTATATTCCGCATGTGCATGTACCATGCTGTCTCTATTGTGAGCTTCATAAGAGCAGTTGGATCTTTCATGTGCGAAGGACGTTTGGTTCCACATGCTACTACTTTGACAACTCAAAAATTCATTTCTGAAACCTGTTCCAAGTATCACCATTTACCTGAGAGTAGCTATAATAGGATAAGAATAATTAATCCTCCAAGCATTGAGAAGAATTTCTAATGTTTGAATGTCCATCAGTAATCATCTTGTTGATGATATTATTATACTGAATGTATTAGAGCAAATTTCAGTTTTGTCTGATATAAGACATAGGTTGTATTTTGAAAAGCCGTAACTATTATCATTGATACCTATAAAAATGATTATCAAATTCTATTTAGTACTAAACAACTGCCTAAATGTATTGCTGTTCCATGTAAAATTTATGTTGCAAATGAACTCAGAGTCCTGGAAAGTAAACATGTCAGTAATGTTTTGTCATTTATAAGTTTCCATTTGCTTTTAAGGTTCCCTCATTCCTATATTCTAGAACAGAAAATGGCTATGAAACAAAATTCTCTCTTCAGTGGCATGTCACAAAGTGATGTCGAGGTTGCTTAGAAGGCTCCTACCCTACTCATATTTTAGAGCTTTCATCTTTCAAAATCTGCATCAGGTGCAACATGCCTCATTCCATTTGGAAGATCAACTTCTGTTTCTTTAAATTTTCTTCTTTATACTTCCAGTACACAAGTATGATGGCCATAACTGTCTGTGAAATTTTGTCTCTGACAAAACACAGGCATTGCTGTGCATGGAACCACCGGCTATCATGTAATTTCATTGTACTAACGTTTAGCCACATCCTTCATAGCCTTCTTCATTACTTCCCTTGTCAAAGTTTCATTGCAACAAGGGGAGGATTTTCTGCCTTGCAAAATGTGCCTTTCCCCCCAACACCCCTTGCTACTTCCCAACATTTCCCTTTTCTCTCAATGTCTGGATCTGAAATGTGTCTGAAATTTCTGCTGCCAAAGTAGACCCAGCACTGCCTTCCTGAAGAGTATTCATACAGAAGAAATAAGAATTTACTCACTCCATACCATGTAGGAAAACAAATGATACTGTTTGCAAAGAATGAACAGAACTGCCTTACTACTATCATGCACAGATATTAGAAAGCATGTGGATTATGTTTCTGCTTCTCAGCAACAGTGCAACACTGTTTCACCCACAGACTAGCCAGGAGGAAGTACAGTTTGCACAGGTTCTTTGCCTCTCCTGTGACCGTTGCTGTCCCTCCTTACTCATTTGCCCCCTAGACTAATAGTGGGGGAAAGGCACACGAAACTGAACAGTATGCATCCCTGGGCCAGCTACTTGCTTAGTCAACCACAACATATCACAGGGCAACTTGGCAATTAACGAATTTCAGTGTTCTGTTTAGAGACAGCACAGCAACACAAATTTGTGCCAAATTTTCACTGGGGTTTGAATTTTACATCATTTTAGAAACATTCAACATATTTCTGTGGTTGTGGAGGTTCAACCAAACATTTCACATCCCCTCATTTTGAACCTCACTTCTTGTCCCAATCATAAGGTTTTACTACAATATCTCAGGGCTATAATTTCCTTCATTGCTCACCACAAATCTATACTTAATTCCCATTTTGAAATGTTTCAGTGCAAGAACTAAGGACTAAGAGGATAATGTAAGAGAGCAGGAAAATAAATACAATTAGAATTATCCATCTTGCTTTGAAGCTAGCAGTTTCGCAGAGAGACAGTTACCACAGGATAAAATCAGACTTCTCTCTTATGGAAAAGTTCCCGTAAATCTTCTTTTACTTATATGGAAGCCAATTAGGAAAGGCTATAAATAAATTATGAAAGTGGTAAAGAAAGTGGACAAATGTAGTGGAATTAAATGAAAAATATACAACTATTTACATGCATTACCCAAACCAATTTAATAGCTCAGATCTGGATACATTTATTGATTAAATATGTCTTGAAGCTTTCTGCCAATAATCATGCCAAAGGCAATTAAAGTAAGCTGATTGTTGTTTTAAAGGACAGCCATAAAAATTATTTTAAGGGGTATTGCAGAATGGCCTAGCCAGAATGGCTACTGGCCATGCTGGTAGAGGGATTCTCTGAGCTGTGGTCCAAAAAGGCAACTTTTTTTTAGTTCTGACTCTAAACTGAAGGACAGTCCAGAGTTTTTCTTCTGATACCTCAGCAACTATCAGGATCAAAGATAAGTTGAGAAGTTTTCGAGAGAGTTTGAGGAACTGTCTTGGCCCATAAGACACTGGGCCAGCGTGATGTTTCTCATTTGGAAAAAAAAATGAATTCCCACCTAATACTGTTTGTTAGTATAGGCACTATTTTTAAGTAAGCCTTTATGTCAGGCAAGAACATTAACTTTGGAAGCTTCTTCATCGGGCCTAGAAGGTTTATAGCTGTTTTCTCCCATGCACTCTCTTAGCTAAAAGCTGGTAACACATACCATCCATAAGTGAAAAAGGAAAACCTAAGTATTCAAAATGTACATATTTATATAATGTCGGGAGATGTGGCTTTCCATAAGATTTGATTTCTGGTGTCTTCTGTAAATCAAATATTGTGTATAGGACAGCATATTGTAACACAAAAGTCAAAAGGCAGGGAAAAGATTCCAGGTTGTCACGTTGCTGCTTTAAAATGTGGGGGTCCAAATGAGCCCTAGCCCTCAGAAGGCTAAACAGCTGCCTCTGTTGAGACTCTTTAAACTCCAACAGGGTGGAACTTGAAGTCGCATGAGTGAGAACTCAGAGCGGGAGGAGGAGGGAGCATGGCATGTAGAATTGTTTTTTCTTGCTTTTCTTTTCTAAGCCACCTAGCATGCCTTTGCACCAGTGCATGGTGGGAAAGTATTCCATCCCAGAGTGTGATGGAAGTAAATGAGTACATCTCTTTGACAAGTGAACCTAGTTCACTGCCCTCCTATGCAAGGTGCTGCTTTCTGATTGCATAGACACTACCAGATGGAGGGAGGGTACATGATGCTTCAGCTATGGGTTACGTGACAACGCAAATCACAGGACCTGGTGGAAAAGGAAGATGCCACTGGACCTCAAGGAGTAGCTCTGATTTGGCTGATTCACTGAGGTGTGCAGCACCACGTCCTGAGTAACCCCTTGTTGGAGTGTTGTGTATCTTGATTTATACCACTGGCACACAGCCCTGGGAAGTACGTGGAGCAATGGCTACATCTGCAAGAAAGACTGGCCATAAAAAGCAACTGCAGAAGCAGAGGACAGTAGGCAGTCCATTCTAGTGGCATTCCTGGGTCTGTGTGAGGGGTGCTATAAATCAACACCAGCACAGGCTGCCATGTATGATTTGCATTGATTAATGGGTTTCCTGTTCTTTTCCTGTTTTGTCTGTTGTTTTGTTTGTTTGTTTTCTCTCTTCTGTTCCCTATATTCTGTTTTATTTGGGATTTTTGGTCTCTGGGAATGCTTTTTTTCTTCTTTCATCTCTCTGCATCTCCTCTCCCGTCCCATTCCCTTTCTCCTCTTTCCCCTCCATGAGCAGTGGCCGCATCCATTACACTGAGATGTATGAAATGCTGACTCTCATGTCCCCACCACTAGGCCTCGGAAAGAGATGTCCCTCCAAAGTTGCTTATAAGGTAGAACAACCCTTACTGTATTTCCTTTGTGGGCTACTGTTCAGCAAGAAATGGGAAAGGCATACTCACGGGACTGAGGGCTGGTGGGAAAACCTAGTGATAAAAATGCTGCCTGGCACATATAAAGATTTGATATTAACACAAATTTTGTTTACACCTGAATTATTTCATAGTCACATGTGTGATATTCTAATCATTGCTAATTTGCATCAGCAGCTTTATCATTGCAGAAGAGGAATGTTTCATAGTCATTAGAAGTTAGATGTGAAAGTGGTACCTTTTCAGTCTAAGAAACACGGTGAGCAACTTTAGTATAGACCGAGAGGTAAAAGGATCATGGCTGCAATTTCCTGGAGGAACTCTTGGGATATTGGATGTTAGCAAACAGCTTTTAATTAGATATGTAGTGGAGTTCAATTCTCCACCATGCCTCCAAGGAGAAGAGTTAAACTGTATAAGCCTTGGGCAAGGTGCACAGTCCCAGGGCGCCCCCAGAAGATGAGAATAATAAAACACTTATGAGAACTCTACATCTAAGAAACCCTAGAAGGGGTCACCTTAATTTGGAATTGACTTGATGGCTGGTTTATTATTATAAGCAATTACCATGATATTAATTCTCTCAGAGTAAGAGAAAAACATAATGTTCCAGGAGCTTTCTTAGTGGAGCAAATATTTTATATGTATAAAGTCTCCAGATTCCATTTGCCATCTCCAGTTTAAAATGATCCCAGGTAGCATGGCTGGAAATGGTCCCTCCTTGAGACAAAGGAATGCTGCTGCAATTTTGTTAGTTGTTATTGAGCTATTGTAGATGGGCTTAATACATTGTTTTATTTGATGAGCCTTAAGCTTCTTATGTATCTGTGGCTACAATCCTGCAAACATATCTGGGACAGAAATACTGTACTATGAAACTAAGCAGGGCTAACACCTGTATATACACCTATAGAACTAAACTAAAGGCTGAAAATCCTGTAGTACTGAACCAATACAGTAGTAGCTGGTCCACTAACAAATAACATATTTCACAGTTTTACAGGAAGATGTTTAGTGACCTTGCCAGTCTGGAAAATGTCCAAAGCTTTGTAAATTCCAGAATCCTTTGGCCATCAAGACAAGTGGTCATTCTGGCTAGGAGATTATGAGAGTTATAGTCCTAAAAAGCAACCTTTTAAAACTCTGAATAAGGCAGTTAGAGAGGAAGCACATGGGAAGGCACTGTGGAAGAATGTGGAGCTTGGCACCTACTGGCTAATGGAACTGTAGTGATAGAAGGATGAAAGTTCCTCCCGTTGAAGAAACATGATATCTCACTACAGTACTTTGAAATCCATGGTGCTCTTCTTAAATATTTGCATGGATTGCTTCTGTAGCTGGAAATCAGACAGCATTATCTACTGAAGTTGACCTAGATGAGGCCCTATGATGTTTGCCTACTCTGAGTGATATAGATCACATCCTTCAGTCCCTCAGTCCTTAGTAGTAACAGAAATAATCTGCAGACTAGGTTTTTGGTACATGTGATGATGCTGTGACTGGGTGAGAGAATATGCACTGCTCTGTTCTAGAAAGTTCCACAGTCTGAATATATTCTATTGTGGGCTTGCAGTCAACCCTTCAGAGCCTCTGACCTTAGACATTTTGTTAGCTACAAGAGAGGACTAATAAAGTGGCCTTCAGGGTAGTTATAAAAGATTGTCAGTCTCTAGCATTATTCAGGAATTTAGCCAAGAGTGGCTTCAATTTGTGAGATCACTTTCAAGCACGCAACCTCACATATCTTCAGAAGCCCATGGCCCATTTTATTTCTCATGTGGAAGCATAGTCATTGTTAGCTCCTAGCAGTTCTGTGTGTGCACAGAAGGGAGGTGGGGATGGTGGTGGCAAGTTTGTACAAAGCAGTATGTACTCTCTGGGAAGTGGATTTGACCATTTCAGTTTCCCCTCATGGGGGAAAAGGAGCATGACCCACCCACCCCATGCCTTGGTCATTGGATTCTCTTCATTTACACTTTCTCTCCCCTCTTTTCAACCTCAGATAAAGTGGAATCATTGCATGGGCAATCATGTGCTGCTGAACCATAAACTTAAAAACAAAAAGAAACCACAAAAAGGGGGCGCCAGGATGTAGCTGGATAACAGGTTTTGTTATAAGAGCCTTGAATTTAATGTATCCTGGGTTTTGAAATTCAACAAATTGAAACAAACAAAACCAAAATGGCTCTGAGTGGGAGATCCAGAAGTCCCCTGGGGCCGTCTCTCCTTGCAAGTCAGTAAAAGGATGCAAAATGAATAGAAATCGCAAAAGCAAGCATGCTGGAGGGAAAATGTCATATGAACTGGGAGGACGGAGGGGGCAATCCTTGCCCTCCTTTTTGGCTATGCTATTTCTTGCACTCTGTGCATTTTTCCTTATGTCTCCCTGATACGTTTTCGGTATTGTTTTCTGCCTGCATCCCTTCCCCCCCCACTCCCTGTTCCCTTGTGCAGAGACTGGTCCTGATGAATATGCCTGTTGCTGAGGACAACACTGTACATTTCACTTCCACCTTGATGGCACTGATCCGAACAGCTCTGGATATTAAGATTGCTAAAGGTAAAGCACTGGGTAGGGCAAGCAGTGGGAGGCTAAGACTGAAAGGCTAAAGTGGTTATCAGTTAAGAATATTTTTTTAAAAATATTCATTTTTCATTGGGTAAGGGAAGATCATAGGGAAGGGGATTTGGATCAGGGTATTGGGGTAAATAAAAATAGATAATGTGATAAGAGAACAGTATATATTATTATATTTGTCAATATGTTTCTTACTAAGCTTACTTCACACTTACCTTACCATTTTTTCTTAGCCTTTAAAATCAAAAATTATATCTTAAATCTTCTTTCTCATAATTTTAATTCTTTCATATTCTCATCTCATCCAATTATACAAAGGTTCCCACTTTTTTCTAGCCTCAGCAGTTTCGTTGTCTTTTAATATTTCAGTTAAAATATCCATCTCTGCTGCTTCAAGATTTTTATCTATTAACTCCTGGGTTGTTGGAATCTCCTTTTTTGTTGCAGGGAGGATCCAACATGTGTGACCACTGGAACTGAATCAAAACAAATGGCTTAAGGCTTAAGCTGTCTGCTTAAGCTAATTCGTGAGCTTAGAAAATTGGAAGTTGCCTCCTATTCCTCTGTGGAAGGAAGCAAAGATTGTGGGTTTTTAAGGCCCTCATAAGACACAAGGAGGGTGATCTTTTATTTTGTTTCCCTTCAAAGAGAGGAAGGGCCAAATAGGTTTGCTTGAGGCGTGATGTGGTTTTCTGCCCGGAAACTACTTTATCCTTGCATACAGATGCAAAGATCACCCCAAATGAGACACCA
The DNA here is from genome assembly GCF_051106095.1 of Pogona vitticeps. Taxonomy (NCBI): domain Eukaryota; kingdom Metazoa; phylum Chordata; class Lepidosauria; order Squamata; family Agamidae; genus Pogona; species Pogona vitticeps. The sequence goes on from NC_135786.1 coordinate 116,508,019, forward strand.
CGCCCCAAAATGACTCTGTTTCGTATGATCTAGCTAGCCCAATCCGGGCTGGGATAATTGGTAGTCTCACTCTTAAATTGACATGAAATTTATGTATACAAAAAGAGAGAAAGAACAGGGCCAACAAACACTAGGCCTATGTAGGATGGACTTAAGATCAGAATTGGACAGCAGCAACCAAAGTGATCATAGGATGACAGATGGCTTGCATGGGATGGAGCAGAAGTACAGTTGTGTTCAAAATTATTCAGCCCCCAATGCTGTAAAGGGGTTTAGGGACTATAGTGTACATTTGGAATTGTATTCAGAATGAAATCCTACAAGGACGTTTTAAAGAACCAAATGCAACTAAAATAACATCAATTGTTTATGTAATACAGTAGTAAATGTTTCTTTTGTGGTTTCTTCATTGCCACAATTATTCAACCCCTTAAAGACTACCACTCTGAAGAAGAGAGGTTCATTCAGGTGTTTTCGAACAGGTATTGAAAACACCTGTGGATGTCACCGAGCACCAATCAAGCATAATAAGCACCAATTAGGCAGCTTTAAAATGACTGTGATACTCAGCTCCTTCTAGACATTTACTGGTGTGGTTACAAACATGGTGAAGTCAAGAGAATGGTCCAGGAAGACAAGAGAAGAGGTGATTTGTCTTCACAGGAAGGGCAATGGCTATAAGAAGATTGCAAAGAAGTTAAACATACCAAGAGACACCATAGGAAGCATCATCCGCAAATTCAAGGCAAAGGGCACTGTTGAAATGCTACCTGGTCGTGGAAGAAAGAAGATGCTGACTTCGACTGCTGTGCGCTACCTAAAGCGTAGAGTGGTGAAAAGTCCCTGTGTGACTGCTGAGGAACTGAAAAAAGATTTGTCAGATGTGGGTATAGAAGTTTCAGCTCAGACAATAAGGCGCACACTGCGTAATGAAGGTCTCCATGCCAGAACCCCCAGGCGCACCCCCTTGCTGTCTCCCAAGAATAAGAAGAGTCGACTGCAGTATGCCAAAAGTCATGTGGGCAAACCACAAAAGTTGTGGGATAGTGTTCTGTGGACTGATGAAACAAAATTAGAACTGTTTGGGCCCATGGATCAATGCTATGTTTGGAGGAGGAAGAACAAGGCATATGACGAAAAGAACACCTTGCCTACTGTGAAGCATGGCGGAGGGTCAATAATGCTTTGGGGCTGTTTTGCTTCTGCAGGTACAGGGAAGCTTCAGCGTGTACAAGGTACCATGAATTCTCTTCAGTACCAGGAGATATTGGATGAAAATGTGATGCAGTCCGTCACACACCTGAGGCTTGGGAGACGTTGGACCTTTCAACAGGACAATGATCCCAAGCATACCTCCAAGTCCACTAGAGCATGGTTGCAGAGGAAAGGCTGGAACATTTTGGAGTGGCCATCGCAGTCACCAGACTTAAATCCGATTGAGAACCTCTGGTGGGACTTAAAGAAAGCAGTTGCAGTGCGCAAGCCTAAGAATTTGACTGAACTGGAGGCTTTTGCCCATGAAGAATGGGCGAAGATACCCGTAGATCGCTGCAAGACACTTGTGTCAAGCTATGCTTCACGTTTATAAGCTGTTATAACTGTAAAAGGATGTTGTACTAAGTACTAAGATTGAATGTCACTTGGGGCTTGAATAAAAACTAATAATGATGTGAGCACAGAAAAGACATTTGTGGTTATTTCATTATAAACTTAAGGTTATATTTCTCTGACCTACAAGTGCCTCTTTCATGTAAATGTAAGCAAGATGACTGAATGATCAAAATCAATGTCAAAATGGCCAAAACATTCAATTTCAGTGGGGGCTGAATAATTTTGAACACAACTGTACTACCTTTAATGAGCAATGAGTACAAAAAAAAGGAGAGAAATGTGTAAGTTCTGTGTAAGACTTTGAGAGGAAAACTTGGTTTGTATAGAACTGGTGTTTCCCTCCCCCCAGGCCTTTTGAATTTGATTTATAACTGTTAAATAATTTTTGGATATGATACATGAGAACTACATGTATGAAAAAGACCAAATCTGTAGTGATAATTATTCAGCACTGCAAATCTGGCAAAAGACACGAGGGACACGAAAGGTTGGTTTCTGATAAGCTAGACTTTCAGGCATTACAATGTTTAAACATTTGAGTAAAGTCCAGACAATTAAGTCCAGTCATGTCCAACTCTAGCGGCTGGTGGTCATCCCCACTTGTAAGCCAAAAAGCCGGCTTTTGACCATAGACACTTTCCATGGTAATGTGGCCAGCATGACTAGACATGGAATGCCGTTACCTTCCCACTGAGGTGGTACCTATTCATCTACTCACATTTGCATGCTTTCAAACTGCTTGGTTGTATTTGAACTAACAACCTTCCAATCGACAAACCCAGTGGTTTAGGGTCAGGGTTTAACCTGCAGTACCACCCGCATCCTTCCATTTAAATTTTTTCCCACATTAAATATTTACCATATCCTTATTTCCACAATCCTTCTTTATGGGGGAAATTATTGTCAGTTCTTCAGCATATTGCATATTTTTTACTTACCTTGATCGTTGTCAAAGTTTGTGACTAGCTCACTTTTCCCCACATTGAGAGAGGTGGGCCCTTGTCTTTTATCCTAGTTTGAGCTTCAGAAGTACTTCAGATGTAGCCTGAGGTACTTCAAAGTAAATAATGGGAAGCGTTTCATTCTTGGGCTAAAATTTCCAGAATACCATAACCAACATTGCCTACTTGCAACCCCTCCAAAGTTCTATGTGTTACCAAATACAAACTGTGGCCACCGGCCCTTTCAGTTCCAGGCCTAGAAGAAGAGCAGGTTCATGACCATGCTGTCACTCTGAGATTTACTGGAATGGCATGCTTGCCAGATTAAAATATACAGTTGTCCCTAACTGTTGCATTATCCTGATAGTTGCTTGTGTTTCAACTCTATGTTGAACTTTCTGATTTTGTTCTGCCTTTACTCCTATTGAGGCAGGCAGTGAGTGATCTAATGGACAGAGTGTTGTTTACACTAGTGACTACCCCTGTCTCATTCTTGAAGCTAACGTTGTGGTTTTTCAGCAATTCGCGTGCTCTCAGCCTAGCCTCAGAGGAGTGCCAGTGGAATAAACCAGAAATCCAGCTTTTGTCTTGTTGCTTCTGCCTCTTGACTATTTCCTCTGACTCCTTTGGACCTTCTTCCTTTTAGGTGGTGCAGACTGGCAACAGCTAGACTCTGAGCTCCAGAAAGAGATTCTGACCATCTGGCCTCACCTTTCACAGAAACAACTAGATTTATTGGTGCCCATGCCAAAAAGTAAGTAACTGTTTAGGTATTCCAACTGTATACTGAGCAGGTAGCCATTTTATTGGTACTTCAAGCTTGGTCATATCCTGAGCCAGGTAACACAAGTTTAAAAAACAAGAGCACATAAACATGAGAATAATGTTCTAAAACCCAATGTCATTTTCCAGACTCGCCTAAACATTTCTAGCCAACATGCAAAGATTATTGTAAAGCTATGGCCAAATACTTATACTCTGGAAAATGTATTGATTGAAAGAATCTGTTCTGTGCCTACAAATGATATCAGTCTACATATCATTGAGCAATCTATCTGTGGGCTGCTATAGACATGAACTAATAGCCTGAAAGCCATAGCTGACAAGTTTGGAGCCATCCCCTCCATAGTAGTTTGTCCTTCGTTTTTCTTCCTACTCTTCACTCTGAAACACACATACACATCCCTTGTCCCAGCTGCCAGAGCTGCGCTTCACAAATGTGTATATTAGATCTAGTTTTGCTTCACAGCTTTTGCAGGAAATGACAAGGCCATTGTTCATCCTTCTATAAATCCATATTTACACCTAACATAAAATTCTGCCTTTGATTTCCAGCTACAGACCTGACAGTTGGAAAAATCTATGCAGCCATGATGATAATGGACTATTATAAGCAGAGTAAAGCTAAGAAACAAAGACAGCAGTTGGAAGAGCAGGTACTGTTCTCCTAGAGAAATACAAGTAAACTTGTTGCACACTTGAAGGGAAATAATGGAAATCTCAAGTTTTCTAAAAACTAGGCCTGCATGTGAAAAGCTAACATAGTGTGTCAGAGGGAGTTCATCTGCAAAAGAATGAAGAGCAGAAGAATCCCTCCCGCTTACTAGTTATGTCTCCCTTGCTTTAAGGCTCCAGAGCTTATTATACAGTGGTGCCTCGCTTAACGAGTGCACCGTTTAACGACGAATCCGCATAGCGATGCATTTTTTGCAATCGCTAATGCGATCGCATTGTGATGATTCCAATGGGCGAAAATCGCATTGCGATGGTCGGTAAGCGTTTCGCTTACTGATCTTTGCATTGCGATGTTCTAAAAACAGCTGATCGGCGGTTCCAAAATGGCCGCTGGAAGAATAAAATGGCCACCCACAGCGTTTTCGCGCCCTGCCCTCGCTTACCGAGGCAGCGAAAATGGCAGCCAGATGGGGAATCTTCGCTTACCGGTGAGTTTTCGCCCCATAGGAACGCATTAAATCCTATGGGGTTTTACATTCCATATAGCGACGTTTCCGGATAGCGACGTTAATCCTGGAACGGATTAACATCGCTATGCGGGGCACCACTGTACCTGGAAAGTGGGTACTGAGCAAAAAGAACACATTGGATACAAACCAATGTTATTATTGCCTCAAGTCCATGTTGCTTTTCCTGCAAACTTAGGGTACCAGTTAATTTCCAGAAAAAAAAGTTTCCTTCCCTTTCTCTTTCCCTCCTTCCTTCCTTTTTAATTATTTTTAAAATAGTAATTGTGCTTAAGACTCTGTTCCTCTTCCAAGGAGCTCAGATTGGCTTATACAGTGGTGCCTCAATTTACGACCGTAATCCGTTCCAGAAGATGGATGAAACTCAAAATGGCCATAAATTGAAACACCATTTCCCATAGGAATGCATTGAAATGCAATTAATCCATTCCGGCTGAAGAAAAAAAATCGCGAAAAAAAATCACTGCAAGACTCATTGGAAATGCGATTAATCCCTTCCGGCTGAAGAGGGGGAAAGAAAAGCAATCATGCATGCAAGACCCAATGGAAATGCACAGAAAACAAATGGAGCAGATTGGAAATGCACAGAGAACAAAAGGGGCAGGTTGGAAATACACAGAGAACAAAGAAAAAAGCAAGGGAAGCATGCAGGACCCATCGGAAATGGGGGGAACCAAAAAGCAACCAAACCCCCCAAGACCCATCGGAAATGGGGAGAAAAGCAAAAAAAAAAAAACAAACAAACCAAGACCCATCAGAAATGGGGGGGGGAACCCCAAAAGCAACCAACCCCCCAAGACCCATCGGAAATGGGGGGGACCAAAAAACAAAGCCCCAAGACTCATCGGAAATGGGAAAAAAGCACTCCAAAAAGCAACAAAAAAAACCCCAACACCCATCACAGCACAGAAACATAACCCCCAGCTCAAAACCACGCTGCAAAAACACCCAGAACAGTTTTTAAAAAGCAGAAAACAGCACCTTACCTTACCAGGCAGCCCAAAGCCTCCCTGCAAAAACACACACACACAAACACACACAAACACACACACACACACACACACACAGAAGCAGAAGGAGGCAATCCCAAGCCTCCTCGGACACACACTCTCTAACTGCTGGGGCGAAAGAAGCAGCCTTGTCGCCACCTACAGTTAGCAATTTGAATTTCCCGCCTTTTTCCCCTGTCTTTTTCTGTTCATAAGTGGAAGCTCCGGTCGCAAGTTGAAGCAAAATTATGCGGCCGGAGCTGGTCGTAACTCGAAATGGTCATAAGTAGGGACGTTGGTAAGTCGAGGCACCACTGTATACAGATAGCCTTCTACCCAGACAGTTGACAGAGCAATGGTGGCACCAGAAAAGAAATATTGGCCAGGAGAAGCATAGCACATAAGAGGCAAGTGGCATTCCTGGCAGGAGGAGCAAACAATATCACACGTGTTTGGTACTTCATGCATCAGTAAGGATATATGTAACATGAATGGTCCTGTCCTAAACACAGATTCTGTGAAGAAATGAGTGCTATTGACTTAAATAAGAATGTTTCTGTGGTGCCACCCATAACATTGGTTTAGATCTGCTTAGCCCTACCAGTGGAATAGCCTTTATGTGCCTTTGTATTTTCTTCTTCTACCACATCGTAAACGTGATACCAAAAGACTTGCTTTCTCAAAAGTAGATGTCCAGATCATACTGCACCACATGAAAATATAGTCAAAAAGAAATGTACTCTCTTACCTTGCACTGGATTCACAAGAACAGCTCAAATCTACTTGTGTTGCCTTTAGATATAAAAACAGGCCAGATTATCAGTCTTAAATTATTACTGCAGGCAGAAACTTTTTGAAATTCTGTTATGTGTTGCCATTGCCTTCCTTTTCCCTGTAGCATGCTGACATAATTCAACAAGAGCCAGACCAGATGTAACTAGATGTTTACTGTTTACGTTTCTGTTCTCTACACATATGAAACAGTGTATGTGTGTGTGTGTGCATGCACGCACGTATGTACTACCATGTCTAATTTTTACCTCAAAAAGTACATACAGATGAGAAAGGGCTGGATCCTTGCACACCTATGCATGCTAATCAATGCAAGTATGTTTTCCCCCAAACTTTTCTCTGCTGCCGGAAATTATATTTGCGGTGGGGAGGGGATTTCTGCATGGCAAAGTATGGCTAAATACAGTTTTACCACATGCTTCTTTTGCTTGGTATTCAACACTGACTGTGTGTTGCTTTCAACAGAAAAGCATTTTTTTAAAAAAAAAATCTACTGCATAACAATGTATAAGCTCCCGATACAGCAGACTCCACACACATACACAATTAGAAGTAATAAACATGCGAATAAACTAGTGTGGCTTCCCCGTTAGATTTAGTTCTCCACCAAGTGAACATATCTTTTTTTTGGTACTTAATGTTAATATTTTATTAAACTGTACATTGAAATACTATTATTTTCTCTTCCTTTTTTTAAATTCAGAAAAATGCCCCAATGTTCCAGCGCATGGAACCTTCCTCTCTTCCTCAGGAGATCATTTCTAATGCCAAAGCTTTGCCTTACCTCCAGCAAGATACACTTTCAAGACTGTAAGTGTAGATGTTTGAGTAAGCACTATATCCATATTGGCTTTACTATTTCTGCTATAGCTCTCCTGTAGTTTGAATACTGCTAAAGAGAAAAATATCAAGCAAAAAGCACCAGCAAATAGGCAAGACCCAAAACTTTGAAAAAATCAGATACTGGAAGGGCCAGGCCAGGTGGGAAGTGATACAGAGCGACTGAGACCAAGATGAGAAGTGTTAGACCAAGGTGAGGAAGGTGATGGAGATAGCTCGGGAGCATGGCAAGAAATAAAGAGACACTTGTATGTTTCTATAATGGATGAAAAAGGTATGTGATTGTATGCGTGTGAGTGAGTGAGTGAATGAGTAGGGAAATGACCCTGAACAGAATAAGGTTATGACAAAATAGAACAGCAGAATTAACCTTGATATTATTTATTTACAGTAGAATATACAGAGTAGGTATATTCATATTACTTTCATATGAGATGCTTCTCAGTCTCAGCCTAGCTTGGTTTGCCCAGTTCAGAAAAATCATATTTCTCTTTAGCAGCAACAGAGTCGGGTATATTTACCACCATTGTATCTTCAAAGGCTTCAAAGGAGCAATAATTGTTCTTGGCAGCATCTCACAGCAATTAATGGCAGTTCACAGCAATATTGACCTCTCAACAGAGAGAGAGAGAGGTTGTTGAGAAGCTCAACACTTTTCTAGTGAGCTTCGTGGGCGATGTTCAGGGTCTTCAGTGAGTTAATTAGTACATTAGCTGCAACTGTTCCACCCAGCCCAAACATAAAACAAAAAACCCTCAGCAGCACAGCTTTTGTAAAGTACAATATCAATAGTGTCTATATGTATTATTTCATTGGGGTGGGGAGGTAGTATTCTTCAATGTGTGTTTGCAATGTGGGATGAGAGAGAGCGTGTGTAGGAAAGAGAAGGGTCTCCAGAGACGGTTTCATATGTTTAAGGTTCACTCAGCAATTTCTGTTATTGTATTTAATATGGACATTTCTAGTTTAAGAGTTATATATACTTATCTACCACGTATAGAAAAGATAGTCCAAAGTTCCTAACAGTATTTTAATCTGAATGAATTTTAATATACAATCTTAACTATATAACAATATTATAATACACATATGTTTACTCTCTCTCTCTCTCTCTCTCTCTCTCTCTCTCTCAACAATTTCCAATATTGAGGACACAGCCTACTTTCCTGGCCTTTTTCCATTTTTCCCTCAAAGCCTTCCAAATCATGTTCTAGATTAATGCTCTATCAAGCCCTTCTCTGTTTCTCATTCACTTAGCTGGTCCAAATCTAAATAGTAAAAAGAGCTGATTTCCTCCCCCCCCAAAAAAAAACTTATAGCCTAAGAATAACTCAGAATAAAAATATCACTCAGAGAACCTCCTACACGTTCAAATCTTCCTTCCACTATAGGATTTAGGTGCAGTCAGGGTGTTCTAGAAAGATTTTCTCTGCTTTAGTCCTTACTAAACTTGTTCTGGCCTGTCAGTCAATAGCACACATTACATAAGCACTGGCCTATATCTTTTAACTGGTCTCAACTAGAGCAGATCCACTAAATTAATTGTGGATTGGTGGGACAACATGAATGTTAATCCCATTTATTCAATTCTGCTTGGGACTGGCAGTAGAATTCTTCACACTGTATCTGCTTGGAAATTTTTATAGGACGGGGGACAACTGCTATTATTGATTGAAGTAATACAATAATTATATATTTGCAAGAATTGGGTTATTCTCTTTTTGCTGCCAGGTGATGTTAAACAGTTATAAGCCCAAGTGTTTCAGTGGGCTAGGCAAAGCATATCTGTATCCTTCATCTTGAAATGAGATTTTTATGTGCCTGGCTTTGGCTTGAGCTTTGAAACAACAACAGTAGTATTTAAGAGTACAGTCAGTTGGCTGCAAAGGTGCATGCCTGATGGCACCTGTAAAGGTTGCTTTAACAGGAGCAATCTCCCCTGAAACAACCATTCTCCCCCCCCCCAGGCAATCACTCCAGCAGGGGCTCAAAAAGTAGAAGCCCTACAGCTGGACCAAAAAGTTCGAGTTTGAGCGTGGATTGGGATCCGGAGGGCGCACATTTCTCCATGTGTCAAGTAGAGGTGTGTTATTAATTGCCTTCTTAGAAGGTCAGGCATGACCAGCTTTTCTCTGAAGAGAATACCATGAGAGGCACTGTGTCTAGCATAAGAACGATTTTCTTTCTAGTATATTTGTTGCATACGGTCATCTCACTCCTGCTAGAGGAGGACTCTAAACTTCAGCCAGTTTCCCCGCAAAGCTGGATTACGAAGCACAATCTAGAATCATAGTGGTGTTCATATAAGGTTTACATAACTTACTGTGGCTAAATATGACTAATTGATGTGGTGGTGAGGTACAACTTAGTGGTAGGGTACAGCTTAGTCATGATGTTAGAACGTTACCAGATACGTGACTGAGATGTGTTGCAGCACCTTGGAAAGTTAATGCAAACCTTATGTGAACATTAACAGGATTCTGGCTATAGTTTGTCATCAAATTAAATCTTTTTTTTGGTGGGAGCCAGGACAATAATTAACAGAAGCAACACTGCGAAGCTGCGTGTTTTTGTTTTATTCTTGTCCACTGTGAAAATTTGTGATTTTCTTTCCAGGAGCAGCCGGAGCGGGTTCCCATCCCTGAGTCCACTCTCTCCACAAGAGATATTCCAGTTAGCTTGCATGGATCCCAACCATGGAGAATACCAGGAGCAGCAATCTTTGGTAAATCAGTGCACTGTTTGTGTACTGACTCTTTTACTGCCCTATTGTGCACTACCTTGTGAGCTATTTCAAGTGGAAATTTAACACTATTGCACAGTTTGTTGAAAAGCCTTCTTGGATTCAGGCATTGAAATTTAGATATATGTTAATGCTGTCTATATTTGATTAAACCAACCGTCTCTTTCCCTGTCTCTTTAGATTTTAAGAAGCCACTTATTCTCTGAAAATAGTCTGTCTTTGACCGTGAGACATATACATTTCTCACCACTCTTTCTGAAAGCAATCCTGTGGAATATTAAACTGAGACTGTGTCAGGGTTGTTCCTTAACCCTCTATTTCGTGTATAAGATTTAAAAGTCATGTTTCTATTCAGAGAGGGATGCTACTGCAACATATTCCTGTCATCTCCAAGAACAACCATAAAGTTTCAATAAAAACATTTACTATACCAGTTCCAACCAGGATGACACTCTCAAAATTTCTCTGGCGTTTGATAATAAAATGTGAAATTGCCAACTTCCTTTGTATTCAGTCTCTTAGTAAATGCACCCAATCAGTTTATTATTAGACATGGGCTATTTGTATTCATATCCCTGAGGATACGAATATGAATCGCAGAACCATAGGTGCCATGAAGACCCATTCCCTCCCCCCCCCACAGCACTGGGGTCCTTCATTGTTGTCATCGTGCCAAACTGGGAAGGAGTCCAGCCGACACTTCCCCGGCTTCCCGTGCAGCCAACCACTCATTAGCCAAGCAGGGAGACTCCGCATCCTGCCTGCTCACCAGAGTGGTTGGCTGTGGAGGGAGGTGGGGAAGCACTGGCTGGGCTCCTTCCTACCCTGTTTCCCCCAAAATAAGACCTAACCTGAAAATGAGACCTAGTATGATTTTGCAGGATGCTCGTAATAAGTGAAACCCCGTCCTTCATCATTGCGCAGCAAGCAAAAGAAGATGGCATGACTGCATTTCAATAAATGTAGATTGTTGTACATGAAAAAAAATCCCCTGAAAATAAGCCGTAATGTGTTTTTGGAGCAAAAATTAATATAAGACCCCGTCTTATTTTCGGGGAAACACAGTAGATAGGCATGATGACAACGAAGGACCCCAGTGCTGTGCAGTGACTGGTGAGTGGATCAGATGGTTCTCTGGGGAGGAAATGGGCCTCTGTGGCACCTGTGGTGCCGTGATATGTATTTGTATCTCCAGGGAGACAAATACAAATAGCTCATGTCTATTTACTCTGCAATAGCCAATCAGGCCTTTTGCTTAAGTACCAAAAGAGAAACAGAGGGTAGGAAATGAAACATAACAACAAGACAATTGAGGTAAAATGCTGTTGTACAGAATTGTTGACATAGATTAACATTAGTAATAGTCTCAGCTATGTGATGATACAGGATCTGCCACATTCTTAGCTCTGAAAACAGAGGAGCCAGCCTTATTAATGGGGGTGTTTTTTGAAGAATAACTAGGGACAAAGGTACACCAAAATTGGGTTAATCAGATCATGACACTTTCTCATCAATAGATGTGTGCAAGAATGCAACTTTTAATTAGGACAGGGAATAGAACTGTTATTTAACTAATTTTATTACTGTTATACAAGGCAGCAAAAAGGGGGAAATAGACCTGCAAAGATAATAGCAAATCATAATTGCAGCCACAAAGAAATCCATTTGGATACATTGGTTATTAAAATATCAATGAATATTAGCAGCAAAAATTTTTAAACATGCAGACTACAAGTAAACAACCTAATGGGCTGTAATTTAACCCAAACAGAAAACTTCTGAGAAGCCAAAGTCTGATAAATGCAGGAACCCTGGGCTATTCTATTATTCCAAAAACTTTATCCAGCCCTATGGTGTTTTTTCATAAAGTGATATCCTAACCACAGAAAACAAAAATAATAAAAATAAGCAAAATTATTGAGCAAAAAGAAAAAGCAACATATTGACCAACCAGATATAAAGTGGTGCCTCGCTTAACGAGCGCCCCGTTTAACGATGAATCTGCATAGCGATGAGGTTTTTGCAATCACAAAAGCGATCGCATTGCGATGTTTTAGATCACTGGTTCTTAACCTTGGGTTACTCAGGAGTTTTGGACTGCAACTCCCAGAAGCCTTCACCACCAACTGTGCTGGCTGGGGTTTCTGGGAGTTGCAGTTCAAAAACATCCAAGTAACAAAGGTTAAGAACCACTGTTTTAGATGGCCAAAAATCGCTTTGCGATGATCGGTAAGCGTTTCGCTTACCAATTTTCGCATAGCAATGTTTTAAAAACAGCTGATTGGTGGTTCCAAAATGGCTGCCGGAAAAAATGGCCACCCGCAGTGTTTTCACGCCCTTTCCTCACTTACCAGGCAGCGAAAATGGCGGCCGGATGGAGGATTTCTGCATAGCGGTGAGTTTTCCCCCCCATAGGAACGCATTAAACATGTAAAGGTTTAGGTAAAGGTAAAGGTCCCCCTTTACATTTAGTCCAGTCGTGTCCGACCGTAGGGCGCAGTGCTCATCCCTGTTTCCAAGCCAGAGAGCCAGCTTTTGTCAGAAGACAGTTTCTGCGGTCACGTGTCCAGCGCGACTAGACACAGAACATTGTTACCTTCCCACTGATGTGGTACCTATTTATCTACTTGCATTTTACATGCTTTCGAACTGCTACGTTGGTAGGAGCTGGGACAAGCGACGGGAGCTCACTCCGTTGCGTGGATTTGATCTTACGACTGCTGGTCTTCTGACCTTGCAGCACAGAGGCTTCTGCGGTTTAATCCATAGTGCCACCATGTCCCTATATTTAAATTCATAGGTGTCATGAATTTAATTTTAGATATTCAGAAGTCCTCTCTTTTCAATAAAAAGTTGTCTGAAGAAACACATTGCTATGGACTAGCACATATATGCTGCTAGGCAAAAAAATCTCAGTGCCTCTGGTGAATGATTATGGGGCAGGATTATGAAATGTTGATTAAGAGCCACTTGCAACTTTTGATTGCTTTTATTTTCAGTGATTTTTAATTGGAACAATCTTGACATTTGTCTGATGGTGATTTTTTTGCATGGGCACATGATAATTTAAATCATAAAATTTAAATTACAATTTGTAAAGAGTTATGGAGCACAGTGGTGGTAGTTAATGGGACAAAAGAACTGTTTAATCTCACAGCTCTGTGGGCAGCATGAATAGTGCCTATGTTTAAAATCCCCTGTTATACAGAAGGTGTGGTTGGGAAAAAACATGACTGTGACCTAATTTATCAGATAAGTTAGAGGTTCTATAAATGTGACCAGGAGAGGGCTGTCTCAAGCAGACATCCCATGTACGAAATGTCAGCGTTCTAAAACTGTTTGCTGTGATACAACAAATGGCTGCATTCCAGTGACCAGGACAGCCTCCTTGACTTGGAACTCTGATATAGTTCAAATAAGGCTTTCCAATTTATTCTGTCAGCCCTGTTCCTGCTAATTGCAAGAATTTGTTTGAGAAATCCTCTCTAAATGAATTATTGAGAAAAATTTTGTTATTTTGTCATTAAGTCGTGTCTAGCTCTTCGTGACCCCATGGGCCAGAGCATGCCAGGCCCTCCTGTCTTCCACTGCCTCCCAGAGTTGGGTCAAATTCATGTTGGTAGCTTCGGTGACACTGTCCAACCATCTCGTCCTCTGTCATCCCCTTCTCCTCTTGCCTTCACACTTTCCCAACATCAGGGTCTTTTCCAGGGAGTCTTCTCTTCTCATGAGATGGCCAAAATATTGAAGCCAAAATATTGAAGTTTCAGGATCTGTCCTTACAGTGAGCACTCAGGGTTGATTTCCTTCAGAATTGATAAGTGTTCTCCTTGCAGTCCAGGGGATTCATAAGAGTCTCCTCCAGCACCACAATTCAAATTGAGAAAAATAGCTGTAGCTGGATGCTGTAGTACTGTTTCTTTTAAGCTATAAAAACTGTCTGTATGGAAGAGTATAATTTCCTTATGAGAAATTCATTTTTTTAGTTTCATGGATGGCATATTGATGACATTTTTATTGCTTCCCTCCCCCTCAAGTTTCATCTGTCACTAAATCTGTCAGGTGGATGGATTCTATCAGCATATGTTAGTTTTGGGGGGTTATTTGTCACATTTCTGAGGAACACTTTTGTTTCTAAAACTGCACTAAATCTATTGAAAGAAAGTGTGTTTTATACTATTTTAGGTGTCATCCCACATCTCTGGAACAATCTACCATACGGACATTTTTGTCACACTATTAGGTCTGGTCTGCTGGATTGTTGTCCACTAGCCATTCAGCACCATTAGATGTCTGTTTATTTTTCACTGTGGTGCTCTAGATTTTCAACTTGTAATTTATATTATTAAAAATTCTGCTACCCACCCCTTGATCCTCCCAGGAAGAAGATCTCCTTCCTGGGATAAGTCTGAATGCCCATCCCCCTCAACGGAGATCTGCTCCTATGTATAGCATCGCCCCACTGCTGCAACGAATAAAACCATGACAACAAAGTATGGCAGTTATGACAGGATCACAATTGACCCCACTTCTATTTCCACCCGGTATCCCTAACCATTGTCCAAAGGAAAGGCAGGTGGGCAAAATCTAGAAGATGACTGCAAGGCAAGGAGCACAGAGCGACTTTTTATGCTCCCGTGATGGACTGGAGGTCTCAGGTCATACCTTGGGAGTTGTTTATGTGACTGGGTGACCCTGGCTTCGCAAGGAGACTTGGCATGATGAGAGTTAGAAAACAGCCAGAATGAGAAATTTAGTTAGTACCCCTCCCTGGCCCAGAGAGGGATCAGTTCTCTATACTGGTGGTCTTGTTTACTATACAGTGCTTGTATAGCACAGCTTACGGACACAGTCTGCTGCCTTGCCATTACCACCAAGAGAAGAAATTTCTGATAGGCAGGGCCTATTGTTCATTTTCCTGTTCTGAAATCTGAAAGGTACATGAGCTATCTATTAGCAAATAAGCTGGATCTTCTGGCTGCTGTCAATTTTAGGGGAAAAAATGCCATTGCAATTGCTTCCTACTTAAACTGTTTGAAAACACTGACACACTCTGTTTGTTAGAACTATTGATAAGAATGGTTTTTCCACAGGTTGCTTTCCTCTCATTACACAAAGTCGTTTCATCAGGTGATTTACACATGGCTGAACAATAGTTTCTGATCCTTCCAGGTTTTATGTACATCTTGTCTTCAGTAGTACTGTCTGTAATCCAGAATTGAACTGTTGAGTCACATCACACAAATACCTCTAACTCACATATACTTTTCAGTGGGCAACTCCAGTGTCCATGTGTGTATATGGTTGTATGTGTGTGCACATTTGTGCGCCAACCTGACACTTGTTGGACTGCAGTGCTATATATGTGCTTCTCAGAGTGTAAAATTCTATAAAAGTTCTCTCTCTCTCTCTCTCTCTCTCTCTCTCTCTCTCTCTCTCTCTCTCTCTCTCTCTCTCTCTCACTCACTCACTCACTCACTCTCTCTCTCAGACACACACACACACACACACACACACACACACACACACACACAGTGATTCCTGGCTCTATTCCAGGAATAGAAAAGAAAAATAACCATTTGCCAGATCCCTGTTTTCTGCTGTCACCCTAGCTAATGACACACTATTAACTAATTTCTCCTGACCAAAACAAAAATATATGTTCTTTAACACCACTGTCCACAACAAAAGAGAAAGTGTGAAATGAGCATCAAACACAAATGTAAACATCTGACCCTTTTAGAGAGATACCTGACTTTAAGAAGAAGTATCCAGAAAAACTTGGTTGGATTTCCTTGATGAGCTAGACTGGAACCAATCCACCTGCTTTCCAGTAAAACTACTATTACTGTTAAATTTATACTTGTCCTAAGTACATTTGTGCAGCGAGTTTTACTGTTCAGGATTATAGGCCCTGTCTCACCAGCATAGATATTTCATATGTTTTATATTTGTTCCCCTGTTCCAAAGCCGTTCCTAACATAATGGTGGAAAAGACACAGCAGAAGATGGCAATCAGTGTAATTAAAGAAAATCCCATGAGCTTGGCTGTGTGTTTTTTCCAGGAGCCAGAGGTTAGAGAGTT
Source organism: Pogona vitticeps (assembly GCF_051106095.1). NCBI lineage: Eukaryota > Metazoa > Chordata > Lepidosauria > Squamata > Agamidae > Pogona > Pogona vitticeps. The sequence continues at coordinate 116,524,002 of NC_135786.1, forward strand.
TAAAAGAGTGCAGCCCTCTAACTGTGGCAGCTACCTCCCGGTGGATACTCAGGAACGAGCGGTATCTGGGAGGGCCTCTTCCATGCCACGCCTGACTGTGGATCCCCAGGTAAAACCAAGTGAAACCATGACTAACCGGCAAGAATATAACATGACATGAAATACTTGATTCTTTCCCATAGCAGATTGTTGCTTTGCTTAGCTTTAGTAAGGAATAGATCAGAATTTATCACTCAATAAACCATTACTATTAGCTTTTTTTTTTTTCAGTGCAAACCAGTCAGTCAGTTCCTGACACTAAAAATATCAAACACCGGGCCCTAAATAGATAGTGAACTGCATCAGCCCTCCATTTTGTATATGGACAGTAGCTGGAACAAAGAATTAGTGATTTGTTGCCAAAGGGCAACAATGAATCAGAGTGTAAACTTCAAATAATGCAGTTGCCACCTTAGCTACACCATCAAACTTCTTCCAAGACCACAGTGAAACTGAGGAAGAGGACCTTTGGGGAAATCACCTTCCTATCCTACTGCAACCAAGATTGCTGCAGGTAGTTGCAAGAATGTCACCTGTTTGGAAGAATCCTCTTCCATCTGGGGAATATCTGTGCTTTTTTGTGACATCAAATGCCTTTTCTTTCAAGTCTTTTCGCATTGTTCTAAGACACATGTTTACATGCCTTCTGCCCAGCATTCTGTCCTGATCAGTCTTGGCCATATTTCATCTTTTTGTCTGTTCAGCAGGTTTTGGCTCTGTCTGTCTGTCTCATTATCAGTTTTGATTAACAGAAAAATATTATCATATAATTACTGTATTTTGTAGTAATTAAACTCTCACCTACCCCACAGTAAAAGTTAAGAAAAGTTCCAGTTAACATCTGGTTTAATAGGTCCATATTTCTTGCTTTAGCAAACACTGAGGGAAGTAGTCCTTAGCCATTTTGTTGACAAACTGGAGCTTGATGATAGTGGCAGTGTGCCAGCTAAGTTCTGTTTTCCTCTTCTATCATTCCTTTTATACCAGTGAAATCACACACACCCAGCTCTGAAAAACAGAGCAATGCTTCCATTAATAGTTGGCCAAATTGACATGAAGGAGAATGATGGACAGATAATTAGTGTTTTACACTATGGCAAGAACTGTCAAATGGAAGGGGAGTATCAGTAGGAATGAAAGAAAGTTCTGAAGTAAAAAATGATAATCATAGTAAAGATAGGAACAAACAAACAGAGAAGGGAACAAACAAGAAGTCAACAGAGGATTGGTACAAGATAGAAGAGTAGGTCATCTCACTGAAATGGCCACCTGTCTCAGGGCTGTTCCACTTCCAGTTGTAGAGTGGGCTCATGCAAGTGAATGGTCCTTGTTCTATAGAACTGACCAACACATGGAAACAATCATGTCAGACAAAAAGCCAGGATAAAAAAGTTCTCCCTGACATACAAGTTATCTACGTCCAGGAAATATGTGTATGAGAAAGCATTTGGGTTTTTTTTTTTTTAATGATTAGCTATAGTCTGAAGTAGTAAAGTTCAGTACAAACATGGGCCATATATTTAATACAGACAAGATACAAAAAGGTTGGATGGCCTTGAGTGCTAAGTGCAGTAAGAGCATGTGTATTAAATTTGGAGCTCTTTTTGCCTTCTTTTGTTTACTGTTCTTATCCAGTTCCAATTTTATAGCAAGACAATAATTTGATCAGCAACCACCACTCCTGAATATATAAGAAAACAACCATGAGACTCAACTGCTTTTCAAGGAAAGAAGATCTCATGTATTATTCCCTTGATTTTGATTTGCAACCTTATTTTAAAGTGTTGCTTTAGGAAAGCAATGATTGGTCTAGTAAATCCACAACATAGCCACTATTGAAAGGGGCCATTAGACGTGGCTGTGGCCTTGACAAGTACCTCACAAGAAAGATTGCACAGAGACTTTCAAGATGCACGTGTAATTAGCTTCTAGAACTCACTAGAGAAAACATACTTTGCTATTACTGGGTAGACTGTGTCTCCTATTCGCCCAGATCATCTGGAAGACTGCACTATGTCATCCTTGACACTAGTAGAGTAGTGCTAACATAACACATCCAATCTATTTAATTTAAATAGGAGATTTTTCTAAGATGAACTGGCCAAGTTCTCTATTCCCTTGATGCACAGATAGATCTGGGGTGCCAAGGTTTCCAGTTATAGGCCAGGATTTAACTCTAGTCTCAATATTTTCTTTATTGTTCAGGTGGGTAGGAAACCTGAGGTATTAGTGGGACAATAATCACTATAATTCTACCAATAACACAGGGCAAGACAATGTTCTAACAACAAAACACATTATTAACCTTTTGATCTGAAGTATGTGTCTGCCAGAAATTTAAGAGGATATCGAGAGTGCTCTGTTGTTAAATGTCTTAATCACAATGCAAATTAGGTAACTCCCTTTAATTGGTAATAACAAATTTGTTTCCTATATGTAAGCACCTAATTGTTCTTCCTTTATGGGATGTGTTTTCCAGGTGGTTACAGATCCAGGCTCCATGAGACGCTCATTTTCTACTATTCGAGACAAGCGGACTAACACCTCCTGGTTAGATGAATTCTCCATGGAAAGAAGCAGTGAGAACACTTATAAGTCCCGTCGTCGCAGTTACCATTCTGCACTACATCTGTCTTCACGGCGTCTCAACACAGACTCGGGTGAGTAAAGTTTAATAGCAAGATGAAAATTTTGAAAATCATTATAAATAGGTATGTACTATCAAGTCAGAAACAACTGATAGCAACCCTAATAGGGCTTTCAAGGTAAGTGAAATATTTAAGAAGTGGTGCATTTCTTAAATATTCATGGATTGCTGCCTTGTCTTGGAGAAGGGGCTTGAGTAATTCAGAGAAGCTATGGGCTATGCCGTGCCGGAACATCCAAGATGGACAGGTCATAGTGGAGAGTTCTGACTAAATGTGATCCACCTGGAGCAGAAACTGACAAGCCACTCCATTATCTTTGCCAAGGAAACTCCATGGACAGAAACAAAAGGCTAAAAGATATGACACTGGAAGATGAGCCCCTCAAGTCGAAAGGTGTCCAACATGCTACTGAGAAAGAGCGGAGGACAAGACAAGTAGCTCCAGAGCTAATGAAGTGGTTGGGCCAAAGCTGAAAGCCGAAAGGACTCTTAGCTGCGGACGCGCCTGGAAGTGAAAGGAAAGTCCGATGCTGCAAAGAAAAATACTGCATAGGAACCTGGGAAGCTGGATGTGGTCAAACATGAGATGGCAAGAATAAAAATTAACATCCTGGGCGTCAGTGAACTAAAATGGATGGGAGTGGGCAAATTCAATTCAGACAATTATCATATCTACTATTGTGTGTAAGAATCCCGTAGAAGAAATGGAGTAGCCCTCATAGTCAACAAAAGAGTGGGAAAAGCTGTACTAGGATCAAATCTCAAAAATGACAGAATGATTTCAGTACTAATCCAAGGCAGACCTTTCAACATCACAATAATCCAAGTTATTGGATTACCACTAATAATTGGATTCCCACCAATGCTGAAGAGGCTGAAATTGACCAATTCTATTTTTTAAACATTTTATTAGTTTTTTTACTCTATCTACATTTGGTTTGTGCTTCTCAAACATCGTGTTACATGATTTGCTTACAATTATTTGATTTTTACACCTCTGTGTCTTCCCAGTTGTCCCCCCAAATTCCAGACATCTTTCAAACATTCAAACCGTTCATGTATGAATTTAAGTATATAATATGGCTACTATCATAATATTACTATCATAGTGTACAATATTCTCAAGATTTTCTAATAACATTCTTAATAAAAGTAGTTCCGGCTCCATGTCCCAACCTTATATCTAGTTTAATTAACCTAAAATGAAAAGCCATCATATGACATGCTTACCCTGTTTAGAGGTCCCTTATTTCAGTTTAGTTCTCCTTTTTAATATAAAGGATATGCTTCTTTACAATTCCCGAAATTAAATATATACATATTTTTCAACATTAAGGGCTTCCTCCCTATTTTTATCTTTTCCATCTTTCTAAGTAATTCCCTCTGTTATTTCTCTTTTTTCACTTTTTGTTTCTGTCTCTCTAAGCATTCTGCCATCTTTCATGCCCTCAGAAACCATTTTGGTGCATCTGATTTATCTCCACTGGATCTTTATGCATTTGGTCTATCTTCAATAGTACTTCCAGGCTTTTTAAAATTAATTTTGCTGATTTTCTCCCCTTGTCTTGCCTTAATACTCTCTTCGGATCCAAGATTGACGTTGTTTCTCTTAGATTTCCTCATTAATTTCCTCCAGCCCCTCTTTTGATTGGCATACATCATCCGGTACACTCTCATTTCCTTCTTCGTTACTTCCTGTCTCTTGTTGACTATAATCCTCAGATGTTCAATGAATAATTTTTCCTCTTGGTAGTGGGATCTCACTGTTTCTAGTATTGTTTGAAGGGTAGATTTTATTTCATCCCAAAATTGTTCTTGCTGTGCCATTCTGTTCCAGCTGTCCAAGAGGTTAAGCCAAGATTCGAAGCCCCCAAGTCTCACAGTCCAGTTCGATGATTGTATCTGTGTCCTAGTTGATCCCTGGTAAATTGAGGCCAGCTAAACAGATATTCCAAGTCTCCAGAGTCAATTCAAAGAGTCCACTTTGGCTAAATAGGCCTGAACCAAAATTTAAACCCCCAAGGTACCAAGGTACAATGCAATGGTTGTATCTGCGGCCTGATGGCTTAATTCCTGCAGGTTTGCGCCAGCTAGTCAAAGACAAACACTTCCAGCTCCCAGGGCAGTTTTCAGAGGATTTACTTTGGCCAAACAGGCCTAAACTGTGGTTCAAAGCCCCCAAATATCACAGTCCAATTCAGTGTTTGTATCCATGTCCTAGTAGCCTAGTTCCCGCATTTCTGCATCAGCCAAAACTGAAATTTCAGGTCCCTGGATGTGGTTCCAAAAAGTTCACTTTGGCCCAATATACTAATTCTCACAGTACAGTTTAAAAAGATCCACTTTAGGGATAATTTGTCCAGCCAGGCATGAAAAATAAAAAAGAAATAAAAAACAAGTTTTCAGGCTTTAAACAGCAGTAGAGTACTCAAGGTCACTGTTCTGGGCATTATGCCAAAAAACTTCAAATAGACAAATCATGAGATAAGTCCAGACTTAAGTAGTAATAACTTACGAGAAAATTTCTTAAGATTTATAACGCCAAATTATAATATTCTTAAAGTATATTTTAAATGTATTTAAATGAGTAGATAATGTCCCATAAATCTTTAAATTATTTTCTTTGCATCAACTATCCCTCTCTCCAGATTTTCTGCCACTTTATGATTGATGAGATTGATAGAAGATTATTTTTTCTATATATAGGAATTGTCTTCTCCAAGGGTAATCATAAGCATTCATAAGTTGTAAAAATATATCTCACCCGATAGTAACACTGATATTGAACAGCTGATTGTTGCTTCTCTTATTGTCAGCTGCCGACGACTTGCAAGCAGAAAACTGCTTGTTTCTGCCCATTGGCTGATTAGGGAGTTTCCTGGATCAAACGGGGATGACCGCCGTCCCCCCCGTGATCAACAGGCTTCCCCCCCAGTTCACCACCTCTCCGGGGAGGTTTTGACACCCTGAGGTGTCCCAAACAGGTTAGGGACAGTGCTCTGTCCTCCCGCTGCTGTCTCGTCGCAGCGTCAAGTCGTTCTCCTGAAATTGACGAATTCTATGAAGACTTACAACATCTTCTAGAACTGACACCAAAGAAAGATGTTCTTCTCATTCTAGGGGACTGGAATGCTAAAGTAGGGAGTCAAGAGATAAAAAGAACAACAGGTAAGTTTGGTCTTGGAGTTCAAAACAAAGCAGAGCAAAGGCTAATAGAGTTTTGTCAAGACAACAAGCTGGTCATCACAAAGACTCTTTTCCAACAACACAAGAGGCGACTCTACACATGGACATCACCAGATGGGCAATACCGAAATCAGATTGATTATGTTCTCTGCAGCCAAAGATGGAGAAGCTCTATACAGTCAACAAAAACAAGACCTGGAGCTGATTGTGGCTTTGATCATCAGCTTCTTATAGCAAAACTCAAGCTTAAACTGAAGAAGGTAGGAAAAACCACTGGGCTAGTCAGGTATAATCTAAATCAAATCCCTTATGAATGCACAGTGGAAGTGAAGAACAGATTTAAGGAACTAGATTTGGTGGACAGAATGCCTGAAGAACTATGGATGGAGGCTAATATTGTACAGAAGGCAGCAACAAAAACCATCCCAAAGAAAAAGAAATGCAAGAAAGCAAAGTGGCTGTCCAATGAGGCCTTACAAATAGCAGAGAAGAGAAGAGAAGGGAAACAAAATGCAAGGGAGACAGGGAAAGTTACAGAAAATTGAATGCTGACTTCCAAAGAATAGCAAGGAGAGACAAGAGGGCCTTCTTAAATGACCAGTGCAAAGACATAGAGGAGAATAGTAGAAAGGGAAAAACCAGAGATCTGTTCAAGAAAATTGGAGATGTTAAAGGAACATTTTGTGCAAAGATGGACATGATAAAGGACAAAAATGGTAGGGACCTAACAGAAGCAGAAGACATTAAGAAGAGGTGGCAAGAATACACAGAGGAATTATACCAGAAATATCTGGATGTCCCAGACTACCCAGATAGTGTGGTTGCTGACCTGAAGCCAGACATCCTGGAGAATGAAGTCAAGTGGGCCTTAGAAAGCATGGCTAACAACAAGGCCAGTGGAGGTGATGATGGCATTCCATTTGAACTATTTAAAATCTTAAAAGATGACACTGTTAAGGTGCAACATTCAATATGCTAGCAAGTTTGGAAATTAAGATTGCCGGAAGAAATATCAGCAACCTCAGATATGCAGATGATACCATTCTGATGGCAGAAAGTGAGGAAGAATTAAAGAACCTCTTAATGAGGGTGAAAGAGGAGAGCGCAAAAAATGGCCTGAAGCTCAACATAAAAAAAACACCAAGATCATGGCCACTGATCCCATCACTTCCTGGCAAATAGAAGGCGAAAATATGGAGACAGTGATAGCTTTTACTTTCCTGGCCTCCATGACCACTGCAGATGGTGATGCCTACTTCTTGGGAGGAAATCAACGAGAAACCTAGACAGCATCTTAAAAAGCAGAGACATCACCTTGCTGACAAAGGTCCGCATAGTCAAAGCTATGGTTTTTCCAGTAGTAATGTATGGAAGTGAAATCTGGACCATAAAGAAGGCTCACCAGCCAAGAATTGATGCCTTTAAATTGTCGTGCTGGAGGAGACTCTTGAGAGTCCCCTGGACTGCAAAGAGAACAAACCTATCCATTTTGAAGAAAATCAATCCTGAGTGGAAGTTATTAAATGTACGTTTACATGTTTGTCTCCCTTGTGTGAAAATCTGCACATCAAGTAAAGCAATGTAAAAAGCAGTAAGAGCACTAAGGTGATCCACCTCATACATGTTGAGTCATCCCTATTAGAACATTCCTCACCTAAGGTATTTTGGCTATAGCACCCTAAGGCCTTAGAATGGGTCTAGATTCCTCTTCAACTCTGATAAGGAATATCTGCTTTGGATGATGCACAGAAGTATTGTGAACTAAGAGCAATAGGCCAATTAAGGGTGCAATCCTAGGTATACTTATCTGAGGTTAAGGACATGTGAACATATAATGAGACACAGAGAGATGTTAGATACTTCTATTGAATTATCTTCACAAAAACAGAGCTATGTGGCAGGTTTTGACTCATATGAGAAGAGGAAAAATGTATGTTTCCAAAATTAATTTGAAGGTTTAAGCATTATTAAATTAATGCCCCAAATACAAATTGTTGTGTGTGCTGTCAAATCAGAACTGACATACAGTATAGCAACCCACACTGTTGTATTCCGGATCACTATACAGTGGTGCCTCGCATAACGTTTGCTTCGTTTAACGTTTTTTTCGCTTAACGTTTATTTTTTCAGAGTCAGATTGTGCTTCGTATAACGTTTTTCCCTATGGGCGATTTTCACATAGCGATTTTGGGACCATGCTTCGCTTAACGTTTTTTGTTTTAGGTCCCCTGCTTCACTTAACGATGTTAATTTTTTCAATTACAAAAGTGTCTTAACATGTTGAAAAACGGTTTTAAATGCTTGGAATCGTTAGTGCACCTTCTAAAATGTGTGCATACTTAATTTGGCGTTGATCTGACTTTTCGTTAATTTTTTGTGAATTTTTTTCTCCCCCATAGGAAACAATGGAGCTGTCAGATTTTGACAGCTGTCAAAAGTTGGGGGGGAAAAATTCACCATAAATTAACGAAAAGTCAGATCAAAGCCAAATTAACTTTTGCATCCATTTTAGAGGGTGCAGAAGCTAATCCAAGCATTTAAAACCATTTTTGACCCTTTTATGACACACTTAAATTTGCAAAAATTGACTTCGCAAAGCCATTGAAATGTATTGAGTCGGCTTCAATACATTCCAATGGAGGATACATTGTATCGTTTAACAATGTTTCCTATGGGTTTTTTCGCTTAAGGACGCCAATCCGTGCCTATTGGAACGGATTAACCGGTTTCCAATGCATTCCTATGGGAAATGGTGTTTCGCATAAAGTTTTTTTCGCATAAGGTTTTTTTTTTGGAACCAATTAAAAACGTTATGTGAGGCACCACTGTATATGGGTGTGAAAGCTGGACAGGAAAGAAAGCTGACAGGGAAAAAAATCATTTGTCTGAAATATAGTGCCAGAGAGGAGCTTTGCCCTGGACTGTAGAAAGACAAACAAGTGGGTCCTAGAGGAAGCAGAAATAATGAAACTGAGGCTGTCCTACTTTGGGCACATGATGAGAAGGCAAGATTCTCTGGAAAAGGTAATAATGCTAGGAATGGTTGAAGGCAGCACGAAAAGAGGAAGACCAAATATGACATTGATTGATTCCCTAAAGGAAGCCACAGGATTTGAGTTCAGAAGAGCTGAGCAGGGCTGTTGAGGACAAGACATTCTGGAGATCACTCAATTCACAAGGTCACCAGAGGTTGGAGAGGACTTGACAACACATAATAACAGTAGGGCTTCCAAGGTAAGTGGGATATTTCCTTCGTGTTTGCATGGCTCAGCAGGAATTTAAAACCAGGTCTCCTAAGTGCTAGTCTGTCACTCTAACCACTACACTGCACTGGGCATAAGAAAACACATTATTTAGGGTTTCTATGTGGAGGGTGTTTTTGGTTGGTTTTTCTTTTTGTATTTTGCTTTAGTCGCCCTGGCTGTCTTCTTTGCAGGTCATCGATCTGATGCACATCGATCAGGAGGCAGAGAGAGAGGCCGGTCCAAGGAACGCAAACACTTGCTCTCTCCAGACATTTCACGTTGCAACTCAGAGGAAAGGAGTCTTCAGGCAGATGGTGATTCTCCAGAGCGACATCAGTCCAGGTCTCCCAGTGAAGGCAGGTCACAAACTCCCAACAGACAGGTGGGTGTAAGTGAGGGGAGTATGGGGCAGGCAAATATCCTAAGCTCTGCTCTGTTGATAATATTTACAGCTAATTCACATTTGCTTGTAAAACGTTTGATTTCTTGTGACTGAAAAGCAAACTCAGTGAGTGCTGAAACGGGGGTACAAATGCCACTATTTAGCCAATGGGAAATAAAAGGCAGGCGTCATCATGCTCAGAGGAAATGCCGGGCTTGCAGAAATTGAAAGCAGCAGTGGGGACACACACGCACCCCAGATGGTGAGGGAACTCCAAAATAGCACCATGGGTATTGGAAGAAGTGGAATGGCGTGCCCTTTCAGAAAGTATGGCTGCCTCCCTGACGGACAGAACAGGAACATGCCATGCTGCAAGATTTGTTGCAGTTCCCACTTTCCATGATTTTTGCTTGAAATGATCCCATGGAGAAGTCTCATCCCTGAAATTCGGAATGATATATAATGACAGATACAAAGTTTTCATGCATTCTGTATATGATCCGCAATAGCTCCTTCCAATATGCAAGTGACACTTGATCCGGATGAGGTAATCAATTCATGAATTTATGTTTATAAACCAGCACTTAAATGCAGGCACCACAGCTCTAAAATGTGTTTGGCACTGCAGAGAGGATTTTAATACTTTATTAGGATAACAACAAAAATGAATGAGCACGCTTTCAGGTTTCACGTGATTTCTTTCTCATACATTATGTTAAGACATGATGTGAAAAGAAAAAAGGCTTTATACTAGGTATAGTATAGGTATAGTATAGCTTGCATGAAATTGAGCTTGTGGTATGTTATGTTCGTATCTCTACTTCTTAAACATATTCAAATCTTGTTTTATATTGCAAAGAATTTCATAGTAAAAAATGAAATTACGATTGGTCTTAGAATGGCATTATTGTGGTAGCTTATATCTGTAATAATTAAGCCTATCAGGGTGGTGCTAAGAAAAAGGAAATCTAAATATATCAGGTTAAATACCTGGCTGAGAGCTGACAAAATGCAGGTGGCATATTTTGAGTGACCCTGCCCCTATCCTAAGTTATTAAAATTTATCACACTAGCTACTCTTCACTGAAGACGGCAAGAAATCTGGGAGCTTTATAGCAAACGCTAGCATGTCATTGGCTACCTGAGTCATGATGCATAATTGTGATGATGCTGTCTTTCCAGCATGAGTGGGCTGCACTTCAGTCATCTTAATCAGCAGCGCATGTGGCACGGTGAGAGAGACAAGCCAACACCTGTAGCCCACTCCAGCTCCTGCCGTGTATATCCACACTCTTCTTTTCTTTGCAGGGCACAGGCTCCTTGAGTGAGAGCTCCATCCCTTCTATCTCTGACACCAGCACACCCAGGCGAAGCCGCCGACAGCTCCCTCCAGTGCCCCCCAAGCCGCGCCCCTTCATTTCTTACACTGCTATGATGCAACATTGTGGCAACACCTCCCCACAGCCAGAAGATAGTGAGGGTGGCTCCCCTCTGCTATCTGGGGTTCTGGAGACAAACAACACCTGCTTGACTGAGTCTTCCAGCTCCCCACAAGGAAAGCAGAACCTTCTCTCCACCCCTCAGCGCTACATCTCAGAGCCTTACCTGATGCTCCAGGATGATTCTCACGCTTCAGACTGTGGTGAGGAGGAGACACTCACCTTTGAGGCTGCTGTGGCCACCAGTCTTGGGCGCTCCAATACGATTGCATCGGGCCCTCGCTCAAGGCACAGCTGGCAGATGCCCAATGGGCACTACCGGAGGAGAAGAAGAGGGGCATCACAGGGGGTGATGTGTGGGGCCAGCATCGATGTACTAAGTGACACGGAAGAAGACGACAAGTGCTAAGACTGCCTCCCATCCACCTTCCCGCCCTCCTGTGACGCATGCTGTTTGCCACATTTGAAATGAAACAAAACGAGTTGGAAATCAAATGCTGCAGATACTGATCCTTTGTGCAAAAAGGGGGAAAAAGGGAGGGAGATTGAACCCACCCATTTTTTGTCCCTTTTCCTTCAAAAACAAGGGGGGGGCACAATCGAAGCATTTGATTAGATCCTGCATCCATGGACTTAACCAAGGTGCACCTGCTTGTTAAGTTGAGAGAGAAACATGGCAACAGCAACATTCATCCCCACAGGCACCTGGTCCTCTATCACTCTCAAAAGCCAAGAGCTTATACCTAAGGAGAGGAGAAGCTGCTCAAGAAGGATGGCAGGAAAAAAGCTGGATACTAAATCATTTTAATCTCAGTATATCTCCTAAATTCCTCCTGCCCACTCTAGCCCCAAGAAAGTAACAAAGAAGGAAGTTTTGCTAGTGGCTTGGAATGTATGTGATAGCAACAGGCTTTGTCTCTTTGGGGAGTCTGTCCTACAGTGCAGACAGCAGAATTGAGCAGAAATGAGCAGTTTCTTTAGCGCTTGTGTGGGGCTGGGGAAAGGAGTGACAGTACAGGCCTTGCCTGCAGACCCTGCAGTTTGTTTTTCCAAAATCAAACTATGCTTGTGACAAAACTGAAGGAACAGAGGTGAGAGGAAGGACAGTCAGAGGCAGAATGGGCAGCAGTTGGCAGCCCAGTATGAGAAGAACGGTTTGGGGTTGATGTGACATCAACCTAATGTTTTACACCAAAGCCAGTGTGATAAGGGTTGAACATGGAGAGGACTAATATGATACTAATTGTATGAAACCTACCATTCTCATAGTTTTAATCTTAGTTCGGAATGTTAGGAAGAGTGTGTGTGGTTTTATTTGTATCCTGCACCTCTAAAAATGCAGACATATAGAGACTGTTTAGTAAGCTGGGCATCTGCTGACATTATGCTTGTGTGTTCTCCCCTCTTGCCCAGTGGGAGTTCTTTGGAGCTGTAGTATATGAGAGGCCATGACATTCTTCCTATGTGGTTATCTGGGACTTAGACATATCTGTCCTAGCAAGCAATCTGGCCAGTTTGGAAAGTTTTTAATGTATGTTCAGTCTGGTCCAGCAGACAGAGCTCTTTCTATGGGCTTATAACTTGGTAACGTAGATCATTTGTAGGCTCTACCACAACCCATGGCACATGATTTCAATTAAGCAAGATTCTCAGTGTGTGTGTGTGGGCGGTCTTCAGCATCTTGGTCCATACTTATTTGGTTTCTACATGTGATTTTGATAGAAAGCAAAATAACACCCTTTATAACAGGCCAGAAGGGTGAATGAAGAGCCAATGAAGCAAAGTAGAAAAGAACAGGCCAGGAGCCATCAACCTGCAAAGAACGAGAACAGGATAGCTCTTGAAGAGCACTGAATCCCAAAGGTGCTTGAGACAGACCTAATGAATGAAATGCTGCTACCGCCAAAGATTTTTCTGTTTCATGATCAGTCTGGTTTGAGTAGCTTACAGTACAAGGAAGCCTTTGGGCTACAATACTTTCATAGCTAGCTGCAGAGACAGGAAAAGAAGCAGGATTTTCTGCAGAGGTTGTAAATCAAGGGAAAAAATGTGATAAACCTCTTTTAGGCTACGTTTTAGTTTATGGTTGACCTGGTAATTACGTCTATCCAGCATACACTTACTCTGTGCAGCATGTGCTGTTGCACCATTCCCTAGGCCAGTTCTAGCACTGTATGGAAACATATTATATTCTATCCCTCTGTACCCATGTCTCTCTCTCCCCTTTCGGATGCATTAAAGTCATGCTACAAAGAGGCCTCTGCTGCCACTTACCCCATTCCAGAGGACAGGGGCAGGAAAAGAAGCATTCTAGCAGAGCAAACACAGGATGAGAACTCTAGCTAGCCAGCCAGCCAGCCTGCTAGCTGTAAAATAACTTCAGCAGAAGTGCTAAATGTTGGTAAGTTCTTGTACACACCATCTGCAGAGACTCCTTTATTTTCCTTGCTGGTAACTACTGTATGAAATGTGCTCACGTTTATCCTTTTTGAAAGCTGCTGCTTTTGAGAAGGAGACAAGAACTTCCCATATACCAAGGCAGGCCATTGATCCCTTTTGCTCAGAGCTGTCCACCCACATTGGCAGGACTGCTTCCCCCGGTTGGCGGCTTTGCCCACCTGTAGCAAGAGAAACCAGGGGTAGGAGCGGATGCTTCTCTTCATAAAAAATATGTCCTCCACCCATTAAGCTATTATCCTTCCCCAAACTCACTGTTGGTGCTCTTGCTTTGTATGAAAAAGGCTACAGGCATAATCAAAGGCACAGAAAGATTTGGTAAGAAATGCAGGATTTTTATTTATTTATTTTGGTTTAGTGCTGCTGCTCAGGTGTTAGGCTGAATGGCAAAATAACATCCATTTTTTATTTTCTTCCTTTGACTTAGTTTCCAAACAGCCAGAGAAATTGGGGCAGAGGAGCAATCCTGGCTGTCTCTGGCCCTTAAAAACTAAGGCATTATCACAACTGTCTGCTTCTGCTGCAGGCACTTGAGCTACTGCAAGGGTTCCATGCTTCCACTTTTAGATGGATAATAAATCTGATTTTTGTTACTTTTGATAATGAGTGAAGATTTAAGGTGACTCTAGAGAAAACAGCATAAAGGGAAGAACAGAAAATTTTTCAGATTTTATGATAATGTGCTCCCAAGAGAGCATGTGTAAGAAACCAAGATGGTAACAGAAGCTGCTTCTCACTAGCAATTTCTGAAGGAAAAAATGACTATATTTTAGTTTTAAACTCTCAAATAGTGTAAATTGTAAAGCATTCTACTTAGAGTCAAAAGTAATGGTTGGATCCAAATTAACTACTTCAGGTGTTCTAATGTTCGATTTATTTAAAGACAATATTGATTATTCACCATGAAATAGTTTTATATCAAATATATGCTTTAAACTTGTGTTCAGAGTGAGTAATGGTTGAAGCAGGGCCTGTAAAGGAAGTTCTGAGGGCAGGGCTGCATTTTACTATAATATTTTCTGCTGCAGACTAATAATGCAGAATAATCTAGGGTTCAATAGTGGAGAATTATTTTTTTAGTGGAGGATCAGGGCAGGATATTTACTTTTTTCTTGGGCCTCATCCTGCAGGTGGAAATAGCAGAAATAGAACAGCTGGGGGAGGAATCTGACAGAGTTGGGTGTTCTCCACCAACACATATGAACCTCCGGTGTCCTCTCCTCTCGCCAGGGTTTAAACTAACTGAATCCATGTTTTAACTAACCACTTTACTAATAGGTTGGAATCGCCAGTCTTGGAATCAGAGGTAGCTGTCACTGCCTTATTGGCTTGGGTTAAGCCACTGGTATCAACAAGCCGTAAGAATATAATTTGCTGAATTTGTGGCATACTAAATTCAACTTTTTTTCCTGAATGTAATGGTTTTCCATATATTATTAAGCCATTAAAACTTACATAGTTAGGCTGAACTTCAAAGCTGAGGCTGTTGCTTTTGTGTAACAACATAAACATCCCTAGATTTTGTTCCCATAAGACTAGCTCACAGTTTTTATATGTTTATGCCATGATTCCTCGTGGGGTATTTTAATAGAATCATAGAATCATGAAAGTTGGAAGGGGCCTATAAGGCCATCAAGTCCAACCTTCTGCTCAGTGCAGGAATTTTGCACATATGCCTGCGGACCAATAATCATACTCAACAGAGTATTGGTAGAATATGACTGAAGTCAATGGGGATTCAAATATAGGATGAATGAAAACAAGCATTGTGCATGTATCTACAAAATTGCAAGTTATGAAAAAAACTAAAGAAGTGGCAGGTTGCAAGTGGAAAGAGGCATCTTGTAACTCCAGCTTTAAACCAGGCCCTAGTTTGTTTGTTTTTTACCCTGAGCATAGGAGAATCAGTTGTGTTATATTTCATAGCCTAAAGGTGACTTTCAAATTGCCAAACTATTTTTATTTGCTAAACTCTGTAGTTTACTGCCTAGCTCAAACAGATGTGCCACAAAAACAAATACTAAAGGAGGGGGTTGATTGAAAAGCTGACCAAAGACAATCACTATGATATGACCCTAACCATCATCCTAGCCCTGCAAGAACACTGCAGAAGAGAGGAATGCCATATTTTCCAGAGGAAGACAGTGGGTTACATGATCTCACATGATCTTGACAAAGTTTCTGTTTAAGCTACATGAAATACAAGATAAGAGGAAATTCCATTTTGCATTAAGAATTGAAATAAACCAAGCCTTTGCTTCAACAGTGGTTTAAGACAGAGTTGAACTGAAATGACAGCATTTAATGTGTGTGGACAACAAATGGAAACTGATTTCTCAAACAGGAAGTTGTACTAAGAAGCCTCACACAATCGCCTGAAGTAATTTTTCATCTCAATTTGACAGGCAGTTCAGTGATACAAAATGGAGGCTGCACTTTTATCTTGAAGACGCTGTGCTGATGCGCATTAAGCTGGGCATTACCATATTGGCCTCCTGTTGTGGTTTTCTCAGCATGAAGCTTCTGACTCCTCTCTGGGCTTCACAGAAGTGCTAGAGATGAACTCACTGGGATGGTATCAGGGCATCTTGTCCAAAGCCAGATAATGCGTTCAGCACTGCATGTTGACAAGGTGGATATATTGTAATATAGACGCTTGTTTGGATCAAAAATAAAACTACAAAAATTTACAAAGCTGTTAAACGTTAATGTTTTTTTTGTCAAAGATAAAATAAAACCTTGTTGTAAAGAACAACTGTGGCTTAATTATTTTTCCTGTTCTCTTTAATCTTGTTTCCAATTCCACAATTTTATAATTATGGGTGCAGCAACACTGCAAAGCTGAACCACAGCAATCCAGCTTTGCCACCACTTGATTCACAGCCTATTTTATACCTGTATTCAAATTAAGTGATCACATGGATACCGCAGATTGTTTCAGAGCCAGTGTCCACACTAGACCCTCAATCCAATGTGGTTCAATCTGTGCCAGAGCCCACAGCCCCCCTTCCTTTGATTGTGCGCTCTGCCATCCTTGGTTCCCCTTTTATGGTTCATTATAAAGCCCATGAACTGTTTAAAGTGTTGCATGGCTTTAGAGAAAAGGAATGGTTTTCCAAAGTACCTCATAACATACAAACACATAAACATACACTTTAGAAACACAGTAGTATGTTGCAGTTCATTCAGTTGTTTCTATTTCATATTGATTGTTATCCTTTTTTTGTCCATGCAGAGGTAATTCAACACTAACTGATGTATCAATACAAGTGATAAGGTGATCTAGCACTAGACTCAGTTTGTTTAAATAATAATAATAATACTTTTGGGTGACTAGGGAGAAAGATCATGGGGGGGGGGTGTTTCCACATCCAAAACATCATGCCCAGCTTAGTATGTCACAAAATACCACCCACAGTCAGTCACATCTCACAATTGTTTGCATGGAAAAAAACACCAAATCGCTCCAGCTTTTAAAAAACCCAGAAGCCCCCAGCAGCAGAGAAAAAACCTCCACATCTGAAGCAAAAAGGCCTGGACTAATTTGCATTTAAAACTGATCATGTGATTGTTTTCAAAAGTTCAAATTTATTTGTTCTGCATCGGCAGCAAATCCCACACTCTTTGCCAGTGTAGTCTCACTACAATGTAGTGTAGTTTCCATTGGCTAGACCAGCAATGGCGAACTTATAGCACATGTGCCACAGCTGGCATGCAGAGCCCTTTCTGTGGGCACGCAAGCCATAAGTTGCCGGATCGCTACTCCCCCCCCCCCCCCGCAGCCAAACCTCAGAAGGTAGCTGCAGCCACAGTGCTGATACTTCAACAGGCGGCGGGCCAGGATCCAGAGCAGCTAGCACTGGTGGTGGATCCAGAGTGGGGTCTTGAGGCACCTCCATGCCCAGGATTCCCCTTCCACCACTACTTCCAGTTCCGCCGCCACTGCTGCCGCAGCCCGCCACCTGCTGGTGTGTTTTTTCCCCCAGTTTGGGCACTTGAACCCAAAAAGGTTTGGCGCCACTGGCCTAGACCATCCGATCACATTAAAAATAATGTCCCTTAGTATGTTTTATACCATATTTCATTTTCCTTGCACTTCAATAATTGCACTCCTTTTGTAATTTTTTCAAACAAGGTTTCAGAAGATTAATAAGTATTATAGAGATTGTCTTTATTTTCTCATCTAGAAAAAAATCCCAATGAGACTTGACTCTCTACCTTTATCATCTAGTTTGAAAGCAGAAATGTACAGGAAATGTACAAAAAATACATTGCCAATTCCAAATGGAAGAGGTTGGAAAGTCTGAACTTAAATGAAAAGGTTTATCACCTTTGATTGAACGCTAGGTAGCTATTCTAGTTGTAAAATATTATCTTTGATGTGCCAACAAGTTCTAAACAAAGCATCCATCACGGACAACTCAACATTCTTGGCTTCAAACTGCCACTATCATCACGTCAGGAAAGCCGTAAGAGATATCTCTTCTACGATCCTTCTGTCAAGAAACATCAGTGTCTACCCTTCACAGGGCTGTGTGGTAGGTTTTCAGATGAGATACACAGTATTATCACACCCTTTGCAACATCACATAGTATTAAGTCATGCAGACATGTTTTACCAAAGAGAACTTACTTCCTCACAACCAAGCAACGGTCAACATTTACCTGCAGCAATTTTCCACCCTTCACGTAGAATCAACAGTTCTGAACAAAACTGTGACCTAAACGTGAAAGATGGCCGTGGCCAGTTCTGCCTGTCATGTTCTCCCTTAGATCTGTGAAGCGTCTGGCTCCTTTTCCTGAAGTGACACGTTATGTTTAAAATTACCTTCGAAACGTAGCTTTGATAGAAATGACAGCGCAGTACGTCTGAAGTCATTTTAAATCATTTTACATTACAAGTAAAAACAAGGTAAAAATAAAAGCACAAATAAAAAAAGAAAAAAACGTGGTGACGCGTTAAAGACTCTTACACGTGAGCCTTCGTGGACAAGCCCACGTCCCTCAGTTAACGATGCAAGAACAGCTGTTAACCATCCTAGCTAAATCAAGCCTCCATTTACAGGGGTGGTCTTTTTATAAACACGCAAAAAGGGATCCTAAACAAGGGACATTCGCCGCCACTCTCTTGCCCTGCTTGTACATTTTCCCACAGCCAGGTGGCAACCCACATTTGAAATAAGGCTAGCGTAGGAATCAGACTTCAGTCTAATTCTGCCGAGATTTTTGTTTTGTTTTGTTTCTTTGGTCCACTTGAGAGAAATGTACTGAGCCCACTTTCGGTGGTCGCATTTCAACTACAATTCCTAGGCTCCGCCATCCTTGCCCACGCTAGCGGCGACCTTCTGCGCAACCACCGAGGAGGAACCGTGAACGACACAGTTCTCCCGGCACTTTTATTTTTATAAGGACAAGAGGGAGTTAAATGACAGGCTGGCTAGATCCCGTTCACCTGTCTCAAGACACAGACTTGAAGGGGTGGAGACCAATACCATGCAGTTGCCTATTGGCTGGCAAAAACGAGGGGAGGGGGGAACAGGACAGGGGCGGCGCTCCATTGGTGGAATGGACCACAACGTGGCCTTTTAACAACTCTTCGGGACGAGGCCTCCGTGTTAGCGCGAGAAAAAACACGTGACTTGCTCCGCTCGAAGCGGGTGGTTTGGAGAAAAGCGTGGTCTGTACAGGGGCTCCCATTGGCTGATGCGTGCACAGAAGGGGCGAGCTGGGCGGTACCATTTGTATGTGGATGTGGAGGGGTGATCTGAGAGGGGTTGCTGGCGGTGGCAGCGGAAGCACCGGCAGGCCGGTGGCCCCGTGAGTGGGTATGGCGCGTGGTTGTTCCTTGGCTGGGTAAGTAGAAGAGTGAAGGGGGGGGGGGCGGCGAGAAACGCCAGGCCGAGAGAGAGAGGGGGGGGGGGAGGAGGAGGAAGAAGAAAAGCCGGGCCCGGCCCGTTCTCTTCCCTTCCCTTCCCTTGGGGCGCCTTCTTCCTGTCTGGCTGTATCCATGTGGCAAATATTCAGGAGGGAGAGAGAGCTGGGACAGTGTTCCTTCCACACCCGAGGATCAGGGCCGGGAGACCAGACGGAGAGGCAGAGTTGTCTCATCAACATAATTGGGAAAAGGGGATTTTAAGAAGTCGTCCTGTTGTGTTTGGGAAGAGGCTGCCTCAGGGCTCCTAGGTGTTTACGTGGGAAAAGTCCCTCAAGGCAAGAAGGAAAAAGGCAACAGTTCCTCCCTCCCTCCCGGGCACACGCAGGGTGCGGACATCTGCACCACACCGCTGGACAATTAATTTGCCTTCCTTGCTGAGCTCCCGGTTGGGACTTTTAGGGAGGGGCCCGGAGTGGATTTTGAAACTGAAAACGACTCCTTCTCTTCCCCAAGAACCTGGCACTTGCTCTTCTCCATTCAGAAAGTAAGCACGGAAGAAACAGAAAGGAAAACTCAGTGAACTACGCTTCTGCGTGTATAGCACAAAGATGGTGTTTATGTGCTTATAGCATTCTTCACTTAAAAATCAGCAACGAACAATGATTGGAAGGGCAATAAAAGAGAAAAAGAAGGTATTGTTAACCACCTAATAAAAATAAAAGGGGCTTTCAAAAACACAGAATACAAAGGTGCATTCTTTTGGCACCTAAGGGGTAATAATGTACGTAAGCCTGTCTGTGAATTTCATTTGGGACGAAGAACAACCTGCAGCATACCTCTCAAAACAAGAGCATAAGACAGAGATTAGGGTCATTTTGAATGGTTAAAAACTTGTATAAATTCTACATATTGCTATTGAGTATTGTATTCTGTGCTGCTTCCTTGTGCTAGCAATATTACTGGGGTATAAGGAATGGTGATATTTATACACCAGTCAGCTACAATACTAAAAACACTGATAGGTGAAGTAAATAGTATTCTTTATATCATTACAGTGACACCTGTCAGGGGGTGGGATATATTAGGCAGCAAGTGAACAGTTCTTGAATTTCAAGTGTTGGAAGCGGAAAATATAGGCAAGTGAAAAAATCTGAGTGGTTTTAACAAGGGTCAAATAGTGATGGCTAGACGACCAGGTCAAAGCAGCTCCCAAACAGCAAGGCTTATGTGGTGTTCCCGGTATGCAGTGCTTAGGTAAAGGTTCCCCTTGACATTTTTAGTCCAGTCGCAGTGATTAGTACCTACCAAAAGTGATGCAAGGAAGGACATCTGGTGTCAAGGTTGCAGGCATCTAAGGCTCATTGATGTATTTGGGGAGTAAAAGTTAGCCTGTCTGGTGTGATCACACAGAAAAGCTCAAATTGCTGAAAAATGTAATGCTGGTCATGATGTGTATGGGCCTGTGTAGCTGCAGACTGGTCAGAGAGTGCACAATGACCCCTATCCACTGCCAAAAGCACCAATAGTGGTGATGTGAGCATAAGAACTGGATGAAGAGCCTCGTGGCGCAGTGGTTAAAACGCTGTATTGCAGCTAAAACTGTGCTCACGACCTGGGGTTCAAATCCCAGGTAGCCGGCTCAAGGTTGACTCAGCCTTCCATCCTTCCAAGGTCGGTAAAATGAGTACCCAGCAATGTGTAGCCTGTATAATTAAAAAATTATAAACCGCCCGGAGAGTGCTTGTAGCGCTATGGGGCGGTATATAAATCCAATAAATAAATAAATAAATAATCTAAAAGAAAATGTGATTCATCAGATCAGGTGGATGGCTGAGTGCATGTGCATCTCTTTTGGGGGAGAGATGGCAGCAGGATGCACTATGGGGAGAAGGCAGTCTGACAGGCAGTTTTATGCTCTGGACAATGTTCTGCTGGGCAACCTTGGGTCCTGTATTCATGTGGATATCACTTTGACATGTACCACCTACCCAGAGATTGTTGCAGACTACATACCCATTCATGGCAATGGTGGTCACTGACGGCCGTGGCCTATTTTCAGCAGGATTATGCACCCTACTACACCATAAAATCATTCAGGCATGGTTTGAGGAACATGACAGAGAATTCAGGGTGTTTCCTTGGCCTCCAAAT
Source organism: Pogona vitticeps (assembly GCF_051106095.1). Classification (NCBI taxonomy): domain Eukaryota; kingdom Metazoa; phylum Chordata; class Lepidosauria; order Squamata; family Agamidae; genus Pogona; species Pogona vitticeps. Next base: position 116,545,423 of record NC_135786.1, read on the forward strand.
TCCCAAGATCTCCATCTGATTTTGAGCATCTATTCTACGGGATGTGCTGGAACACCAAATGCAATCCATGGAGGCCCCACATCACAACTTGCAGGACTTGGTGCTAGATAACACAGAACACTATTGTCTTGATGCTAGATACAACAGGACACGTTCTGAGGTTTTGGGGAGTCCATGCCTCAGCACATCAGAGCTGTTTTCGCAGCATAAGGGAAATTTACACGATATTAGGCTGGTGGTTTTAATGTTGTGACTGATCAGTGTATTTGCATAAGCTCTAAAGCCCTTAATGTTGGGCAGTCATCATTTGCCAACTTTATCAAGATAGTGAGGTTACAAATGTGAAAAACTCTTCAGTTTTTGAAACCCTGAAGCCATCGTATGTTATCTCTGTTGGGGCTAGAACCCAGTTTGAAATCATACACCAGAACTATACACACACAAAGAGCAAGAGACAGAGTAATAGGAGAGTAGAATGCTGTGCAATGCTATTGCAGGACTAACTGACTGAACATTTCAGCTGGATATTACTCATGTTCTCTAATTGTCTTAGAACTGCACAGCTGGAAGAGACCCTATGGATCATCAAGTCCAGCCCCTGTCAAGTGGAGAATTGAACTTCCACATTCTGGCTCTGCAGCCAGAAACTTGAACCACAGAGTTACCTTGCAGTACTGCTTGCACAGTGGCTTGCACAGCCACATAATCTGCCGGTAGGATAGTAACCTGGGTTTTTGAGGTTAAAAGAACACTAGGACTCCCCATCTGTGGGATCAGTATAGGTGGTATCAATTATCCATAGTGTGAAAAATATTAAAAGAAAAAAATCCAGAAATAATGATGGTCACATGCATTACCAGAACCAACCACGAGGGGAGTCAAAGACCGTGCTATGAAAGCTTGTTAGTGAAGAATACATAGCATGGTCTCTGCCACCCTCTAATGGCGAGTTCTGGTAATGCATGTGGAAAAAATTCCTGTTTTTCCCCCCATTTTCCCCTACAATATATACTATGTTGTTTGCTATTATTTGATGTTTTCACTGTGCATTTTTCTCATTATAGTTCTGTGGGAGAGATCAGGCTGAGTCTGACTGGCCCAAGGTCACATCTTTGAGCCTTGTGGCCAAGAGAGGATTTGAATGCAGGTCTCTTGAATACTAGTTCAATATCTTAAACCACTATACTACATTGCCTATTTACAGCTACATGTACTTCAGTTGCAGGTCCATTCCTGGCATCACCTAATCTATTCTTTGCCATCTTGAATTATATTAATACTGTTGTTTTTATTTTAAATTGCTTTTTAAAATTTATACCCCGTCCATCTAGACTTCGGTCTAGATGGGCGGGGTATAAATTGAATAAATAAATAAATAAAATTCTTGCAGTCAAATACACTCACTGCTTTCCTGTAGGGGGTATTCATATAACTATACTTCGTGTAGACTATGCATGTGCATGGAAGTACTCAGTAGGGACAGAAAAGTATATATCCTGTTCCACTTTTGATTTATTTTCATTGTGTGTTCATAGTTTTTACTCATATGTTGGCTTGATAGTTATGCATGAAAGATTCAGCAGCAGTTCTGAATTTTAGAGGACAGCTGTATTGAAAAAGTAATGTGATATGACAGTGGGCACATGTCTTAATCCATGAACATCTTGAGAAGTGTGGGGCAAAGGCCGAGTCTTCCACTCATGTTCCTCTCCTGTGGTTTTCAGAGTCTCCTGCTCAGATGTTTGTACATTTTCTTTTCCTCGTATCTCCTCTTCTTCCCCCTCTTAGTTACATTTTCTTCATAGTGGTCTCTGTGAATGCACACAAATGGGTTATCCTGCGCCTGCGCAGGAACGTTCGGAAGATTCTAGAGCTTAAGAAAAAAGAGTCAATTAGCTCCCCCCCTCGCGGGGTATATAAGCCCTGCTTCCTCCATCTTCCTTTCAGTTCCTCTTTTTCTGCCGTTGCTGTAGGATGTAGGAAGAGCAGAGCTATCGACCATTACGTACCTAGCTAGCAAGCTACCTTTTTTCTCTTTTTCTATTATTTACTTTAATGGTTATTCAACAGAACTGGTTGATTTTCAGTTTATTCTTGTGTTCTGTCGCATTCCCCCACCCTGATCAATGATCCCCTTTTTTTCTTTTGTTTATGGCCCCTTGGGGCTTCAAGCAGTGTGTTGTCTGCTTCCAAAAAATTCCTTTATCAGACAGACATGATAAATGCTTGTTTTGTCTTGGAGAATCATATCAAGATCAGTCTTGTTCTGCTTGCAAAGATTTTTCAAAGCAAGCAAGTTGAGGTGCCAAAGACTTTGAGCTTTCCTTTACGAAAAGACTCTGTCTCCAAACATGGAAAGCGCCTCCCTCACAGCACTGTCCCCGCCGCATGCTGAGGCTTCTAAACAGGACTCTTCGGCAAGTCAACCGCTGCCTACCGTCTCTGTGCCGGTTAAGACTAAGGACACTTCCAAACCGCCAAAAGCTAAACCGCCTTCTCGCCCTGCGAAAAAGAAGGCTACCAATAAGGCTAAGAGAGCGAAGAAACTGGCCAAGTTGCCTGTTCTGCCTCATCCTGCTCCTTCGATATTGCTCGAGGAGTCTTTGAGGGAAGCAATTGGACTCTCTGATGCAGAGGAGCACATTCCTTTAGCCCAGACAGCTCAGGAAGATATGTGCATGCTACCAAACTTGGGCCAATTTGAGGCTGAGCCAGACGCCAGCCGGTCCGTTGCCCATTCAAGCCCTCGATACTCAGGGCGGGCTGATACCGAGTCTTCATCTGAACAGGAGTCTGATCATGAAACTCCTAGGAAGCGTACCGCGAAGCACAAAAATATCGCTCCGTACCAGCCTCGGGATGGAGGAGATGGGTACTGTCCGCGAGGACTGCCACAGTTTGGCCATTCTTTTTACACTCCGTTCCAACCGTGTCCGTACCCTGGCTACGCCTACCAGTCGGAGCCTCAGACACAAGTACAGTGGCACCATACTGTGGCTTCCTCTATCCCGTGCCAGCCACATACTCAACATGACTTCCCTACACCTCAAGTACCATCTCGCAAGAGGCAATTTACCACGGTACCTACAGCAGTTCCCAAGCATGCTAAGTACAGTACTGGACACTCTTTGGTTCGAGCTACGACGCTCTACTCCGGTCCTGATGCCCACTATACTGTGCCCTTCTCCCAGTCCACCCAATCGGATGTGGAAATGGTGCCAGAAGACACAGTACTGAGACGCTGTCCTTCGATTGCCTCGCAGTCGTCTAATCCATCTATGGTTTCCACCGACTCTGACACCCCTGACACTGCTGCTCAAGGCTCGTCATCACAACCCTCCTCAGAGGACTTCTCATCTTATGCACAGCTTATTATGCAGATGGCAAAACCCCTGCAACTTGATGCACAAATCCCTCAACAAGAACGGGACCTCGTCTTCCATGATATGGAGCAGGACAAAACCTCTCCTCCTAGCCTCAGTCTCCTTGCGGCTGTATTCCTTCGCCGCAATGCTGATTACAATTGCTAACTACCAGGCCACCATGGGCGCCTATCAGAAGCACTTGTGGGACAAGATAGTTCCAGTACTGCAATCCTTACCTGACCCCCTCAAAAGCAGAAGCCCTTAATGTTTATGATGAGGCTAACACTCTTACTAGGCAACAGCGGTTTGCTGCAAAACACACAGCTGACATCGCTGCTAAATCCATGCTGACTGCCATTGCTGTTAGACGCCATGCCTGGCTCAGAACAGCCAACATCCTTGAAGACACTAAGACCAAGATTGAGGAGCTTCCCTTCGATGCTGCAGGACTCTTTAACTCTAAAACGGATGAGACTATGGACAATATCCATAAGATGAGAAAGACAGCGAAATCCTACGTACCATACCAGCCGTATATGTTCCAAAAGTTTGCCTACAAAAAGCCACAGTACCAATCGTCTACTCAGTACCAAACCTCTAGGTACAGCAAGCAACAGCAGGACCGCACTTACCAAGCGCAACAGCCTCCTACTCCTCTGCTCAAGCAGCAACGCTTTCGCAGCCCTAAGCAGTCCTTTTGCAAGACCCAGCATAGGGGTAAGCAATTCTCATGAATCTCCCTTTCATACAAGATTATCCCCATTCCTGCAAGAATGGAAAAGCATCACTACTGACAAGTGGGTCCTTAGTATTATTCAACATGGATATAGAATAGAATTTTTCTGTATCCCTCCACCAGATTTCACCAGACCTACCCCTTTTCCATGCCACTCCATTTGAAAATCTCATCTCTGTTATTCAAAGGGGCCATAATCCAAATTCCATCTGACAGTACCGATGGGTTTTTCTCACACTATTTCGCAGTCCCCAAAAACGATGGGGGCATAAGGCCCATCATGGACTTAAGAGATCTTAACCGGTACATACTTCACAAGAAATTTTGTATGCTCACCCTTGACTCCATTCTCCCCCTTTTGTCTCAGGGAAACTAGTTCATTACCATCGATCTCCAGGATGCATACTTTCATATCTCCATCCACTCGTCTGAACAAAAATTTCTCCGGTTCCGGTTCCATCACGATACCTTCCAATTCACCGCCCTACTGTTCGGGCTCTCAACGGCCCCCAGGACATTTACAAAATGCATGGCACCAGTCGTCGCGTACCTACGGACCCAAAAGATAAAAATCTTTCCTTATATCAACGACTGGTTTCTGGTGGCCCGATCCTATCACGAAGCACTCTCAGCCACAAGATTTACCCTGTCCACCCTAAAGAAATTAGGACTAAAAATCAATGCAAAAAAGTCCAATCTCATACCTTCTCAAGTAGTCTCCTACATAGGAGCAACCTTGGACTCTGTTCACACGAAGGCCTTTCTTCCACCACAGCGAATTCGAAAGAGCAAAAAAGCTATGAGGATACTGAACAGGGGACCAGAATTACTGCAAAACAGTGCCTTCAGGTCTTGTCTCAAGAGACGACCTGTTGTCAATACTACTGAAAGCTGCTGAGAGATCCAGTAGACACAGTCTTCCTGCTTGGTTCTTAGTATCATCCACAAAGGTAGTCAAAGCTGTTTCCATCCCATAGCAAAGGCTGGAATTAGACTGCATCAGAGCAAAAATAATCTGTCTCATCCAGGGATCCCAGAATAGTAGCTTGGCTGGTGCTCTTGCATCCTCCCCATGCTAGAAAGGAGTTGGTAATGTTGTTGCTTTGGCTGGGCTGTACGTGTTCTATGTTACCTTCCTTAAGAGCGGTAAAATGCTGCACCGTTTGGATCTCTTTAATGAAATGTGGTAAACTGAACATAAGGTAAAGGTTCCCCTTGACAATTTTTTGTCCAGTTGTGTTCGACTCTAGGGGGCAGTGCTCATCCCCGTTTCCAAGCCATAGAGCCAGCGTTTTGTCCGAAGACAATCTTCCGTGATCTCATGGCCAGTGCGACTTAGACACGGAACGCTGTTACCTTCCCACCGAGGTGGTCCCTCTTTATCTACTTGTATTTGCATGCTTTCAAACCGCTAGGTTGGCGGGAGCTGGGACAAGCGACGGGGGCTCACTCCGTTGCATGGATTCGATCTTACGACTGCTTGGTCTTCTGACCCTGCAGCACAGGCTTCTGCGGTTTAGCCCACAGCACCACCACGTCCCTAAACTGAACATAGTTTTATTTAAAAAGCTGGATTTTTATTCAAAAGCTGTGACAAAATCTGAACTCTAGCTGAAATCTGTTATGAAGTGCCCCTAGGAAAGAAAACCATGCTCTTTGTGCAGCAGTATTCAACTGGGTTGCAAAACCCACTCAAAGGCCACTACAGTGGGGTCTCGACTTAAGAACTTAATCCGTATTGGAAGGTGGTTCTCAAGTCGAAAAGTTCTTAAGTCGAATCTGCATTTCCCATAGGAATGCATTGAAAACCATTTAATCCGTATCTGCTCTTTTCTGTCCATAGAAACTAATGGGAAGCTGCTATTCTGCCTTCTGCCACTAGAGGGGGATATTTTCTTTCTTTTTCCCCTTTAGGTTCAGGGAAGGCAGGGAACACTAAAGGCAGCACTTTAGAACTCTTTTTTTAAAAAACGAAGCCAATTTTAAATAATGTTTTAAAGCATGTTGTGCTGATTTTTTCAGCACAAAGGCACTCAGGCAGGCTTTTTAGGTGCTGAGCAAGCCTCTGGAAGCCTGCTCAGAGCCAGCCGATCAGCTGTTAGGCGGGGAGAGGAGCGGGGAAAACCACAAAATGGCTGCCAGGCTCTTTCTGGGTGTCGGCTTTTAGCTCTTTCTTGCTCTTTTTCCTGTGGTTTGGGGGCTACCAAGGCCTGGTAAGTGACTTTATTTAACAGTACAGTATTTATTTTTAAGTTTCTGACCCTTTTCCCCCCTCCAGAAGCCTCTAAGGGGAGGGAGGGGGGACTTTTTTCCCTGTTCGTAACTCGAGGGAAGTTCGCATGTAGAGTCCTTACTTTCCCTATAGGGCAGGTTCGTAACTCGAATTGTTTGCAAGTCGGGTCGTTCGTAAGTCGAGACCCCACTGTATTTTCAGTTTCCTGCTCCAGTCAAGAGACCATTTGTCTTCCATTCCTCGGTCTCATCGTTGTGATGAGCACTTTTATGCTCAATTCTTCCTTAGGCATTGGCTTTATAAACATGATTATGTATGATTGATGTACTCAGTACTTTAAAATACACAGATGTGGAAACATTTGGAAACTCTTTTGAGCTCCTTAGAGAATGAGCTGGGTATAAGTGCTATGCAACTCAATAAACGACAAAGAGTTTAACATCTAAATTATTGTAGTGAGTTTATGAGGGAAACAGAGAAGGAGAAATACATTGGATATAGCTTAATTTGTTACGAATTAGAACAAGTTTAAAGGTTTTGAAATAGAAAACATTGGGAAATATGTAGGCTTGGATTATATAAACAAGTGTAACATTACATTCTTCCACATTTTTTCTGGTAGGCTTCCATATTTGTTTCAAAGTATTGGCAAGAATCCTGTGGGGAACAACCATATTCAAATGCCCCCCACCTTCGGCAGACTATCTGTCATGTCACTATCATACACTGGTTGCAAAAACAGTTGCACAAAGCACAGCCTGCCAAAAAGGGGGAACTTCACAATTACTATGGTGTGCAGAGTTTCCCCTGTACTAGATTCTGGCCAATATGCTCTGAAGGCTAGGTAGCCTGTACTTACATCTTCATTCTTGCACAATATTGCTCTGTTGATATAATAAAGCAGAACTTCTGTCTTCCTATGTTCATGTACTGTAACTCCTGAATCTGCTGTGTTATCCCAGTTTGTTTGTCTGAATCCCATACTTCCCTGCCATGTAAATTAACCATGACAAACTTATCCCATTGATTTGAAAGTGACTAAAGCATGACTAATTTAATCTGAATCCAACTCTATATTGTGTTGTGATGTAAACAAAAGTACTGGAAATATCAACTTTCATCTACAGCACTGGTTCTTAACCTTGGGTTACTCAGGAGTTTTGGACTGCAACTCCCAGAAGCCTTCACCACCAACTGTGCTGGCTGGGGTTTCTGGGAGTTGCAGTTCAAAAACATCCGAGTAACAAAGGTTAAGAACCACTGATCTACAGTATTGCTGCCTAACTGAAAAATATGGAGCTAAATTGTGTTTGTTACCTTACAGGGGTTTCAAAAGATGCAGTAGCAAAAATGGATTGGTTGCAGTGAAGATTATGAATGGAATCCATCAAGTACCATACCCCTTTTCAGTTTGCTTTGTGAGAGACTGCCTGTAGCCTTCAGAAGAGCAAGCCAGCAAAGAAGGAATATCTATCATCATGAAGTTGAAACAGCGGGTGGTGCTTCTTGCAATCCTTCTTGTCATCTTTATTTTCACGAAGGTTTTCCTCATAGACAACTTGGATACATCAGCAGCTAACCGTGAAGACCAACGTGCTTTCCACCAAATGATGGCAAGCCTGCGTGTGGAACTGGATCCACGACTGGACCACACATTGCAGTCTCCCTGGGAAATTGCAGCTCAGTGGGTGGTGCCTCGTGAAGTGTATCCAGAAGACACACCAGAACTGGGAGCAGTGATGCATGCCATGGCTACAAAAAAGATAATCAAAGCAGATGTGGGCTACAAGGGCACCCAGTTGAAGGCACTGCTCATATTGGAAGGTGGACAGAAGGTAGTCTTCAAACCTAAGAGGTAAAATGCTTGCTCTCGTATGTCTGGATGAAGTCATACTTAGTTTTCCTGTTACCATCTTTATGAGTTCCATGACAGTTTCTTCAAAGTGGACTACCTCATCATCATTTACCAATGGAAAGAGTGACAAATGAGAAGAGAGATTGAGGAGAAAGGCAACTGCCCATGCACTTCTTCATTATAGTGCAAAAGTGTGGGAAAAGGGGAGGCCTGATATTACTGTCCTTGCATTATTTTCTCACTTTTGTCTCTGATCAAGTATGTCTAACATGTTTCTGATGTTACCAGAGCAGTGTAACAGAAAGGTTGCTGATCCCATACTACTTCATCTCTGTCAGTGTCACCAGTATGTCTGTGGACATTGAGATTCCAGAAGGATCATGTGGCTGGTTGACTGTCAGTTGCTAGTAGCTATTGGGAAATGCTTGAATGTGTGGCCATTTGCAGGGAGGTACAACTGAGGGGGGAAAGGTTGCAATAGACTTTTTGCCTTAGTAAGAATTACCTTGGTGTGATTCAGAAATTCTATCTAATTCTACCTGAGGTTTCCATATATCAAATGAAAAATCCAGCACAATGCCCTAACTGTATCTCTTGTCACAACTTGTAGATATGCAAGAAACTACGTGGTAGAAGGGGAACCATATGCTGGTTATGACAGGCACAATGCAGAGGTGGCAGCATTCCATCTGGACAGGTATAAAAATGTTGAATTAAAATCCTCTTTTGTTGGAGATGGGAAATTGGCTTCTAAGCCGTTTCCTTAAACACTGAAAGTGAACTTTTTTTATTCATATCAGAGCATTGCACAATTTCAAAACATGGCCTTATAAAACAAATAACAATATTAAGATACTTGAACTGTTTTGTTTTTTAAAATAAACGGAGCTGAACTGAATTGGCTGAAATTGTGAGACGAAAGTGGTTTCTTCTTAGATTGCTAACTCAACCGTTTGGTCCTTTGATTTTATTTATAACACAATTGCCACAGATTTTTTTTTAGTTTTTTAATTCCTAAATACTGATTTCAAACAATTTTTAAGGTGGGCTAAGGTGCAACCATTGATACAAGCTGGTTATGGATGGCACGTAAAAACTGCCCTCAAGACACTCGACAGGGAAACTGAGGATAAAAAGTGAGTCTATATTTGGCAGATAGGCAATTAGCAAAAAAGGTGGACTTGTAATTTCTGTGGAAGCTGATTGGATAGCCTGGTGAGTTAGATGTCTGGCAACAGCCAGAGTTTGGGAGTCCTGATTCCCCACGGTGCCTTCCAGGAGAAAAGCCAGCCTGTGTAGCCTTGGGCAAGTTGCACATTCCGGGGGCGCCTCCAGAAGAAGAGAATGGTAAACTACACTGGGGTCTCTACTTAAGAACTTAATCCGTATTGGAAGGTGGTTCTCAAGTTGAAAAGTTCTTATGTTGAATCTGCATTTCCCATAGGAATGCATTGAAAATCATTTAATCCGTATCTGCTCTTTTCCGTCCATAGAAACTCCAGTGGAACCTCTACTTAAGAACTTAATCCGTTTTGGAATGGTGTTCTTAAGTTGAAACGTTCTTAAGTTGAAGCAAAATTTCCCATAGGAATGGACTGAAAACCAATTAATCCGTTCTGGCTGTTTTTTTGTTATGTAGAGGTGTGTTCGTACATTGAAGCATTAGTTCCCATAGGAACTAATGCAAAGCTGGTTAATACGTACTCTACCACTAGGGGGAGAATTTTTTTTTTAACCTAAGATGACCTAAGGTTAAAAAAAGAGCAGGAAAGGTTTTTTTTCCTGTTCTTATCTTGGATTTCTGTTCTCAAGTAGAAGCAAAATTTAGCAAATGGAGCTGTTCTTAAGTTGGATTGTTCTTAAGTAGGGACATTCTTAAGTAGAGACCCCACTGTACTTTTTAGTATTCTATACCTAGAAATTCCGAAAAGCATTAATATAGGTCAGAGCTGACTTGGCAGCATGTAATATATTATAACATCTGTGGGCCTGTTAGAAAGCTGCGCTAAAACTACTAGAAGATGTTTGAAGGGTATGCAATGCAGCCCCCTTGCAGAAATGAAGCTGCTCTGAATTTGGTCAGTACCTAGATGGGGGGTTACATGGGAGCTCCAGTTCCAGCAGTAGGAGTTCAATAATGGGTAAAAATCATAATATAAATATATTGGCAAAGTTTCCCTCCTTATCCTGCCTTGGGTTTCATCAGCAGTAGATGAGCAGTAGTTAATGCTTAGATGTAGCTTATACATTCTTTCAGCTGTTCTTTTTAAGAGATGGAGCAGAATTATCCCTTATTCCTAGAATACTTGATCTAAACCTGTGTTTGAAGAGAACTTAATCTGAGTAGAGCCACTCCAAGCCCGACTTGAACAACTAGGCAATGGCCAGCCTTCAAATGCTGTAGCTTTTGGAGGTGAACTTCATTAAGTTACAAAAACTTACTGTACACATTTATCTGTTGTGTGCCACATTGCATGAGTCAGTATGCACATATACTGTCTGTGATGATTTCTTAACTTGAAGCAGTTCACTTCCAAAGGTTTCACTACTTGTGTTTTGCTTATCGGTGTGATCAACAAGATTTGGGCCAGTTTGTTTTGAGAGTCAGACCAGTTATTCAGTGCTCTTGGACAGCCTGCATAGTAGCAGATTCTCCATTGTTTAACTGTAATTCTGCTTTCAGTGCTGCCGTCCATGTAATCTATGTAAGGCAGATGGCATCCTTGCATGTGCAATACGAATTTCTGACCAGAGATAGGAATTGTCATCTCCTGCTGATAATATTTGGTGAATTCTAGGACTTGACATCCAGAAATGTAACTTAATTTATTCTGATATGGTTAAACTCTGGTCTTTCAGTTGCTAATTCATGCTCTTAAAGGTTTAATGGCGGGTTCCTTTCTCAGACAAGTGATGGTGGAAGAGTTCCTCTGCATTTCAACTTCCCACATAATGTTTTTTCCTATTCATTCTCCATCAAACAGAATCTTAGGTTTCCGAAGAGCGCCCCTGGTTGTTGGCAGGTTTGTTAACCTCCGCACAGAGATCAAACCTGTTGCTACAGAACAGCTGCTTAGTACCTTTCTGACAATAGGTAGGTGGCAAAACAAAATTTGATGAAGGCAGCTAAAATACAATCAGATAAGCTTGCAAAGGCTTTCCAGAATATTAACTCTGGCTGCTTGGTGTTCTTTGAGCTCCTTCTTGAGATATAACATTCCCATATTGAGCAAAAGTATATGATAGCCTTGCACTTTTTTCTCCCTCTTATATTGTCCCAGATATCTTCTGTATTGACATGGTGTGGCATCATGTCTGCAGTACAGTACTGCCCCCATAGCTGCAGTTTCACTTATCCATGATCTGCCGCAGCCCTATATACAACATACAAGGGTACCCCTTTGTATATAGGATTCACACGTATCTGCGGTTTAAGGCATGAACAGTAGATTGCGGAATCGATCCTGTGCAGATTTGAAGTGTCCTACTGTAATAGTAGCACTAGGAGTGGTAAGCTTTAACTGGAGTCATAATGTCAGGGTGTAAATTCTATTTTGAAGTGTTACTGTGTTGCCATTATCAGTGGTTCAAATATGACACTGCACCATGGTTGGTGGTGGAGAGGAAATGAATTAGGGAGCATGGCATTCCACAGTACCATCCCGGTCTCCTAACTTATTTCACATGTTGCTGTAAGCAAAGGAAAACTGCTACTGAGAAGCAGTCTTTACCATTGTACAGTGGGGTCTCGACTTAAGTAATTAATCCGTATTGGAAGGCAGTCTGCAAGTCGAAAAGTTCGTAGGTCGAATGTGCATTTCCCATAGAAATGCATTGAAAACCATTTAATCCGTATCTGCTCTTTCCGGACCATAGAAACTAATGGGAAGCTGCTATTCTGCCTTCTACCACTAGATGGGGATATACAGTATTTTTTATTTTTTCTTAGGTCAAGAAGAGTTCAGGAACGGAGGGGGGAGGCAAGGAACGGAGGGGGGGAGGCAGGGAACAGTGTTAAAAGCACTTTTGAAATTTTTAGCCCAGTCTTTGCAACCCAGCACATTTAAGCACAGACCCACAGGAAAAAAATACCCCCCAAAACTAAACACTGCAAGCCCCTGGGGCTGCAAAAAAACAAAACAACACAAACATAACCCCACCAGCCCAATCCCACTCTGCAAAAGACCAAAAAAAAAAAAAAGTTTTAAAGAAGCAAAAAGCAGAACCTTACCTGCACCCCCACTGCCAGAAGGCCTCCTGGATTCTAACCCCCGCTGCCGGGCCAAGGCTCTGGCCACCGAGCCTGGCCACCCCCGCTGCCTTTCTCCTCCTCCGCTGCTGAAACCGCCATCGGGCGCAGCGCTGCAGGAGACGCCGCGCAGTGAAGGAGAGAGGCCGGATCGGCTCCTGCCTTTCTTCCCCGCCACCCGGCTTCTCCCAAAGGGTTCCCCCAATGGTGGTTTCAGCAGCGGAGAAGCCGGGCGGGGGGGTGGGGAGAACGGCGGGAGCCGATCAGGGCTTTTCCCCCCACCGGGCAGCTTTGCAGCTTCTCCGCTGCTCCTCCTGCGGTGGCCACGCAGACCCCAGCATGCCTAAAGTCATCAGCACAGGCGAGGGCTGGCCGGCATCGATTACCGCCGCGCCGAAGAGGCCCTGGGCGGCTTCCCCTTAGCGATGATGGAAGCCAGGGAGAACTCGCCTGCAAATAGCCCCGGCTTGCAAGGAACGGCCAGCCCAGCTTCCGGCTGCATGTAAGAGCCCCGGCGATGGGGGAAATCCATCGGGCGCTGAGCAGGGGGGAGGGGTGGGTTCCCACCGATGGCTAGGGAGTCTCTCCTTAATAGGTTTCCCCGGCTGGGGAGCAAGACCTTCTCACCGCCGCTGCTGCGCTGCCCTTCGCTTGCTCTGGTTGGGCTTTCCCATCGCCTCCCTTTTCCAAACCGTTGGTGCGAAAGAGCGAAAGAAGCAGCCTCTTCGCCACCAACGGTTTGAATTTCCCGCCCTTTTCCCCTGCCTTTTCAGTCCGTACGTCGAAGCTCTGGCCGCAAGTCGATCTGAAATTTTGCGGCTGGAGCTGTACGTACGTCGAAAAGTACGCAAGTCGGACCGTTCGTAGGTCGAGACCCCACTGTACTCTCTTTGTTAGTGGCTGTACCTATGATCACAGTTTTCAGTGTGAATTTCGGAAGATTACTTTGAAACAGTAATTACTTTTTGAACCATAAATGTAAAAATAAACTATACTAGGAACTTCCTTCAAACCCTATATCTGGCTTTGTGTAGGAAGATAAGTGTACAAAATACATTGACTTAATACTTGAGTTTTTAAATTCTGCCTTTGCATCCATCTAGGCTTTGGCTTATCGAAATACATTTTGTAGTTTGCCTGGATACTTTTTTTCCACAATATAAGGGAAGAAAGCAGGAGAAGCCAGGTTTTCTCTTATGCTAGTTCATATTATTCATCATTTTTCTGTGTCAGTCTTTTGTGTCTACTCAGAAGCAAGTCATACTGAGTTCATTCACTGTTACCTGCTCTCATCTAAATGAGAATAGTCTTACAGCCTTCTATGTTAAAAGGTTTCTCTTCTAGAAATCTTCCAGATTTTTTTTCGGAAGCTCTTGAAGCTTTAAAAATGCTAACCTAGAAGTAACATGCTTTTTTTTCCCCAAGGGAATAATACCTGTTTCTATGGGAAGTGCTATTATTGCCGGGAAACAGAGCCAGCTTGTGCTGAAGGAGATGCAATGGAAGGATCAGTTACACTGTGGCTACCAGATGTTTGGCCTCTTCAAAAGCATCGGCATCCATGGGGCAGGACGTACAGGGAAGGAAAACTTGCCAGGTATGGAGTTCATCAGGGTCATGGTTTTGTTGCCATATATTGTGCAAAGAATGGGCTGTATTTACAGATCCAGAGGGGAGCCTCAGACTGTTTGTTATAGCTCTAGACCTTTAATATTATTTATTTTGATAGAATTGAAGGTTTAATCTGATAAAATAAATGGAGAAGCTATTCCAGTGCAGTGAACAAAGGATGCCTGGAAGCAAGGTATGAAGGATTTCTAAAGAAACTGAGAAATGCAGTCCATTTTGTGTTCTTGGCCATTTCCTTCCAAAGAATGAAACCATTGTAACGATCAGCTCCCCTAGAGGATGCTTGACCGTTGGGACAGAGAGTAATTAGAAGCCTGTGCTCCCTCATTAGGCTGAGTCGACTCCTGGTAACTTCAGCCAAAGGGCTGCCCCAACACTTCTGCTTACAAGTCTGCCCTAAAAAGATACTTCAGCAACCTTAGAAAATTCCAAAAAAGAAAGACACATGAGCTATGTAGTCAGTAGACTCACTTTGCTCAATATGGATAGAACTCAGTAGCAAAATGTGGCCTAATAATTCCCCATCAGGGTCATGCTAAGACAGCTCCACTGTTCAAGAGACCAATTGATTTTTATAATTATTATTTTATTAAGAAAAATATAGAAATTCACAAAATAAAGTCAGTTTAATGCATAAGCAAGCATGTTATCATTTTCAAGGAATGATACAAAATATAAATGAAGCAACAATTCTCTTTAAATACAAAAACACTAAAAAAAATCCTAGAAAAATCTATAAAAAGCTCTATTAGGGTGGGCAAAAGGCTTAAAGCCCCCCTTTCCACCTAATCACCTACATCTCTATGAGTCTGTTACCTGCACTGCACAGCAGGCAACAAGACCTAGCAAAACTGTAGTCCAAAAAGTCCAAGAATGAAAAGAAAAAGTGAGATATTGTGCATGGTAATAGTTCCTTTTTCAAGCTTAGCTGGAAACCCCCCTTTTTCTCCATCTCTTACGCTGTTATCTAATCACGGCATGAAGTCAGGTAAGCAGTCCCTCTTTATCTTCTCTTCTCATGGGAACAGGTGGTGTTTTCCTCAGTATGTCTGCCATTCAGCCAAAACAAATGACCAGTCTTCTTATCTAGGAATGTCCTCCTCAGGCCTACAGAAAAACATTCCCACATCCTTCCAGAAACACACTGTCAGCATGCAGAAATCATTTATATGGAGAACCAATATGGAATCCATTTTACATTGTTCACTACTACATATCCCATTTAGAAATTACATGCTAGCTTCAATAACCTAAACCATGACAACCATCAGCGTAGATGGAACACTGGTGGTATAGTGTAAGCTAGGAATGGGACTTTAGTGTTTGAAGGACTTCCACCTCTGTAATTCAGTGGGAACTCCCTGGCCCAAATTATGGGAGTGAATGCCCCATAGTGGCATGAAGTAGTCTACCTGCCTTCAGTTCCCTTGCCATTCCTTTGGTCAGTGGGAGAAAAGTGCTCCACTGCTCTGTGAGACTCATGAGATTCCCTGAGACTTGCAAAGTCCAAAGGAGAACAAGTTCCAACAGAGGCTACCTCTTTATATAGTATAGGGAGACAGCCTCTGTCTCTGACTTCTCAAGGAGCTTTGCAGTTGTATTATACAACTTTGTTATACATACCAAAGATTATTTTTGAATAATAATAATTGCTTCTATCAATTGAAATCTGACTTATGGTGACCCCTTCTAGGGTTTTCTAGCGATACAGTATTCAGAAGTGGGCTACCACTTGCTTCTTCTGGTGGCTCTCCAGGATTGTGTAACTTACATCTACAGTGGTTGGCTGTTCTCCAGAGGAGAATTGAATTCCCAGTCTCTTTCCAACTCAGTGAGCTATCCACCTAGCTCATTTAAAAGCAAGTTGAAATCTCTTCCTACTCATATCATTATGGTTGTAAAACATAAGGGTAACAACTGGAAATACCTATTTCGTTTAGGATACAGGGCTAAGGGATAACTGTTTCCCATTTCTGCTCTTCAAATATTTTGAAATACTTGCTCTTTCTCATTTTTTGTTCATTTGTTCCCTTAAATAAATGACTGCTTCCCTGTAGCAGAGGAACCTAATATTAGGTTCAGCATATTGTCTTTTGCTTTAAGCCATAGGCAAAATGAGGAAATTCTTCCCTTTTGTGTGGATTTCTATTAAATGATTAATAATATAGAATCTGTTTTACCATAGGTCGATGGTGCATAGAATTAAACACTCAGATTGTAATGAAGAAATACAGAAAGGACCTGCTAGAAAAGGGCAAGCTATTTTTAAAGAGACCTGGTTTGTGCAGAATGATAGTACAATTCAGACAGTATGAGATTCCATGAGACTTGCAGAGTCCCATGGGAGAGTGAGTCTCTGTGATGCTTGATCATTTTGTACATAAATCTTAAGAAAATTAAAACTTTGGTTCATATTTTTCACATCTGTTCACAGGTGGGAATATGATGAAAGTTACTGTGATGCTGTAAAAAAGACTTCACCCTATGACTCAGGTCCGCGGCTCCTTGATATCATAGATACAGCTATCTTTGATTATTTGATTGGGAATGCTGACCGGCATCATTATGAAAGTTTTCAGGATGATGAAGGGGCCAGCATGCTTATTCTGCTTGACAATGCCAAAAGGTATGAGAATTGTTAGTACCCATCAAATTTAGCAAAAGTATGACCATGAGATTACTTTTGGCTTCTTTTGACTACCACTTTTTGAGCTCTCCCAAATGGTTTCTTGCTTTTTGTTATTATATCAAGCCTGTTAATGCTCATGCATTTAATTTACTTCAGTTTGTTTGGGGGTTAATTGAAATGGCAAGTTGGGTCTATTTGCATTGCAAATCCTTACCTAACATTTTGAGAGCGGTTGAATTTTTCATAGATATCAGTTGATTGATACCTGTTTCTTTTTCAGCTTTGGGAATCCTTCCCTGGATGAGAGAAGCATCCTTGCACCTCTTTATCAATGCTGCATGTGAGTAAAGTTTAAAGAAGCTGTCTGCCTTAGAAAAGAAATTGCCAGTGACTAACATCCCCTGCCCCAAATATCTTGGGAATAGATGTGTCTAGCAGTGAAGCTAGACTTGTTCAGAACACAGAGATAACAGTTACTAAATACAAAAACCTGATGTTCTAAATAGAACAACTTGGTAGTTATAAAACTTTTCATATCAAATTTTATCTGAGTCCGTAAAACAGCTATCTGCTAAAGGAAGGATAAGTAAAGCATGAACAACCAATGGATTGAATCGATAAAGTGGTCTGGATTGGCTGGAATCCAGTGAGGAGGGCTTGTGTGTGCGTTTGTGTGTGCTTTTCACACCTTCTGTCTTGGGTTGGCCGGCCGGCCTGGCTCTGTCTTGAATACTTTACTTTTTTTTTTTATTTAGAGGGGTGTCCCCATTTCTTTGGAATATATTTGCTGCTGCCATTAGGCAGCCTATCTGTGCCAGTATGCTCCTTGTTATTTATCTCTTTGGGATGGTGAGTGGATCCTTTCCTAGATTTTTTGGGGTTTTTTTTTTTAGAAATTATTATGTGTTTAATTTACTTAGTATTACTGTTAAAGGTGTATATTTTGATGGGTGTTTGGGGGTATTGTTTTGGGGGGTTAACTTCAGTTGGTTGGGACTTATGACTGTGCTAGTGTGCCCTGGGTTGTAGGGTTGTGGTTGATTGTGTTGTTGCCTGATTTTGGAATTGATTTTGTTGCCTTGTCACACACACCCAGTTCCCCTGTTTGTTTTTCTACACACCCAGGTTCCCTTTTGGGCACGACATGTACTTTTCACCCTTTTTCGCTGCCACCAGAGGATATGTTCCTCTCTGTACCAAATATGACTATTAGATCAGTGTTGTCCAATATAACAATGTTTATTTATGGGTTTGTAGGTAAATCATATAAAGAAAATCATGGATGGTCTTTTATTAATCATTCATTAAACATTGCTTTGATTACATTCATGTTTGCTTATGTAGATTCACTTTAATCAAGGTATTTATATATTCAACTATTCATTTATTAGCACTTTTAACTCTTTCCAATCTTAAACACATAAACTTTCCAAGATTTGTCCTATTCCTATCTTTTTCTCTATCTCTCTGTTGCTCTTCTCTCTAACACAACCACGGCCTTAACTGCCTAAACTGTCTTTTTTTCCTCCTTTTTTTTCCTGGTTCCGCCCCTTCTGTCATGTCATAGGCTCCCATATCAGAGTCTGACCTGATTGACAGGAGAGTTCTGAGAGCTGTCCGTCACATCTTGTTTCTCTAATATTTTTGGAATAGTTTTTAAGGGTTGTTGAGGGATCTGGGATTGATTCTTTGTTGCCTTACGTCTCTGCTTTTTGGAGTTGTTTTTAAGGGTTCTTTAGGGCTTTTCCAGTGCCAAAATCATGAATGGGAAACCAGAATTAAAAGACCCAAAAGAGACTGTCCCCTTCATGAAAACTAAAGGACGAGTGTGCCCATTGCATTTTCTTATTTTGAGGCACTCCTCCTTTAGTTTTCATGAAAGGGACAGTCTCTTTTGGGTCTTTTAATTCTGGTTTCCCATTCATGATTTTGGCACTTGAAAAGCCCTAAAGAACCCTTAAAAACAAATACAAAAATGTTCAGTGAAGCAAAAACAAAAGAAAATTAGACAAAAATGCATTTCAAATTCATCATATTTACCTTTTCCCTTTCTTTGTCTTTGAGGAGGATTTTTATGTATCACCTGACAGGTTAAGCTGGTTCAAGAAATTTTCAGATTAGGCATCCTTCAATCTCGAGAGACTATGGTAACGTGCTCTGTATCGAGGCCTTGGAACAGTGTCTAGTGTGGCTGAAAACGCCAATTCGAGAGTGACAATCCCTTCCACACTGAAGACAAATACAATCTGTCCCCTGTCCAGCTCCCTGATTTTGCTGCTTTCATGACTGCCTATTTGCCTCGGCCTGCTGGACAAGGGTCTCTTCAAATTGGGAGGGGCCGTGATGCAACGCCTGCCTCCAGGCTGAATGCTCATATGTCAGGTTTTCCCATCTGTTGAGGTCCATTCCTAAGGCCTTTGGATCCCACTTGCAGATATCCTTGTATCGCAGTTGTGGTCTCCCTCTGGGGCGATTTCCCTGCACTAATTCTCCATACATGAGATCTTTTGGAATCCGACCATCAGGCATTCTCATGACATGCCCAAGCCAATGTAGACGTCGCTGTTTCAGTAATGTATACATGCTAAAAATTCCAGCACGTTCTAGGACTACTCTATGTGTAACTTTGTCCTGTCAGGTGATAGCAAAAATGCGTCGGTGGCAACGCATATGGAACGTGTTCAGCTTCCTCTCCTGCTATGCACAAAGGGTCCAGGACTCACTGCAGTATAGAAGTGTGCTCATGACACAGGCTCTATAGACCTGAATCTTGGTATATGTCATCAGCTTCTTATTGAGCCATACTTTCTTTGCAAGTCTAGAGAACATGGTAGTTTATTTGAAAATGCATTTATCCAGCTCGACTTCTAGGGAGAGAGTATCAAAGATAGTTGAGCCAAGGTACACAAAATCATGAACAACCTCCAATTCTTGCATGGAGATGGTAATAGAGGGAGGTGAGTCCACGCCCTGGCCCATGACTTGTGTTTTCTTCAGGCTGATTGTTAGTCCAAAGTCTTGGCATGCCTTGCTAAAACGATTCATGAGTTGTTGGAGGTCTTCAGCAGAGTGAGCAACAATGGCTGCATCATCGGCGAAGAGGAAGTCCCGCATGCATTTCAGCTGGACTTTGGTCTTCGCTCTTAATCTAGAGAGATTAAAGAGCTTTCCGTCTGATCTAGTCCGGAGATAGACACCTTCTGTTGCAGTTCCAAAGGCATGCTTCAGCATGACAGCAAAAAAAAAAAAAAAAAAAAAAAAAAAAAAATCCCAAAAAGGATTTCTTGCAAGGACACAGCCCTGTTTCACTCCGCTTCAGATGTCAACGGGATCTGATGTTGAGCCATCAACATCAATGAAGTGCTCTTCATTTCCTAATGAAAGGACCTGATGATGTTAAGGAGTTGAGGTGGGCATCCAATCTTGGGAAGTATTTTAAAAAGGCCATCCCTGCTAACCAAATCGAAGGCCTTTGTGAGATCTATGAAGGCCACAAACAGTGGCTGTTGTTGTTCCCTACATTTCTCCTGCAACTGTCTGAGGGAGAATACCGTGTCAGTGGTGGATCTATTAGCTCAAAATCCACACTGTGATTCTGGATAGACTCTGTCTGCAAGCACCTGGAGCCTCTTCAGCACAACACGGGCAAGCAGCTTCCCTACAATGTTGAGAAGAGAGATGCCACGGTAGTTATTGCAGTCGCCCCTGTCTCCTTTGTTCTTATACAATGTGATGATGTTTGCATCCTTCATGTCCTGTGGTACTCCACCTTCGCTCCAGCAAAGATGAAAGATTTCAAACAGTTCGGTGGTGATGTTCTCTTTACAGCACTTCAGCACTTCAACAGGGATGTTATCCTTTCCAGGTGCCTTGCCGGAGGCGAGGGAATCCTTCTGCTAAGGTTGGTTCGCTGTCCAACTCTTCCAAGACAGGCGGGCACTCAATGTTATTTAATGCCTCTTCGGTTACTACATGCTCTCTGGAATATAGCTCAGAGTAGTGCTGCACCCAGTGTTCCATCTACTGTGCTCGGTCCTGGATGATCACGCCTGTAGCAGACTGCAAGGGAGGAGATTTATTCTGTATTGGACCTAAAACCTGCTTGATACTGTCATACATTCCCTTGATGTTACCCGTGTCCATTGCTATCTGTATCTGAGAGCAGAGCTGAAGCCAATAATTGTTGGAACATCTCCTGGCTGCCTGTTGAACTTGGCTACGAGCAGCTCAAAGAGCTTTCAAGTTCTACAGTGGTACCTCGAGTTACAAACTTAATCCGTATTGAAATGGCATTCGTACATCCAAAAGTTTGTAAGTCGAGGCAAACATTTCCATAGGAATGCATTGAAAACCATTTAATCTGTGCCTGCTGTTTTTCGTTCGTATGTCGAGGCGCTGTTCGTAGGTAGAGGCATCGTAGGTAGAGGTAGAGGATTTTTTAAATTTTTTTCTCCTTTTGACCTAAGATGAACTTAGGTCAAAAAAAGGGCAGGAAGGTTTTTCTTTCTTTTTTTCCTTTTTTTTTTTTTGGTTCGTAAGTCGAGGCTCCATTCGCAAGTCGAAGCAACTTTTTGCGAACGGAGCTGTTCGCAACTTGAATCGTTTGCAAGTAGGGATGTTCGTAAGTCGAGGTACCACTGTACTCACTAGGACAGGCTTTGTATGCTGCTAGAGCTCTCCTCTTATTCCTCAATGGCTGCCATCAACTCCTCCGAATGGGCTTCGAACCAGTTGGCCATCTTTTTGGTCTTCTTGCCAAATGTGAACAAGGTGGTGTTATACACAGCGTTCTTGAAATGTTCCCATCGTTCAGGTGCATTTGCATCAGTTGGGCCTGGAAGGGTTTCCTCAAGCGCTTGGGCAAATTCCTCCACTCTTTTTTGATTGCGAGTCTTGCTGATGTATGTTCTGAAACCTTTAATGGTATTTACAAACTGCAACAACACAAGCAAAATAGGACTGTTGCTGATGTCAATATGTGGTCTTCCTTCCTTTTTCGTGTGATACAATCTCTTTGTTTGCAGTTTTACTCTACTACACACCAGGGAGTGATCAGTATCGCAATCAGCACTCTGGTAACTGTGTGTGATCATAATACAGTGGTGCCTCGCATAGCGATCACTCTGTATAGCAATGAAATCGCTTAGCGACACTGTTTTTGCGATCGCAAAAGCGATCGCTTTGCGATGTTCCCTATG
The DNA here is from genome assembly GCF_051106095.1 of Pogona vitticeps. Lineage (NCBI taxonomy): Eukaryota > Metazoa > Chordata > Lepidosauria > Squamata > Agamidae > Pogona > Pogona vitticeps. Next base: position 116,567,317 of record NC_135786.1, read on the forward strand.
AGGAAATTTCGCTTTGTGATGATCGCAGGGAAGCGATCATCACAAAGCCCCCATTTTCGGCTAGCTGATCGGCGGTTTCAAAATGGCCACCGGGTAAACAAAATGGCCACCCGCTGTTTTCAGGCACGGATTCCTCGCTTTAAAGGCACCGAAAATGGTAGCGCTATGGAGGATCTTCGCTTAAAGGTGAGTTTTAAGCCTATAGGAACGCATTAATCGCGTTTTAATGCGTTTCTATGGGCTTTTTATTTTCGCTTAGCGATGTTATCGCTTAGCGATTTTTTTTCTGCACAAATTAACATCGCTAAGCGAGGCACCACTAGAATGTCTAGTGAGGATCAAATCGAGCTGATGCCAATGCTTCAATCTTGGATGTCTCCAGAAAGCTTTGTGTTAAAGATTGGTGTTAAAGAACATATTGCTATCAAAAAGACCATAATAACAGCAAAACACCAGCAAGCATTGGCCATTTTTGTTCATCTTCCCAATGCCAAAACGGCCTAAACAAGTGGGCCAAGAATTGTGATAAACACCAACTCTAGCGTTAAAGTCTCTGAGAATGAACAGTGGTTCTGTCTCGGGGATTTTTTTTGATAGTATCTGCCAGATTGTCGTAGAATTTGTCTTTGACTTCTGTTGTGGACGACAGTGTTGGTGCATATGCACTGAGGGTGACTGGTCCTGCTGATGAGTGGAGCTGCAGAGACAGGATTCTTTCACTCACAGTAGGTGGAAAAATGGATCTCAGAAGAATATTTCTGGCCGCAAAGCCCACACCATATTCCCTGATCTCATTCAATGGTTTTCCCTGGTAGAAGAATGAGAAGTTTTTTTTCTTTGACAGATCCCAACTCTGGCAATCTCGCCTCTTGCAGGGCAACAATGTCCATGTGCAGTCTACTCAGTTCCATGTCGATGACAGCTGTCTTGCGCACATCGTCTATTTCCTGCAGGTCGTCAGAAAAGCCAGGGGTCATTGTCTATACATTCCAAGTGCCCAGCTTTAGGGCAGAAGTTTTCTTATGATTGTTGCATGCTGCAGGGTTATTGATCTGCTTGTCGGCTTTCACCCTAAACCGCATGCACCCCGTGAGGTTAACAGACCGTGGTGAGGTAGCCTTACTGGCTGGGGGCTGCCCAGCTTAAGGCGGGTGGTATCTACCTAGTGAGGTGCAATGACATCTCCCACCGTCAGAAGTAGCCCCTGGCGTCATGCTCTACGCCAATCAAGCAAAGACTTATAACCGGTAACTGCTACTTCCCGTGTTGTTTCGACGCTGTATGTGAAGCTGGAGTGTTCTCTCTGGAGTATGAAGCCTGGGTAAAATAATATGGAGGATAGGCTGTTACCCAAGCAGCAAATCCCCCCTCTCCACGTCGCTGAAATAGTCCAATGGAAAGGCAAGAGCCAATAGAACTGGTTCCAGCGACATTACAGGAGTTACCAGAATGACACAAACTGCCTCTGGGATTCTGGCTCTGGATTTTGCCTCGAGGTTTACTCCTGAAGCCTTTTCCATCAGTGGATATAGCCACAAGGCAATGAAGGTTTGAAATCAGAGTTTTCCTTCTCCTAGATGGGCTGCCTTCCAAGGCTGACGAGCCCCACCTACCCGGCAAATTAGCCAAATGACACCTGAAGAAATCACACAACGCAACTTGCAGCGTGTTCTCATGGACAATTGACAAGCCGCTGCTTATGTTTTCTTGAACAAAGCCAGCAGTTACGTGCATGCCTGAAAATCTCAGTCAAGAATTGCTGGTTGCCTGCAAGAGCACACTACAAGATATGCCACTTGCTCTCTGCACACATAACTAAGCAACAGGATTTCGGCCAATGATTGGCCTATCATGCTTCACTGAGCTCCTGCTCACTCCTCTGTTCAGCATTTTTTCCACTTTGTTTGAACATTTTTGGGTGTGTTTCAGGATATGAGTGTGACGAACACGGGTTCGAAAACACACGTGTACGCTTGGACAGAGAGCAATCAGGAGTTTGCACATGCTAAAATGAGCTGAAAGAGTCCAATTCAGCCAGCCATGCTACAACACTCCTTCTCACAAGTCTGCCCACATAAGAACACCCTGGTACTCTCAGATATTATTGTGAAAAGGTCAAGTGGGCTTTGTAGTCCTTAGACTTAACTTGCACCACTGACAGGACTCTAAGTAAGCTAGGCCGAGGCAGCACTCTCAGATGACCCTATGGCAAGTGTACTGTTCAGGAAACCAAATGAGTTTTATAATCTTTATTTTATTAAAGAAAAAGCATGTTACTAGATAGTCAAAGCCAAATTAAACCAAAACAAATAAACTAGCATTGTGCTGTTTAGTTACAAGGATGTAGTGAGGCAAAGAAAACATGAAAAATAGAAAAGTATTCAAAAACCCAAAAAAGCCATTAAAATGAATAAAAACAATTCCAGTCCAGGAAATCATTAGTAAACAAAATAATCCAAGTTGGTTATAACAAGGCTATAGTCCTCAGTGATCCTATAGAATAAAAATCCCTAAACAAAAGTAAAAATCCATTATATGTCCCATAGTCCTTAGAAAAGAAAAATCCAGTAAATATACCATAGTCCTTACTAAATTACAAGAGCATAGTCCATATGGAGTATTCCAAGAAAAGAAGTCCATAAAGAATATTCCATAGGTAACAGTCCATAGAAAATAGTCCATGTACAGTCCTTAGGAAAATCCCATAAGTCCAAAAGCAATCCAGCAAAGCATAGAAACCAGTCCATGTAGGGAGGCCACCAAACTCTCTCTCAAGACATCAGGGTAAGTCCCAAATGGCTGAAATGTAGGTCACGAATCACAGAAAGGTCGGTCTTGGAAAGACAAAGTCCATAGGTAAAAAGTTCCTTTTTCAAGAGTAACTGGCAAGGGCCTAATGCACCTTCCCACAATGTCATCCAATCAGAGTTCGTTACTAGGCAAACAGTCCTGTTACATCACATGAATTCTTTCTCATACACAGCAGATGTTATTTGGGTTACGGTGGTTTCTCAAAGAGTCACAACATTTCCACCTATCTAATCACACAGAGTCCTTCTCAGGCCTTCAGAATAACATTCCTCTGCTCGCCTAGAAAACAACTTGTCAGCATAGCACAGATACTATATACAAAGAAACAAAATGGAACCTCTCTGGCTCACTTCATAATTACAAAACCCATATGCCTTTAAAAGATTTTAACTTAAAAACCCATCTCATCACAAGCCCCCTGAAGATTAACAAAATTCCTAAACAATTTAAGTTTTAATTTTGATAACTGAATAAGATGAGATGTCATAATGAAGCATTGACAAAACAGAGAAAGATATTAACATGAGCATAAAGTAATACATTTCAAATATGATTCTAAAATAGCAAAACAATTGATACATGAGAACTATTATAATTACAGTATTTACCATACATGAGAGAAATTTGCCTTAGACACTTCTACTAGTCTGAAAAACAGAAGAATAAACATGTTAGTATGCTTAATCAAATACATCACTCTGCATATGCTCAGATAATACTCTAGTCATCAAACAGTAAAATAGTGAAACCAGGGTTAACATCATAATAACTTGACAATCTAATATACTGATATGAAGTAATAATAGTGAAAACACTCTATGTATGCTCTGGAACATAGTCATACAGAATACCAAGAAAATTAAACATCAGAGCTTTAACAATTCTAGCCATTTTCTCCCCTTGCATCTGCACAAAACATTCGAGATAAGCAATGAGGAATTAACAGTAGATGTTCAACATCAAAATCATATTTTTGCAATCTGAAATACCACTGCATCAATCTTGGGCTTCGATGTCTCTGCTTCTCTAAGAATGACAAAGCATTTTGGTCTGCTTGAATTGGATCAGGGCTGTAAATTACAAGGTTGCCTACATAGCCAATCACATAATGTAAATCACCAAACAATTCATCAACCAATTTCTGAAAAGTACCATAGGTATTTTCCATTCCAGGTGCTAGTTTTCTGAGTTGGTAAATTCCCTGAGGGCAATTAAATGACGTATAAGGGCGATGTTCCTCTTTAATTAAAATCTGATAAAGCCTTTCAACAGTTCCAGACACTAAATTGCCCTTAGACCCTTCTAGATCTATAGGAACAGAAACAGCAGTAAATCCTTCATTGACTGTAATAAAAAGTTTCACCACATCAGTTTCTCCCGGTGAATTCGTGAAGACGTTTTGGGGTTTAGCTAACACAGGCTCCAATATCTGTCCTGGGCCAAATTGATCAATGCCTTCCACGCCTTGGTCCAGAAATGCCACACCCCTGGACACATGTATCACTGAATTAGCTGTGCTATCAGGTTTGGTCACAAGAGGCCGCTGTTGCAACAAAGTTCCCTCGGGAGTACTCTGCATAGCCTCAGAAACAGTATCAGCATTCTCACCACTTCCTTGGAAAATAGGCTGTTGAAAATAAGAATGGTCCCATACCTCTGCATTTCTTTCTGAAGATCTTTCTGAGAAGATTAACTGTGGTACTGGGCCAAATTTTTCAGATATGATTTCAGACTCTGTAGAAACATCAATACTTTGTAATCCCAACAAGTTAGCGCTTCCCCCATCATTGGTTGTGTTATAAACAGTCTCACAATGTGAAAGTCCATGCTGCAAAACCGCTCCACTATCACCTCCTATGGCACTGGGCAAAGACTCTGAGAAAACCTTCACTCCTCCAGCTTCCTCAGCTGACTTTTCCGGTACCTTGAGTAGGCCACCCCCTTGGTATTTTTCTTTACTTCCGAACTGCCATGAATTACATGGGGTCTCTGCCAACCTAACAGAGTCTGCTTTCGCTGTTCCCTCTGGGCTAAGAGAAGGGGGGTTGGTTGAGATCTGACATGCATCAAGATCTGCTGACACAAGTCCTGTTGCTTCTAAGCTCTCAGTCCCAGCAATTGCTTTATTACTTTGGAAAATCCCTTGCTCTCCTTCTTCTAGCAAACCCATAGTCTCCTCCCGAATTATTTCAGAACTTCTCACCTGTCCTGTGCTCTGAGAAAGAGCTGAGGTTGGTGCTGAGCTGAATTCCAATGCACTGCAATTCTCTGGAGCACTGCAGTTTTCCCTTGGGTCGGCCGATGTTATTCCCCGGCAAACTTTCTCCTGCATTCCTCTCTCTGCGCGCGGCTCCAGGGCCTGTAAATCCTCTGTTTGGACGGACGATGAATCGCTGTCTTCTCTGGAATGCTCCTTAGCATTCCACTGGGCCTCGTTAACTCTTTCCACACAGGAACCCTGCTGAACTTGGAAAAACCTTTGCATCAAGCCAGGTTCTGTGCTAAGAAAACGTTTTAAAAGGATGTTTTCCTGATAAAGCTCACGTATCAGGAAATCTCTTTCCCTAATTTTCTGCTTGGCTTCCTCGAAAAATCCTGAAGCCATTTCTAAGAGTAAATCCACGGTTTTAGACTGATTTTGCTCCTCCATTCCTGCTGGCACTCTAGCCTAGGCTAGGTCAGCGATAAAGCCAAACAAAACTCTAATAATAGAAAGGAAAATTTAAAAATCTCCTCTGCACTTCTGACCAACTGCTGTCCCTTCTGCTATCCTGAGATAGGCGAGAGAACAAACAGCTGCCAAACCAAAATAAAATTAAAAATCTCTTCTGCACTTCTGACCAACTGCTGTCCCTTCGGTGCCCCTAAGGTCTGTGAGAGGCCAGACAGCTGCCAAAACCAAAATACTGAAAAATCCAAAAGGAAGAGAAAAGAAAAACTGTGATCACTCTGTGAACCCTAGAGTTACAGAGATGATCAATGACTGAACCGGGTGCAGATAGATACCTCTAGGGCCAGGTCATCCTGACAGATGCTGAGATCATAGGGCATGACTCTAGGCCAAGCCAGATGCAACTAGGTACTCCTGACAGATCCTAAGATCGTAGTGGGGAGACCCAGAGCTAGTCTGGAACACGGCCAGGTGCTCCGGCAAATCCTAAGATTATAGGAGTACGCTTAGGCCAAAACAAAAAGAAAAAACCTGGATGCAAGTTCCAGAACAATGCAGTCAGAGTCATTTATGCAATCCTAAGATTGTGAAATGACCTGCTCAACTTGGGTGCAAGCACTCCAAAAATAAAGGACATGCATCTTGGAATTTCTTCACTACAACGTTGTAACAACCTGCACATGCTTACTGCTTAAATTCAATTGTTTCCTAACAGTTTGCTTGTCCCACTGGGAATCTCTTTCTTAAAAGAGCACCCCAGATTCTAACACACATTACCACAGCCTGAAGATTTAACACCTCTCACCACAGCCTTTAGATCTAACTGCTGGCAAACAGTGTTTCCTAGGAAATTACTGTTTACACCCAGGGAAGCACCTAGCTCCTTGAAGCCTCAGTGTCCCACTGCAATCAAAACTTAGCTTGTGGATCAGAGTCACTCAAGCTGTTAGATAGAACAAAAATTGGTCATCCTGAGGTACTACAAAACCCAGCACGTGGTCCATCGCGTAGCTGCCACCATGTGACGAACACGGGTTCGAAAACACACGTGTACGCTTGGACAGAGAGCAATCAGGAGTTTGCACATGCTAAAATGAGCTGAAAGAGTCCAATTCAGCCAGCCATGCTACAACACTCCTTCTCACAAGTCTGCCCATATAAGAACACCCTGGTACTCTCAGATATTATTGTGAAAAGGTCAAGTGGGCTTTGTAGTCCTTAGACTTAACTTGCACCACTGACAGGACTCTAAGTAAGCTAGGCCGAGGCAGCACTCTCAGATGACCCTATGGCAAGTGTACTGTTCAGGAAACCAAATGAGTTTTATAATCTTTATTTTATTAAAGAAAAAGCATGTTACTAGATAGTCAAAGCCAAATTAAACCAAAACAAATAAACTAGCATTGTGCTGTTTAGTTACACAGATGTAGTGAGGCAAAGAAAACATGAAAAATAGAAAAGTATTCAAAAACCCAAAAAAGCCATTAAAATGAATAAAAACAATTCCAGTCCAGGAAATCATTAGTAAACAAAATAATCCAAGTTGGTTATAACAAGGCTATAGTCCTCAGTGATCCTATAGAATAAAAATCCCTAAACAAAAGTAAAAATCCATTATATGTCCCATAGTCCTTAGAAAAGAAAAATCCAGTAAATATACCATAGTCCTTACTAAATTACAAGAGCATAGTCCATATGGAGTATTCCAAGAAAAGAAGTCCATAAAGAATATTCCATAGGTAACAGTCCATAGAAAATAGTCCATGCACAGTCCTTAGGAAAATCCCATAAGTCCAAAAGTAATCCAGCAAAGCATAGAAACCAGTCCATGTAGGGAGGCCACCAAACTCTCTCTCAAGACATCAGGGTAAGTCCCAAATGGCTGAAATGTAGGTCACGAATCACTGAAAGGTCGGTCTTGGAAAGACAAAGTCCATAGGTAAAAAGTTCCTTTTTCAAGAGTAACTGGCAAGGGCCTAATGCACCTTCCCACGATGTCATCCAATCAGAGTTCGTTACTAGGCAAACAGTCCTGTTACATCACATGAATTCTTTCTCATACACAGCAGATGTTATTTGGGTTACGGTGGTTTCTCAAAGAGTCACAACATTTCCACCTATCTAATCACACAGAGTCCTTCTCAGGCCTTCAGAATAACATTCCTCTGCTCGCCTAGAAAACAACTTGTCAGCATAGCACAGATACTATATACAAAGAAACAAAATGGAACCTCTCTGGCTCACTTCATAATTACAAAACCCATATGCCTTTAAAAGATTTTAACTTAAAAACCCATCTCATCACAATGAGCATATCTATTGAGAGGTGCCAGGCAAAGACCTTTCTGTTTAGCCAGCATTTTAATTAAACAGTATTCTCTAGCTGGCCACATGAGCAGCAGGACTTATTAATATTAATGTTTTAAGAATTGTTTTAATATAGGATATTTTATATTGTCTTTTTTAATGTTTTTAAGTTTTAATATTGTTGTACGCCACCCAGAAGCCACTGGTAATTGTACGGCTAAAATATTGTATATAAATAAATAAATATTAATAATTCTATTTCACACAAAAATAATTACTGTTATTAGAAGAGCCTGTATAAAGAGGCCTAAACAGATGACTCTGTGTCCCTTATCTGATGTCAGTAATGCAATTTTTTCCCCTCACACGGTTTTTTTCCTTTCCTTTTGCAGCATCAGAGTCTCTACTTGGAACAGGCTGAACTACCTGAAGAATGGAGTGCTGAGGTCTGCCTTAAAAACTGCCATGTCACATGACCCTATTTCACCCGTGCTGTCTGTTGCTCATCTGGATGCCCTGGACCAGCGACTTCTGAACATCTTGGCTACAGTAAAGCAATGTACAGACCAGTTTGGACCAGATATTGTGCTGGTGGAAGATCGGATGACACTTTCCCATTTGTAGCTTTAAAAGAAGTTGGTTGGACTTGTTTTTAAAAAAGCAAACAATAGAAAAACAGCACAATTGGTTCTGCATGGCTGTAGGCAGGAGAGACTGGAACTGAAATGCCAGATTTCCTGCATCAGAGGAGAATGCAACAGTGGTTTGAACGTTCTGCTACAAACAAGGAACTTGCCCTCAGGTAGCCCTGTATCATTTACTGGATGTCCATTGCTGGCAGTGGATGTTGCACTGGGAGCTCTCTTGGGATGCCTCGAAAAGAAATCTGAATATAGACTGGTTCTAGAGAAGAGACATAGTCCCTTCACCTATTCCAAATAAATTCTGAAGATTTTAATGTAGTTCAGTGCTGTAAAGGAGAGTGCTGTAAAGGAGAGGATGTCTAGGCCTCCAGGCTGGGAAAAGAGAGCACCAGGGCAGAAATAGCTGTTGGAGAGATGTTATAGTGTCTCTCCAGACACATGAACACCCTAGGCAGCATTGTCTGGAATTTGTCTCAAGAGCGCTTAGTCTTTCAGTTCTAAGATCCTGAAGAGATAGACTACTTTAGGTCCTGGAAGGATACAAGGTTGGAAGAATTCAGGTTTGAATGATGCTGCAGAGACCCAGGCAGTCATGAAGATTAGAGATGATTGGTGCAAATCATTACTATGTTCACACACAGAAGGGTTATTGCTGCTTTGAATTAAATAAAATTCCAGTAATGCCTAACAATCCTTCTTTTAAAAATAGATGCAAATATAATTAAGGCACACCATTCTTTTAAAGAGCAGCCAGTATGAGCTACTCATTATGTCCTCTCAGTGTTGATAGTCTTTTAAGAGACAGTGGAAGCTTGTGGCTGAACTTTGCAAAAAAATTAAAAAAAAAATAAAAGATATATACTATCAGAGTCTGGGGAATGGAAAATTTTCTGACTGGTGTGTCACTTTTCCTGTAAGGCAGTCACAGGTTAATGCCCTGGTTAAGGGAACATTCATTGTATTCTGTCATTTTTCAAGGCTGAGCTGAATGTAATGTTAAAAGCATCTTCAGTAGACCTTTTCATCCAGCATATCATTTCTCCTTTCATACCCAAGGTGTGAGCCACTGGCTTTGTGACTATAAGCTTGGAATTGCATCCTCTGTTTGTAGCTTAAGGACATTATATCAGTGATATACCTGAAACAGCTCCTTCTCTCACTTTGGGGAGAAATCTGTGGAACCTTATGCATCTATTTCTAATATGTAATGCTCAGGCTATTACATAGTAGTAGTCTCTGTTATTCACCAAATGTCACTCAAAAGGATTAGCACCCCTTTCATAACAGCTTAATGTTTCTGAAATTGGTACGTATTTTTTATTTAACAATAATATAAAGGTTTACCCATCAATTTTTTTAACAGGTTTGGGCAAAGACCCTCTATCCTTAATTTAAAAAAAAAACAGAAATGACAAGTCAGGACCTTGGAACAACAGGCATAAGAGATGAGGATGTAAAGATGATTTCCCTCCCCACCCCTTTCTTAATTTTCTGCAGTAATTTTCCCTGCCCCTGAAGCATTTTAAAGTTTGTGTTTGTGGTCATTACCAGTGATAGTCTTATGTTTCCTAAACAGTAGTAAAGCAAACTTCTATCTACCGTGGACAAAGAGAACATTCATGAGTAGGTTTGTTTCTGTCAAACTGGCTCAAGTAAGCATCTCATCTTGCCATAAGAAATATCAATTAACAGTTGCCACCATGAGGGTAACTAAAATGAAGGAAAGATCAGGGCAGATGTCCCAGTAAAATTGAACATACCAGAAATCTATTTTCACTATCAATCTTACACCTAGCACTAGATCAGATGCTGTTAATGCTGGGAAGCATATTACAAGTTGGTTAAGATTCTTTTGATGACTTCTTAGTTCCCTTATTCATTTCCAGTCAATGCAGCTATATGCCAGTATGAAACAACTTGATTCAAGATGAATACAATATGCTTATTTCTGTGCTACCACTAAGGGACACAGAAGTAGCTTTGAAACACTGAAGTATTTGAGAGGGGCACCCACATCTAAATAAACAAATACATGTCTTTATAAGCGAATACTTTGGAGGAAACCAGGTTAGCTCCCATTTGGGTATCTAATGAACTGGAAAGAAAAGAGAAACTAATTTATTAAGAAGGTAACTTATTTGTGTGGCAGCTGAAGCAGAATGCTTGAGAATTACACCTTGTTGCTGCAAGAGGGCTGCTCTTGGGAATAGCTGCAAATGTCAGGAGAGGAGAAAACAATGTAATCTCAACTGTGTTACGTGTTTTCCCAAGGTCAGACTCTGCATAAAGAAGTATTATGTGAATAAAGATTTTAATAAAACAGATGTGTGTGTGTGTGTGTGTATATGTTTTAACCTGATTAATGTGAAGGAGGCCTCCAAGATGGTTTCTGTTTCTCTACTGCCCAGGCATCAGGGAACAAACAACCTCACAAAGTCTTTCCATGGCCTATATCCAGTTACTTGTTCCAACTAGAGTAGACCTAATGAGTCAATGGGTTTTGAACAAGTGTTGACTACTCATTCAGTAGTCGTGCCCCGCTTAACGATTACCCCGTATAACGATGAATCCGCTTCATGACGATGTTTTTGCGATCGCAAAATGTTTTGAATGGGTTTTTTTTGCTTTGCGAAGATTGGTTCCCTGCTTCGGGAACCGATTCTTCGCATTACGACGATCAAAACAGCTGATCATCGGGTTTTCAAAATGGCCACCAGGTGCTGAAAATGGTTCCCTGCTGTGTTTTTGGATGGATTCCTTGCTCTACAGGCACCGAAAATGGCCGCCCCTATGGAGGATCTTCGCTGGACGGTGAGTTTTTCAGCCCATTGGAACGTATTGAATGGTTTTCAATGCGTTTCAATTGGCTTTTTTATTTCGCTTTATGATGTTTTTGCTCTACATCGATTTCACTGGAACGAATTAACGTCTTTAAGTGAGGCACCACTGTAATTGGTTCAATTAGTCTACTCTGGGACTGACAGTTGGATTTAGGCTGCTGTCTTTGCTTTTCATTTTCTTTCTTTTGCTTTTGTTAAAACAGGAACTGTTTCAAGTGTTTAATTTTTGGGCTAATTCCTCTTTTCATTTATTCTGTCTCTGCCTTTGAGTATTCTTGATGAGAAAAATTCTCCCCACTCCCTGTTAACCAGGTTTCTTTTGTCTCCTATTTTTCACTGTTCTGGTTCTTGCTGAACGCTCCTTGTGAGATTAAAAGGGCAAGAGTAAACTAATTACAACTGTGAAGAAGAACATTTACATTCTGGTACAGCAGTCATCTTTATCAATGTCTGCAGTAGCAGCAGCAGCAGCTCTTTGGGAACCCAATATATTCAGACAACAGTCACTATGAGAGTTGAAATTATCTTATACAAGCCAACCGAGATAGTTCTCAAGATGAGCAGCATCTATTAAAAAAACAGTATCTCAGAAGTATTTTCACAAGAGAAGCTGAAGATGAAACTGGAAGCTTCTAAGCAATCATCCAAAAGGAAATTGATCACACACCAAAACAAGACATGCTTATAATCATAGATGACTGAAATGGAAAAAAAAGAAAACAAAGCAGAACCAAATGTTGCTGGAAATTTTGGCCTAGGGACAGAAATTAAGCAGGAGAGCAACATAATTCTGCAAAGCCAACAATATTTACTGCAAACACATGCTTCAAGCAACCAATCAGCTGTACACAAGGACACCACCAGATGATCAATACAGAAATCAAATGGACTATGTTAATTAGAAACAGGAGCTGGCGAAGCTGTATTCTCTGCCAAAACCAGGAGCAGATTGTAAAAACTCGGAAGGGCAGCAATGAAGGAATTAGAAAAGATAATGAAAGTGTAAGGCTGTGTCACTGGAGACTCAGACCAAGATCATTCATGCTTTTGTATTCTCTAACAGCATGTATGGGTGTGAAAGCTAGACAGTGAAGAAGGCTGACAAGAAAACTGATTTGTTTGAAATATGGTACTGTAGGGGAGTTTGGCAAATAAGCTGGACTGCCAGAAACACAAAGAGTTGGGTCCTAGACCAAATCCAGCCTTTGCTATCTCTAGAGGCAAAAATGATGAAAGAGCCTGTCCTACTTTGGGCACATCATGAGAAGATGAGATTCTATAGAAAAGAAGTAATGCTGGGAAAAGTTGAAGGAAAAAAGGAAGATCAAATACAAGATGGATTAACTCTCTAAAGGAAGTCATAGGCTTGAGTTTGCAGAGCTGAAGATAGGACATTTTGGATACATACAACATGGTGGAGATTATTCGTAGGGCTGGCATAAGTTGGATGCAACTTGATGACATGTAACAACAACAACAGACAACTGGTGTTTTATTTCAGTACAGGTACAAGCCACTGGGCATAGGGTGGAGTTTATTGCAGCAGAGGACATGCAACTAGGTCAATGTGAAGAAAATATACCTGCAAATAGTGTGTGAGGCTTCCTTGGAAGGATTACTATGGAGGTGGGGTCGTGGTGCAATAATAAGGAAAATCCAAGCTTACTTCCCTCACTTCTTCAGCTCTTTGACTTTCAGATGCCTATACTGGCCACCAGAGGGAAATACTACTTTATACAAAGCAGTCTCATACTGGTGCTGCAAACTCCCCACAAGGAAGGGAAGATGTTTCTCAGATGTCAATTAACTGGTTAGATAGTGAAAGAATGTGGCCTCTAGAATTCAGCACATGGCTCCAGTAAGCACAGCTGGTCATGTTATTCTTGAAAGCAAAGCTTTGTCTAGGTGAGGAGTGTTTTCAAGGTCTCAACCTGAAATAAAATAGAAGAAAAAATGTTAACCAATGGGCGTTTAAGCAGTGGCAACAGCAAAAAGCATTATTTATGTCCTTCAGTGCATCCATGAGGAATCTGCTGTGGTTCACCTCCTTTAAGAGTTAAAGAGAAAGGAAACAATCTTAAGCAGACTCAGACCAAAAAAAGAAAGAAAAAACAACCACCACCAAAAATATTGTGTCACCTTTAAGATTAATTGCCTAATTCCTTTTTTGTTTTTATTTTTTACTGTGAAGATTGCCCCACGTCACTCCTGTCACTCATAGTCAGGATCTCATTTGCATGAGCCTATGAGAGGATTGGAGGGGCAGAGTCAGCGGATATGTAAAGGTTTGGCAGGAAAAGAAATAAGATAAGAGAAAGATAAGAGATATAGAATTTGCAGATAGATAGTCAGAGAAAGTGAGAGAAGAGAGAGAAGAAACAGATACTAACGGAGATAAGCTGGTCAAGGTTAATAGACAGCAGGGGTGATTGGTTATGTGGCAAGATATATGGTGTTTTAATAATTTGAATGTGTACAATGAATATTTGAAGAACGTCTGTGATTATGATTAAATTTGATACTTCAATAAATAAGTATTGCTGGCAGTTACCAGACAAGTGTTTCACTAAAGTCTTTTATATTGTGGATAAAGGAAATCCACTGGTGGCAGTGAGGGAAAGAGAAGACTGGACATTTCAGCACTTTGCTTACCAGCACCGCCATTACTACTACAAAGCATTGCCTTCTGACTGTTCCTTAATCTGGTCTGTTTCAATTTAAAACTTCCTGTTTGCTTAGCTATAACTGGAACAGAAAGGGAGAGGGCACTGGTTCTGAAATGAAGAGATTGTTCTGGATCACATTACTTCTAGCTTCTGTGTAATGGAAGGAACACAACTCATCCTGGAAGTGTCCATCCCACCAATTCAGAATATATGTATCCAATTTTTTTGGTAATTAATATTATACAGTACTGGTTTCAAGGGTAAATACTATCTTCCTTTTTTTAAGGATGGGGCATGGGCAAGCTTGACAGTGTGCAAACAATTATTTAAAGCAAGAACCATTGCCGGGTGCCTCCTTTACATACCTGTGTTGATAAATGCTGGAGTAATGTTGGCATGGAAGACATTTGGAAGTCAGCAAGAACTGGTCAGGTTTCAGGCAAGCTCCTGAAACTGACCAGGACCCCTTAGTTCTGCCCCCCCTAAACCAGGGGGGGAAGGATGGTCCAGTAGGAGAAGCGGTGTCTAAAGCTTCAGAGATGACAAAAGGCGGGGGGGATGAGGTCGGTGTAGTCTGGTTCCCTCTCAGTCGCATCTGACTGTATAGACTGAAGAGGAAGCTATCTTGGCGAACAGCTGGGAATACCCCAAACAGAAAGTGAGAGAGTGCAAAAGGATGTTGGTTGGAAATACCTCAACCAGAGACTCTGAGTAAGTTAACATATTTGTCCATGTAAGGAAAATCTCCATGGACCCAAATAACTATACAGAAATGTGATATAAGGAGACTGCATATTCCATCATGAGCAGCAGAGTGTGAGGAGAGATTTAATTATCTCACTAAGATTCTGATTTCTTTCCCTCTAATTTGATATGAAGGGCCAAAGGAACACGTGCAGATGCCTGCACTCCCGCCAACCTGCATGCATGCACTCCCACATGCACCCCCGCACACACACACACAACCTCACACCCGCATGGACAGGCCAGATAAAAAGGCCAGGCGGGCTGGATGTGGCCCACAGGCCATATTTGGACACCTCTGATACAAATAGATAGATGAACGAGTTATTGGCTTTAGTAACACAATCAGTTGTTACAATAACTCAGTAAGCAAAGCTTCATGGCTCTCTAGCACTGTTTCCTTTTGTGTCATCTCTTTTTAAACAGTAGAGTAAGTCTCTAGGTAAATAGTCCCTTCTCTTTTTTCATATTGATTAATACATTATTTTAAGTGCCTTTCTGGGTGAAGAATGGAGGAAAGGAGTGCTATTAATTTGGTAAATAAAAAAATCAGCTGATTCCCCAGAGGCCTGTTATAAATACTAGAATCTTGTACCAGATATGGAGATTTTCCAGATACAGTTTTAGCTATAGCTGCCCATGACCTGACTTTTCCCTTATGACCACAGACAGGGAGGATTCCTACCACACTTAGTTCTATGCACTCTGATGGCAGAAAATGAGGAGGAATTAAAGAGTCTCTTAATGAGGGTGAAAGAGGAGAGCGCAAGAAATGTTCTGAAGCTCAACATCAAAAAACTAAGATCATGGCCACTGGGCCCATCACCTCCTAGCAAATGGAAGGGGAAGATATGGAGGCAGTGACGGATTTTACTTTCTTGGGCTCTGTGATCACTGCAGATGGTGACAGCAGCCATGAAATTAAAAGAGACCTGCTTCTTGGGAGGAAAGTGATGACAAATCTAGACAGCATCTTAAAAAGCTGAGACATCGCTTTGCCAACAAAGGTCCGCATAGTCAAAGCTATGTTTTTTCCGCTAGTGATGTATGGAAGTGAGAGCTGGATCATAAAGGCTGACTGCCGAAGAATTGATGCTTTTGAATTGTGGTGCTGGAGTCCCCTGGACTGTAAGGAGATTAAATTTATCCGTTCTGAAGGAAATCAACCCTGAGTGCTCACTGGAAGGACAGATCCGGAAGCTGAGGCTTCGATACTTTGGCCATCTCATGAGAAATCTCCCTGGAAACGACCCTGATGTTGGGAAAGTGTGAAGGCAAGAGGAGAAGGGGACGACAGAGGATGAGATGGTTGGACAGTATAATCGAAGCTACCAGCATGAATTTGACCCAACTCTGGGAGGCAGTGGAAGACAGGAGGGCCTGGCGTGCTCTGGCCCATGGCGTCACGAAGAGTCGGACACGACTTAACGACAAAACAACAACAATTATTTCTGGAGGAGCTCTGGGATGATATGCCATGCCTAAATGCCACACAGGCTGGTTCTTCTGGCATGCACAATGGGGAATTGATACTTAAATCAGTGAGCCAACCAGCCAACTGTAATGATTATGCAAGAGGATTCTTAATATATTCCTGTTCACGTAACAGATTTTTCTTCTAAATAATAATGTAGAAATAATGTTTCAAATGAAATTACTCTTTTTAATGAATTTGGTTTTCAATACCCGATGTCTTGACCTTGAGAGAATGCATAAGAATCATTTTCAGCCTAGAGATATTCTACACCTGATAATAATCAGATTATACTTGCCTATTTCCGTGTATCTTTTTTCAAAAAATAATAATCTTGCTTCTTCCCATTGCCAACCTTCCACCCAGGCAACTAACTAGAAAGTCGGGAGCGGGGAAGGAACACATGGGTGTGTGGGGAGGGGGAGGGGCACGGTAGACCCGCCAAATCAGCGGCGGCCGGCTGGGGGTGGCGTTAGAGACCGGGAAGAACCACAGTGGGAGGAGGAGCGAGCGTCGCCCCTGGAGGACCGGAGGTGGGAAGCGTGGGCGAGAAGGAGTCGTTCTGTCCCTTGTCCTGAGCTCTGTGGTTAAGATGGCGGCGGCGGAGGTTGAGGGGGCGAGCTTGTGAGGGCCTGTCTGGAGGACGGTGGTAGAAAAAGAAGGCAGGGCAAATCTGTGGGGAGCCGGGCTTCGCCGGGTGCGCCTCAAGGAGCGCTGCCGGCGGCATGTGAGCGAGAGCAGGAGGTCGAGGGCTCTGGCGAGGGCCCAGAACAGGAGGAGAACGGGGATGGGCCAGCAAGTGGGCCGTGTCGGGGAGCCGGGCACTGCCGCGCTCCAACAGCCGCCGCCGCCGCCACAGCAGCTGCAGCAGCCGACGCCGACGCCTCTCCCCCAGCCGCAAGCGAGGGGGCTCCGAGGAAGCAACAGTAGTGGAGCCAGGCCCGCCGGCCGAAGGCGAGAGGGGGCCGCCCCCCGAGGCGCCGAGAGTGGCTTCAATATTTTCGCGCAGCACGGTACGGCGGGGGGGGGGGGGGCGGGCGGCGAACGGGGCGGAGCGGTCGGTGAGAGAGAGGGGGGGTGTGGGTCGTGGCGGGGAGGGGGGCTGGGCTGCTGCTGCCACCGGCGCCGCCGTTGCTGGGGGCGAGTGGGTGTGGCACCAAGGCGGCGGCGGTGGGAGGGGGGGCTTCCCTTGAGGGAGGGCTGTTGCCGTCGACCCGCCGCCCGACATCCACTCGGTTGAAAAACGGAAAGAACGGTCCCGCTGGTTCAGACAAAGGTCCGTCTTGTGTGGCGAGCCGTTTCCAACAGGAACTAGGTCGATGCCTCTGGGATGGGGCCAAGTAGGAATAAAGGCAGCAGCCCTCCTTTATTGTGTCCTTCTGTTACCTGATGTCCTGTGGGTTTTAGGTATCTTCAGCTATCATGGCTGGCTGCTGTTAATAAAAGCATATATGGGATTAGAGGTATCATCCTTTTTTGAAACGCCTCCTGTGTTTAACAGGATCCTGTAATTTTAGTCTGCTGCTTAACTGCATAAGTGATTGCTTGGTAGGTTGGAAGAAGTGCGCTCTGGTTTGTGAAAAGCTTAACCTAGAGTGTTGTCTATTATCTGTCAGAGAATGTTCTTGTTTTTCCTGCAGTTTACAGTGTGGCTGTCTTCCTAGACTTTTTAGAGCAAATAATATTATTCCTCACAAGCTTCCAGATTCTTAGTCAGTTTGCCTGTTCTGCACATCTGGTGGCTATCATATTCAATCCATTTTATTGTTAGTATGTTACAGGTGTATGTCAGAGACATACATCTCTTTGGAAAAACTTATGTTGATTTCTGTAGTTGTGTGAATTTCTTTTTAAAGAACCAGAACAAGTGTTTTTCTTTGCTTGCAGCTTAGATCCATTTGTTCAGTTGTAGACTTGTGATTTTTTTTGGTGTGTGTGTGTGTGCATCACTTGCCCTCAAAAACATTTTGATAATATGAAGCACTATTGAAGCTTAAAGTGATACTAGCCTTGTCTTGCTCCTTCAGTGCTGCTCTGTCCATTGATGTCTCCTCTTATTCTGCCATAATATCACAGTCAAAGTGACTTCAGTGACATGACAGTTATGGTAAGATTGGCGAGGTTCCTTGTCGCATTCAATTGGCTACATCCTAATTAGCAGCAATTTGCTGCTGCCAGTTATGCAATTGCACTTCTGCTTTTATAACTCCACAATAGGATTTTCACCATTGTTTATTAAGGTTCCTTTTTGACTTTTTTTTCCAGAGACATTGCATTGTCAGCTGTGTTCTTCTTAATTCTGGTTCACTGTGACCTTTGCTTTCAGGGATGAGAGCAGAAGAAAATTGTGTGTTGTTTTGGGATAAAGCATTTCTCAGCATAGCTAACTAGGAGGCTGTGGGTGAGATCTAGTGCTATTCAGAAACACGTTGGTAAAAACAGCAAAGAGAAAAAAGTATTTTCAGCTTACTGTATTCAGTTTCAAGATTGCTAGCCAGATTTTGTGTTACAAACTTGAAACTTTGTAACATTATGATATATTTTCCAGCGCTATACTGTATACAACTTTTTATTGTTGCTAGTTGTTGAATATCTCATTTTCAAGTAGACACATGTAATCAGTTTTTTAATTAATGCTATGACTTGAGTTTGGATTTGATTAAAGGACTCTAACTCAGCCATGATAGTATAATTCTGAGTTTGAGCAATTTGAATATTTGTTATGAACTTTATTACTTTGGCAATAATGTCTTCTAAATTCTGCTGCACCCTAATTTTGAGGATCTCTACATATGCTAATTGGATGTGGTGGCATTGTGGGTTAAACCGTAGATGCCTCTGTGCTGCAGGGTCAGAAGACCAGCAGTTGTAAGATTGAATCCACATGACGGAGTGAGCATCCGTCGCTTGTCCCAGCTCCTGCCAACCTAGCAGTTCAAAAGCATGCAAATACAAGTAGATAAATAGGTACCACCTCGGTGGGAAGGTAACAGTGTTCTAGTCTTGCTGGCCACGTGACCACGGAAACTGTCTTCAGACAAACACTGGCTCTATGGTTTGGAAACAGGGATGAGCACCGTGCCCTAGAGTTGGACATGACTGGACTAAGTTTCAAGGGGAACCTTTACCTTTACATATGCTATTTGTAGGTGTGGTGCAGCTTCATGTGCAACTTGGAGATGAATAGCAAATAACCAACCAAGGGAAGTAATGTGTGTTCATATTTAGGGTGATTCTATTGATGTGAGCAGGTAAAAACTTCCTAGTTTACAATACTGTCCTATGAGGGTTTTGACAGTTGCAGAACCTTAAGATTCTATAGCATGTTGCAGGTAACATACTTAAGCTTTCATGTGTGTTTGCCAGATTTATTCAGCCTTCCCATCACTCTTTGTTGCTGAGAGTATAACTCTCCAAACACTCCTCGGTGGTTTTGCAACACAGGGGAAGATGTTTAATGCTGGGTAAATCTTTTAAGGAAATCTATGGATGTTTGCAGACTTTCATCATTTAAAAATCCTTTATAAACTCTGGATGACATCAAAGCTCTTATGAACACCATCTGAAAATCAGTGACTGCCACACTGTATTTGCACACATCACTTGGACATTCTGTATAGGCACAAAGAGCAGAAAACCTTTCACACCCATGGAAATGTTGTCAGAGCCCATCAGTCAGGCGCTGTGATAGTGATCTGCTAGCACCTGGAGGAAGGTAGTTAACTGGTGACCATAAGGACATGCTGCTTGTATATTCCTTTGCGTTATATCACAGACAATACCATAGGTCCAGTACAACAGACAGCATTAACTTTTGTCTGTTCCAGTCTTTGTATCAGCAGGAATTCTAATCCTCCTCCTGATGATCACAAACATTATTTTTGAGCATAATATACAAAGTAAACAACAGCCATGTATGTTTCTTGGTAGGAGATATGCAGAGAATGTCTGCAGTCCTCTTGGAATGTGTTCAGAACCCAACCAGGGAGAGACAAGACTCTTGCCCCCCCCCAAAAAAACCCAAAGGGCTGAACAAGTAGAACCCACAACAGCATCTTCCACTGGCTTGTTCATTCAAACATAGTATAGTAGTTCCTGATATATGGTCTTCTAAATCTTAAAAATGAATTCCCAGTATTTCTGGCCACTGGCTATGCTGACTGGGGGTTGAAACCCAAATATCTGGAGGATCGAGGATTGAGAAGTACTGACATAGAACATTCTAGGGATCATTTCTTAAGAACTAGAAAAACAGAGTTCAAGCTCTGCTAATGTTCCTTACTCATTTCTTGAATGTCTGCACAAAAGTAGTCAGTGCAGAGAGTAAAAGAGAAGGATCCCCAAACTATAATTTCCTAATAGACATTTTTATTTGCAAAAATCTGGAGAGGCCCATTTGTCTTCCACAAACCGCAGTGATTCCTGCTAAGACAGGAAGTGCCCTAGCCTTGTGGAGGGCCAGCTTGCCCTTCTAGATTTTCTGTGGCAACCTGTAGGCCCAATCTATCCCCCTTGCCTTCCTATTTTGACTGCTAGGCCAGCTCTGTCACTTAGCGTTCAGTAAGCTTCATTGCTTCTCTGTCACCCACTTGTGTGCCCTGAAAGGCCTGCCCCCTCTCCAGAAAGTTAAGGACATCTGACTGATCAGAGAGAGAAGGTACCACCTGCTACAAGCCTCTTAGGGTCTCTTGTCCCATCTTGAGAATAGCGTAGTTAATCTGCTCCTGCTTCTTCATGAGGTGCAGATTATGCTGTGCTACAGATTATGCCACAAATACACATAGAAATTTATGAACTTGCATCTTATTGTGGTATATTCTTGCACAACTCCTGGCTATGCATTTTCCAAGCTTGCACAGGGAGGCATCTAATGTCTCTTCACACAGACAGTTTCCACCTACAGTTAAGTCCAGAAATAATTGTACACTGACCAAGTTTTGTTATTTTACTGTTTACCAAAATAAATTCAGGTTAGAGTTAAATAATGAATACTAATGACTACTTAAAGTGCAGTCTCTTAGCTTTAATTTCAAGGTAACCTAAATGTAAATGTTCCCCTTGACAAATGTCCAGTTGTGTCTGACTCTAGGGGGCGGTGCTCATCCCTGTTTCCAAGCCGTAGGGCCAGCGTTTGTCTGTAGACAATTTCAATGGCCATGTGGCCAGTGCAATTAGACACGGAATGTTGTTACCTTCCCACTGAGGTGGTACCTATTCATCTACTAACATTTGTACATGTTAGGTTGGCAGGAGCTGGGACGAGCAACAGGAGCTCACTCCGCTGCATGGATTCGAACTGCTGATCTTTCAACCTTGCAGCCCAGAGGCTTTGCGGTTTACCCTGCAGCGCATCACATCTAAATTGGAGGAAGGGTTTAGGAATTACAGCTCTTTAATATGTAGCCCCTTCTTTTCAAGGGACCAAAAGTAACTGGACAGTTGACTCAAAAGTTGTTTCAAGGACAGGTGTGAGCTATTCCTTTGTTATTTCATTATCAATTAAGCAGGTAAAACATCTGGGGTTGATTCCAGGCGTGCCATTCACATTTGGAAGATGTTGCTGTGGACCTACAACATCTGTTCAGAGGAGCTCTCAATGCAAGTGAAATAAGCCATTTTAAAATTTTATTTATTCTATTTTTATTTATTGAGCTTATATGCCGCCCATTTAGACATAGTCTACTCTGGGCGGCTTACAAACACGTAATAAAAAAAATCAGAATAAGGTAACGGTTCCCGACATCAACTCAAAACAAAAGAGAGAAAGAGAATTACGTAGCGTCTGGAGGGAAGGCCTGTCTATATAACCAGGTCTTGAGTTGGTTTTTGAAAATGCCCAGTGAGGGGGCCAGACGAATCTCGGGAGGGGGAGCGTGTTCCAAAGTCTGGGAGCCACTGCCAAGAAGGCCCAGTGTCTTGTTTTTTCTTTCCGGGCCTCCCTCGGCGATAGGCTCCTCAGTCGCCCCTCCTGCTAGATCAGGTGATATGAGTAGATCTAGGTGGGAGGAGACGTTCTGCCAAGTATCGAGGTCCTAAACCATTTAGGGCTTTGTATGTCATCATTAGAACTTTGAAATCAACGTGGAATCAAATGGGCAGGCAATGCAATGCAGCCAGAGTGGGCGTAATATGTTGATATTTCTTCACCTCACTAAGAAGTCTGGCTGCTGCATTCTGCACCATTGTAGTTTCTGCATTAATCTCAAAGGCAGCCCCACGTAGAGCACATTACAGTGGTCTAATCTTGAGATTACAAGCAGTCATTGCCTGCAAAAGATTCTTGACAAAGTATTTAAAATAAACATTTAATTTATGATTGTGTTAATTCGTCCAATTACATTTGAATCCCTGAAATATGGGGACTGTGCATGAAAATGTTTGCAGTTCCAAAATGTTTCATACAATATTTTTGTTCAACCCTTTGAATAAAGATGAAAGTCAATTGCATCTCGGTTGTTTCATTTCAAATCCATTATAGTGACATACAAACCAGAATTATGAAAATTGTGTCAGTTTCGAATTATTTCTGGACCTAACTGTATGTAACAGCAGAGTCCAGGCAGTGCATTGGGCTAGTTTGCTTGCCAGTGGGCCACTTAGCCCCAGCTTTTCATCGTCCATAAGCCAAGATGGCCACTGATTGGCCACAGGTAAGCTCCCAGAAATGTTGGATGCCAGAATTTCTTGCCTCTGGTGTCATCTTCCTCCTTTTCTGGTCCTGTATAATTTTGCCAGCAGAACATTTGTCTCTGCCAGTGTTACATTAGCTCTCACTTTGTCTGTGCAAAATAGTTGCATCTACATGTCTTCGGGCCATACTTTTGTGAAGAAAAAATTATAATGTTTTAGCAGCCATGGTAGTGGTTAGAATGGCGTGTTCACCCCTTGCCAACAAAAGGGGGTCAGTGAATGTTTTTTTTTCCATGGGAGAATGGCTTCTTGCTGTTGGGCAGAAAGTATTGCAGTACTGTAGTTCAGAGAAGACAAGATTTTTACATATCATATTGGGACTGCGTTCTTAAGTCGAAGCACCATTTCCCATAGGAATGCATTGAAAACCGTTTAATCCGTATCTGCTGTTTTTCATTCTTAAGTCGAGGCGCTGTTCTTAAGTCGAAGCATTACAGTACTTCCCATAGGAACTAATGCAAAGCCGGTTAATTTGTATCTACCACTAGGGGGTGATTTTTCTTCTTCTTTTGACCTAAGGTGAACTTAGGTCAGAAAAAAAGGGCAGGAAAGGGGTTTTTCCTCTCTTTTTTGGTTCTTAAATCGAGGCTCCGTTCTCAAGTCGAAGCAACTTTTTGCAAACGGAGCCATTCTTGACTCGAATCGTTCGTATGTAGGGACGTTCTTAAGTCGAGGTACCATTGTGCTTTCAAACTAGGATGGATAACCTATGGCTCTCAGTTGCTACTAATGTGACCTTTGAAAGCCAGCAGGACTTCATCCACTTTTTCCTGCAACCCGTCTGTTCAGCTGAAGTGTGCATCTGTACACTGCATGTGCACATATGTGTTTGGACTTCCAGGGTGAGATTTTAGGCAGGATTGGTAGTGTATTCAGGTTTTCCATAGGCGTTCTAAGGATGGGTTGGTTTTGCAGAGTACTCTTTCCCCATAATTTATTTTATTTATTTAAAATATTTTTAACCTGCCTTTCTCCTTTAAAAGGACTCAAAGTACCTTCATCATCATAGGCATCCTTCAGTCTCGAGAGACTATGGTAACATGCTCTGAATTGAGGAGTGTCCTCTCCAGAGCATGAAGCCCGGATAAGGTAATATGGAGGATAGGCTGTTACCCAAGCAGCAGATCCCCCCTCTCCACATTGCTGAAATGGTCCAATGGAAAGGCAAGAGCCAATACAACTGGTTCCAGCAATGTCGCAGGAGTTGGCAGAACGACACATGCTGCCTTCGGGACTCCAGCTCCGGATTTTGCCTCGAGGTTAACTCCTGAAGCCTTTTCCATGAGTGGATGTAGCCACAAGGCAGTGGAGGTTTGAAATCAGAGTTTTCCTTCTCCTAGATGGGCTGCCTTCCATGGCTGACGAGCTCCACCTACCCGGCCTGCTCTTTAATAGTGCAAAAGTATGATCTGATCCTTAAAACTTTCTTGACTCCCCGGCTTATGCAAATCTCATTGCCTTTCCTATTTACCATATTAAGGCCAGATATAAAATTTGAGAACACGCTCCTGGGACACGCTCTTTTAATTCAGGAAGTCCCACCCCTAGGCCCCACCCCCAGGCCCTGTGCTCAGGAGACAAAAAGAAAGCCCAGGAAAAAAAAACTCAGCAAGGCATCCATGCAAACAGACCTGGCCTTCGCCCTCAGCCCAGCTTCCTAAGGCTGTTTAAGCAGGTGCATGGAATGCTTCACCTTTCCCATTGTTTTAGATTCTATGCACAGTCTTCAGTCCATAATCTAGGTTGGATGGTACTCCTCTCCAGTTTGGGGACCAAGTACGTAATTTGGGCATTCTTCTGGACCTGGCTCTTTCTTGGGAGTCCCAGGTTGCAGCCATGTCGAGATCAGCCTTTAACCAGCTTAGGCTAGTAGCCCAATTTTGCTACTACAAGGACTCCCTCAGGACTATGGTGCATGTCCTGGTCATCTCCTGGATTGACTACTGCAATGCCCTCTATGTGGGGCTCCCGTTTAACCTGATCCAGAAACTTCAGTGGGTCCAGAGTTTGGCAGCCAGAATAGTGGTTGGTGCAAGTAAATTTGAACACATCACTCTGGTTCTGGCTCACCTCCACCGGTTGCCCGTTGCATCTCGGATCAGATTCAAGGATCTGACACTCATATACAAAACCCTCCATGGTTTGGATCCATGTTACTTTTCGGAGCATCTCTTCTTAATGTCATCTACCCAACCCACAAGATCATCCTAGTCTAGGCTCCTCTGGGTGGCCACCACAATGGAGGTCCATAAATCCTCTACAAGATGTAGGGCCTTCTTTGC
This sequence comes from Pogona vitticeps, assembly GCF_051106095.1. Classification (NCBI taxonomy): domain Eukaryota; kingdom Metazoa; phylum Chordata; class Lepidosauria; order Squamata; family Agamidae; genus Pogona; species Pogona vitticeps. Next base: position 116,592,446 of record NC_135786.1, read on the forward strand.
AGTGGTTCCAGCTTTATGGAACCAGCTTCTGGAGGAGCTCTACCTAGCCTCCTCTCTGTGGACTTTTAGGAAGCAATTAAGACAGTGCTTTTCAGGGAGGCCTTCCACACCAACCCCAGCTGACCACCTCCTCCCCCTTTTTCTTTCCCCATCTCTTCTCCCCTCCCCTCCTCTTCTCCATTCCCCTCTTTTCTTCCATTTGCTCTGGGTTTAGTTGGTGCCATGTGGGGTTTTTTTTAAGTTATTGGTATTGGTTTTAATATCTCTATTTTTATTTTTGTTTTCTATTTTACGAGTTGTAACCCACCCAAAATAGTGCTGTGACACTAATGAGAGCGGGATACAAATTGAATAAATAAATGCATGTTGTATCAGAGGGTATTAATCTCACAATAAATGAAAAACTTGAATCAGAGAAAATAGTTTGAAATGAATATTGGGTGAATATTAGAGGAAAAACTAATGACATGCCGGACTGACAACTTTCTCATCCAAAAGGTGAAGGAGGGAACTAGAGGGTCAGAGATACTGAACTTAATACTTACTAATAGGGAGGAAATATTTGAGGGAGTGGAAATTGTAGGAACTTTAGGAGAAAGCGACCATGTCATATTAGAATTCACCATCATGCAGGCAAGGGTAACTGTACCAAGTCAGACTAATGTTCTAGATTTTAAGAGAGCTGACTTTAACAAACTAAGAGATGTAATAGGAAGGATTCCATGGATGGAAATCCTAAAGGGAAAAACAGTTCAGGATCTTTGGGAAACCCTGAAAGGCAAGATAACAAAGGCCCAAACCAAAACAATACCACAGAGAAAGAAGATCAAGAGATGTCTGACAAAGACTGGTGTGGATGCACACAGAGCTCTCTGATTAGCTAAGGCAGTAGTTCTTAACCTTTGTTACTCAGATGTTTTTGAACTGCAACTCCCAGAAACCTCAGCCAGCAGAGCTGATGGTGAAGGCTTCTGGAAGTTGCAGTCCAAAAACATCTGAGTAACAAAGGTTAAGAACCAGTGAGCTAAGGGACAAAAAGGAGAAGTATAAAAAACTGAAAAAGGGCTCATAACTAGAACAGATTAACAGCAAATAGCTCGAATCTGCAAGGATGGAGTCAGAAAGACTAAGGCTCAGAATGAGCTAAGACTTGCAACAAATGCCAAAAATAACCAAAAAAGTTTCTTTTAACACATAAAGTAGCAAGAGGAAAGTCAAGGAAATTGTTGGTCCACTAGTGGTAGAAGATGACAATAAGGTGACAGGCAACAGGGAGAAAGTGGAACTGCTTGATGTTTTTTTTTTTTTTTTGCATCTGCATTTATGTAAAAGGAAAAATTGGTCCACCCTGTCAAAAGCAGCACTGTAGAGGCCAGGAGAGGGAAGCAGGTAAAATAGGTAAGGACAGGGTAAAAGAACACCTAGCTGCTTTGAATGAGTTCATGTCTCCTGGACTGGTTTACATTCCAGGGTACTAAAAGAGCTGGCAGATGTGATCTCAGAACCACTGAGTGAAATCTTTGAGAGGTCCTGGAGCATGGACTGGAAAAGAGCTGATGTGGTTCCAATTTTTTTTTTTTTTTAAAAAGGGGGGATTGATCCAGGAAACTATAGACCACTTAGCTTGACATCAAAACCTGGAAAAATCCTTTAAAAAATCAAGTAGCAGATTTGTGAGCACATAGAAAATAACAAGGTGATTACTAGAAACCAGCATGGGTTTGTTAAGAACAGGTCATGCGAAACAAATGTTGCTGCTTTCTTTGATAAAGTGACTAAATTACTGGACCAAGAAAACTTCCACTCTATACCATGCTGGTGAGGCCGCACTTGGAGTGATGTGTCCAGTTCTGGTCACTATAGTACAAAAAAGATGCTGAGTCCCTGGAAGGAGTGAAGAGAAGAGCAACAAAGATAATAAGGGGACTGGAGACTAAATCCTATGAAGAATGACTAAAAGAACTAGATACGTTTAGCTTAACAAAGACAAGACTGAGGGGAGACATGATAGCAGTCTTCTAATATCTAAAGAGTTGCTACAGGGAAGAGGACATCGATTTATTCTCCTTTGCACCTGAGGATAGGACAAGAACCAATGGGTGGAAACTTGTCAGAGGGAGATCCAACCTGGAAATGAGGAATTTCCTGATGGTGAGAACCATCAAGCAGTGGAACAGCTTGCCTCCTGATACTGTGGTTGCCCTATCGCTGGAGGTTTTCAGGAAAAGATTGGACAGCCATCTGTCCAGGATGGTATGAGGTCTCCTGCCTTGGGCAGGGGGTTGGACTAGAATATATCCGAGGTCCGTTCCAATCCTATGGCATTATGATTCTATGAAATTTAGGATTGATAGGCAACATTTTTTCTAGATACATAATAGAGAAAATGGAGTTGTCCAATAGTAGGCTTATACAGCTTTCTGCTCTTGAGATATTTGGGACTGCCACTTCTAAGGTAAATTGGAAATCCCATTTGTATATTTTTTTTTCTGGCCCTCTCCAGCTTCTCACAGGTTTCCTCCTTTATGAGTACTCACAAGAAACAACGGCCTTAGTAGCCAAGTTTCTTGCAAAGGTTCTTTTCTCTCAGGTCTCTAAAAATTAACCAGACTATCCCAAGTATCCCCTGTCATGTTTCTTGTTACATATTTAGCCGTGCAGCTATTATGCTTATTTCTATTTATTATTTTTTATTAACTTTTTTTATTTACGTGCTTTTAATTTTCCTATGCCAATAAAGGTTATTGAATTGAATTGAATTGTATATGTACGTCTTTGAATGTAACATGTCTAGTGGTCTGCTAGACTTCATAAAAAGAGCCTCCTATAGAAAAAGCCATTCCATGCCTTCTTGAGACTCCCATGAACTTTTGAACCTCTTCCCGGAACCACTGGGACCAGTTTCCTCTTTCTTGAAAAGCCAATGTAAGAGAGACATGGAGGAGAAAGCTGCTCTTTAAACGACTCTTTCAGGTTGCAGATTCCAACAATCTTCTTGAGGGAATTCCTGGTGATTTCTGGGAGTTGTGGTCAAAAGAAATGAAAATCTCATACCTAATTATGGCTATGCTGCAGGGGTCAGGGAACTTTTTTACCTTTTACCCCACAAAAAAATTATGTAAGCCGACATTACCCCCTTGATTCGAAAGGAAGGAAATCATACATTATTTGAATTAAAAATATTATTGAATCTACAGAGGCTGTGTACCGAGCTAGCAGGATGCACCAAATTTGATAAAGATGTGCACTATTTTTGCTGGAACACATTGCACTCCAGCCATGGTGTGGTATAGGGAGTAGCTTAGCAATTTGCATTAAATTTTTGCTAGCTCGCAGAGGTGGCTGCCAGAGTGGTTCTAGCAATGACATGCTTGCTAGAGACAGGCAACGCAGAATTGGGGGGGGGGTTTCCCTACCACTTTAATCATTCTATGTGTGGTGTGCAAAAAGGAACAAATCAGGCTAAAGGTCATGTCACCCACCCTGGTGCCACAGCCCAATATCAAAGGACCAGTGTGCTTTTTTTATCATCATTAATGGAAAACTCAGCAGTGGCCAGAGGATTAGAAAAGATCAGTCTACATATCAATCCCAAAGAAGGGAAGTGCCAAAGAATGCTCCAACTACCATACAATTGCACTCATTTCACATGCTAGCAAGGTTATGCTCAAAATCCTACAAGGCAGGCTTCAGCAGTACGTGGACCAAGAACTCCCAGAAGTACAAGCTGGATTTCGAAGGGGCAGAGGAACTAGAGACCAAATTGCTAACATGTGCTGATTATGGAGAAAGCCAGAGAGTTCCAGAAAAACATCTACTTCTGCTTCATTGACTACACAAAAGCCTTTGACTGTGTGGACCACAGCAAACTCTGGCAAGTTCTTAAAGAAATGGGAGTGCCTGACTGTTACATACAGCACTGATGTTACCTGTCTGTCATGGGTTTGGAGGGAAAGTTCCATCCTATGGGGAGTGGAAGGCGGGACATCAGGAGGAGGGGCTGTACTGTATATATAGGTGGAGCGTGTGTGGTGAAGTTCAGAAGACGCTGGGAGTGACGAAGCAGCAGCTGGGAAGAAGAAGCTGGTGTGGGAGTCTGTGTGTCAGACAGGGTACTACTGTGTGTCAGAGTACCAACCTGATAGGTTCAGGTGTCTGTTGGTTAGCCAGAACTGATAGGTTCAGGGTCTGTGCTTCAAGTAGAGTGTTCTGTGTGAACCAAACTGTGTGTCTGTATGAATGAGAATAAGCCACGTTACTATATCTTATTCACCTGATCATTTTATTTTCCTGTGTGTTGTTTTAAATAAACCTTATTCTTTTATTTGTTGAAAATCCATCCCTGGTCTGTGTGACTTCTTATAGGGAATGGTTGGTGGCAGCTTAGTTAACGTGTGGCAGATCCCAGTAGGTCTGGGTTTGTCACACCTTATCTATCTCCTGAGAAATCTATACATGAGAAAGGAAGCAACAGTTAGAACTGGATATGGAACAACGGATTGGTTCAAAATTGGGAAAGGAGTACGACAAGGCTGTATATTGTCCCCCTGCTTATTTAATTTAAATGCAGAATACATCATGTGAAAGGCCAGACTAGAGGAAGCCCGAGCCGCAATTAAGATTGCCAGAAGAAATATCAACAACCTCAGTTATGCAGATGATACCACTCTGATGGCAGAAAGTGAGGAGGAATTAAAGACCTCTTAATGAGGTTGAAAGAGGAGAGTGCAAAAAATGGTCTGAAGCTCAACATCAAAAAAACTAAGATCATGGCCACTGGTCCCATCACCTCCTGGGAAATAGAAGGGGAAGAAATGGAGGCAGTGACAGATTTTACATTCTTAGACTCAATGATCACTGCAAATGGTGAAAGCAGCCACAAAATTAAAAGATACCTGCTTCTTGGAAGGAAAGCAATGATAAACCTAGACAGCACCTTAAAAAGCCACCCTTCCCCCCTGCCGTAATTCAGTTTCTCTTTTGCTTGACTGCCTGTTCATTTTCAGTTTTGAGTCAGTCTGTCTCTCTCTCTCTCTCTCTCTCTCTCTCTCTCTCTCTCTCTCACACACACACACACACACACACACACACACACACACACACACACACACACACACACATGGATGCGAGCACACACTCCCTCCATTTTCTCCCTCCATTTTCTACAATTACATACATTTAAATAAGCCTGATGAAGTCCTCAGTCTCTCGCACCTTTCTTTCTTCCCTCCTTCCCTTGCTTGCTCCTTTCCCTCCTCCTGCATGTTTGCAGTCATTTCCGGTGGAAGCAGTCATTCAGAAACCCTGGATTGGCTGATTGCCCAGGCTAATCCCCACCTGTAACCAATTAGGTTTATCTCTCCAATCTCTCTAACAGAACGGAGCATTTAGGAGTGCCCTGCTGCAACGAAGGAAGTAACAGGGCGAGGTGGTTTACAATTAAAGCTTTGGCTCCAAAGGGTGGGGGCGGGTGGGTGGGAGGGAGGGGGGTAGCAACCTGCTCATTACCCCCAGGATTTTCACTTTTACCCCATTTGGGGTAATTTAACCCTGTTCCCCGACCTATGCTACACTGCAACTGACTATTGTTAGCTAAAGATCATTAATACTTTAGAAATGAGAACATAGGCAAATGGAAGAAAAGCTTTTATAATGGATACTTTATATATTGTGCTCTTGTAATTGTGCCAGGCAGCTGTCAAAGCCATGGCAATATTTAGAAACCAGAAAATCAGTGCCTTGCTCGAAAGAATTCTCTCTTCCCTCATTGTTTCATCTAGCTCTCTTATTTTCTCACACCTTCTGTCTGTTGAATACTACTCTCACCACATTTGTATCTTTATTCCCTTCATATAAGAAATTTTTTTTAGATGATAATATGATTAATATATATTCCCATCTTTTTCTCTGAAACATGTAATTTTCCCTCAAACGTGTAATCTTCCTCCCATTTTATTAGGAAGCAGAAACAACATCTGAGATGTTAATGGTGAAATTTGTACAACTGAAACTCTTTGACTCAAATATTATGCAAAGACTGGAACCTCTACTCCTACCATGTCACCCTAGAAAAGCGATGGTGAACCTTTGGCACATGTGCCACAACTGGCATGCAGAGCCCTCTCTGTGTGCACGTGAGTCCCGCTGATACTGCTGCCCATGTTGGCCCTGTATGGGATGCAGCACCATTCGCTGCCAGGGCTCAGCTCGAGCTCACACTGCCGCCTCATCCCCCGCCTGAAGGGAGTCCATAAGTGGTGCTGGAGAGAGCGATTGGGTGGTGGGGGGAGGAGGAGGCGGTGAAGGAAGAGTTGCGCCCATCTGCCCATTGACTGTGGCTCCAGCACTGCTGGTGAGCGAGCAAGAGAACGGGGCAGAGAGCAGTGCAGGAAGCCCAGGCGAGGGCCTTCCCTTTTTTGGAGTAGGGGAAAAAGGCGCCACCTGACCACCCTCTGGAGGACACGCTGGCCCAGAGGGTGCCCACTGATTGGGTAGCTCAGGGGTTGAGGCGTTCGGCTGCGGAGCCAAATGTTAAGGGGTTGATTCCTGCCCCCCGGACCGCCTGGACTGGAGCTGGACTCGATTATCTGTTCAGTTTGGGCACTCAGTCTCAAAAAGATTCTCCATCATTGCCCTAGAAGGCAAGGGCCTAGATTTTGGAGTTGAGTCAGTTTTCTATCGGAAGCTGCAGCTGAATCTAATCTTGAAGGATGTGTTGTACATTTTGGGATCTGTAGTCAGGCTGAGACAGAAGGCCAGGTTCTTTCTATTGATATCAGAACAGGTGTGGCCAACTTGGATATGTTATAGTTATACTATCAGTTACTGTTGCACACTGATATTGTTTGCATTTGAAGATAGTTGTGAGGCTGGAGACAATATATATAGGTTTGCACCAAAAGGGCCTGGTGGTGATTATTAAAATTCAATAATAATGCAATTTTTGTCTTTTTATATACCAAACAGAGCAATATAAATTACTACACAATCTTGTTCTCACTTGCTATGCACTACTCAAGCCAGCACTGACTTACAGTGACCCTGTTAGGGCTTTCAATGTGAGTGAGATATTTAAAGAGCAGTTTTACCAGTTCCACCTCCTTAGTGAGTGTCCATGACAGAGCCAAGATTTGAACCCAGTCCTAACCCATCCCTCTGTCCAGTCCACACACAGGGTATCCCTGCTGCAGACTATTGTTCAGATATTTTATAGTATATCTTGTGGCCAACTCTGTATATGCACTTAGCTGTAATTCTTTAGGCCCACGCAAGGGGAGTCACAGAAGCTGCTGTTGCTAATTTTATCATGCAGCCAACACACACCTGACCGTTTAGCAGTTAGGTGTGGCAATGTCTGCAATAGGAGCCCATAGGTTTTTGCTATTGTGTTGGATGGGAGTTTCAGATGTTACACTATTAAGTTGGACTGATTTAGAAATACAAAACATGTATACATATCATACTGTTCCACCTGTATAATAAAGATGCCTTGGTGAAAAGTGTTGTATATTTTCATGCTTGTGGGGAGAGAGGGGAGAGAGAGAGAGAGCCAAGGCGGGGGTTTGCGAAGCTGGCTTCCCCGCGATCTTTGCAAATCCCCGCCGATGAGCTGTGCTTTGGCGCTGGCTCTGGTGCGGTGCCTCAGTCTCCCTGCCCAGGCTGGAGCTGCAAGGGGTGGAGAGAGAGAGAGAGAGAACGCACTGAAGCACAGCTGATCGGCGGGGGGTTTGCGAAGCTGGCTTCCCCTTGATCTTTGCAAACCCCCGCCGATGAGCTGTGCTTCGGGGCTCTCTCTCTCCACCCCTCGCAACACAGCTGATCAGCGGGGCCTTTGGGATGATTGTGGGGAAGCGCTTTCCCACGATCATCGCAAAGCGATTTCCCCCCATTTAAAACATCGCAATGCGATCGCTTTTGCGATCGCAAAAACTCAATCACTGAGGATTCATCGTTAAATGGGGCACTCGTTAAGCGAGGCACCACTGTACACCCCTATTAAAATGTCAAGTGTCTGTGATGTAAAAAATGAGACAAAGAGAAATCATTTCAGAATTTTTTCCACTTTTATGAGACCTATGAACTGTACAACTCAGTTGAACAATAAACTGAAATCTGTTAGGTGGCAGGAAGTAAAAATAAAAGAACTGAAATTATATGGTTGCATCCGTGTGCACACCGTCTTGTAACTGGGGATGCAGTAGTAAAAAGTTCTTGACTTCATGACTGATATAGTAATCTCTAATACATTCTCTACTCATATCTGTTTCTGGGCCCAATCGTAAAACATTTTCCAACTTTCCTTAATATATATGTTCTCGGGTTCTCACTTAATTTCTCTGATAAACCATCCATTTCTGCAGTATCTAATAATTTTTAAAATAACTCTTCATTCTTCAGAATTTCCTGCTTCTTCAGCGTGGTCTCTGTGAATGCACACATATGTGCTAGGAACGTTTTCGGACAGAGCTGTCTTTTTCGTCTAGTTTGGCTTGACTTTTGGACTATTTCTGACTATTCTGACTTCTGTTGCCCCTTGATCTTGGACTGCTTTGGTTACTTCTATGTCTGACGAACTTTGGCTTTTTTTAACCAGATTCCCACACTTTTGTGGATTGCCTGATTGCCAGGCTGATTGGCGCAGCGGGGGGCACCATTATCTGCTCAATGGGAGGCTCCATTATCTACTTATCCCCTGATTACCGTGAGAACTCAGGCTCCTATAGCCTACTGTTTTACTGTTTTATGTCCCCGTCAGGTCATTTTAGTAAATGTAGGGCATGCTCCAAGAAAGTACCCTTTTATGATTAACATAGTATTTGTTTATTTTGCCTGGGGGACGCTCATAATACTTCTTCTTGATGGCATTGTAAAGGGTTTATCAAGGCTGCTTTGAAGGCGTGCCAAAAGAGACTTAAGCTCTGCCTTTGGGAAAAGACTCTGTTTGCAACCCATCCCTCAGAGATGGAGACTTCCTCCAATCCTTCGATGACTCCTCGCTCTGAGACAACCGTCCCAAGTTCTTCCAAAAAGGCTCCTTCTACGTCTAAAGTGATTGTTTCCAAGGACACTGCAAAGCCTAAAAAACAGGCGGGACAGCCTAAAAACCCCAAGGCTAAGGAGATCACCTCTCTGCCACCAGTTACACCATCGCTGCCTTCACCAATTTTGGAAGATTCTTCGAAGGATCAGGAGTCCATGTCTGAAGCGGCTCCGTCTTTACCGCTCTCCCAGCAGCCTGAGGCACTGCTTGAACCTGGGCATTCACCCAGCCCTGACAAAGTTGAGGAGTCTGTGTTATCCAGCCCTCATTCTGCCCAGATTGGCCCTGCAACTGCCAGCCGGGCGACTGAGACTCCGCATTCCCCCTCTTGCTCTCCGAGGAGAGACCTTCCTCCTCGCAAAAAGCGGTCGAAAAGGCGGCATTCTTCTTCCGATCGACGTCGTGATTCTGACTTGGAGACTTCCCAACGTCGGAAGAGACACAGGCACGAACGATCTGGGTGCAGTCATTCTGGAAGGAAGAGGACAAAGCATCAACGTTGACATTATGATACCGACCCGACATCCTCCTCCTCCTCTTCAAGTTACTGCAGGCACAGGAGGAGGCGCTATTCTACCTCCTCGACCTCGAGTTCTTCACCTTCCCCGTGTCGACGTCAACAGGTTCAGAATACTCTACCTCCTAATGACACTAGGAAGGTTTCCAAAAAGACTTCTTCCACCTCGACGTCGAGGGCTAAGAGTACCCAGCAAACTACTCAGCTCTCCTTAGCGGAGACTACTGTGCATAGGGTCCCATCTGAGGAGGATGACCAGCTTTGTGAAGTGTCTTCCAATCAGGATGAGGAGGTGTTCTCTTCATTACAAGCTCAATCACCAGTGGAGGTGGACTCTTTCGACTCAGATACAGGAAATCCCCATCCATCCTCACCCTCTGAGGATTTATCTTCTTATTCGCAGATGGTGACCAGACTGGCTAGTGTTTTAAAAATGCAAACACAGCTTCCACCTCCTCCATCAGATGACCCCATTTTTGGAGACATCAACCGAGAGTCATCTCAACCGCTTAGTCTCAGTTATATTACTCCACTGTTTAATCTGATTATGGACGCTTGCTCTCAACCAGCCACCCCTCTTTCTGTCTCTAGGAGGACTGAGAATATGTATAGGATTCATGGAGAAGAAGTTAATTTCTTATCCAAGCATTCTGCTCCCAACGCTGTCATTGTCCATGCGAATGCATCTACGGCGTCAGGGAGACCTCATGTTACTCCCACCAATAAAGAAGGCAGAAAGACGGATGTGTTGGGTAGAAAAATTTATAACTTCCAATCCTTCCTCCTGAAAATATGCAATTACCAGGCAGCAATGGGAGCATACCAGAAGCATCTCTGGAATAAGGTACTACCGACCCTTCAAGCTGCCCCTGAGGACATTAGACAAGAATGTTTGAATGCTCATGCCGAGGCTATGACATTATCCAAGCACCAACGATTAGCAGCAAGACATGCTACAGATGTTTTGGCTAAGACATTGAACTTTGCCATAACTCTACGACGCCATGCTTGGCTCAGAGCGTCTGGTATTGTCGAAGACGTAAAGAAGCAAATTGAAGAACAGGCTTTTGATACTAAAGGTTTATTTAATGAAAAAACTGATGAGTCACTCAAATCTATACATGAAAGCAAGAAAACCGCTAAGTCGTACACCATTCACTAGCAGCCTCGTTTCCAGAAACAACAATAGCAGAGGCAATTTCCCCAGCAGCAATATCAACAGCAGGCTTCTCAGGGGTACAGGCCTTACAGGAGTTCTCAAGTTAGATCATCCCAGCAATCTTCTGTTGCTCCACCCTATAAACAACAAACATCACATAAGTGTCAATCTTATCGCCCATCTACCAAAAGATCCAAACAGTATCTTTGACTTCATCAACCCTCTGCTTCAGGATCATCACACATGTCTTACCCCAAACAAACGTTTACAAAGTGCATGGCTCTAGTGGCTGCATTTCTATGTCTACAGGGTGTAAAAGTATTCCCATACATCGACGATTGGCTCATAGTGTCGCCTTCCAGACGGAAAGCTATTCAGGACACCAAATTCACCCTCCATACTCTACAGAGTTTAGGCCTCACCATAAATTTTGAGAAGTCCCTCCTAAGGCCTTCTCGAGTTATGAGTTACATAGGAGCAACACTAAATTCCAGAAAGGCAAGGCTCTTCCTCCCTCCAGAGCGAATCCACAAACTACAGACTGCTCTTTGAAAGTTTCAACCACACTCCCTAGTGCCAGCACTTCACGCTCAACATCTGCTTTGCCTCATGGCCTCTACTACAGCATCCCTACCACACGCCAGGCTAAAAATGCACCCGTTACAGGCGTGGTTTCTTCATCATTTCGACCCAATGTTAGAGGATCCCAGGAAGAAGATCCTAGACACTCCAGAGCTAGCAAAACAACTACAATGGTGGAGTTTCTTACCACATCTGCTAATGGGCCACCCATTTCAACCCCTACAACTCTCTGCGCAAGTAACAACAGATGCAAGCCCCACAGGCTGGGGAGCTCATTGCAACGGTCATACCATACATGCCCTCTGGTCACATCGTCAGAGAGGACTCCACATCAACCACCTAGAGATACTAGCAGTAATCAAGTCATTCAGGGCCTTTCTGCCACTGATACAGGGTCATGGTGTACAAGTTGTAACAGATAACACCACAACCTTGTACTACATCAACAAACAAGGCGGGACGAGATCCTTGACCCTTCTCTACCTTGCGGTGCACCTGTGGGAATGGTGTTGCCGCCACCACATTTACCCAGTGGCAATCCACATATCAACATCGGAGAACCAACTGGCAGACGAACTAAGTCGCTGGAAGGGACAATCCCACGAGTGGAAACTGGATGATGATGTGTTCCAGATGCTGTGCTCAAGATGGGGTCGACCAACCATCGACTTGTTCGCTTCTCACAGGAACAAGAAGTGTGAGAGGTATGCATCTCGAGCGGGCAAGGGTCCCGGCTCCCTGGGAGATGCCTTCATGATACCATGGCAGGATCACCTTCTATACCTGTTTCCACCGATCCCTCTGGTCCAGAGGTCTCTAGTCAGAATCAGACAACAGAGATCGTCAGTAATCCTCATAGCACCCTACTGTCTTCGTCAACCATGGTTCTCTACTCTGAAGAAGTTGGCCATCGAGGTGTTCAAACTTCCACCTGTGCCACATCTACTGACACAGGACTCTGGGAGCATTCTACATCCAGATGTGAGCTCCCTCCACCTAGCGGCATGGAAGATTTGCCTGAAGTCAAAGAGGTTGTAGACAAATCCAAAAAACCATCTACAGTTCTCTTAAACAAATACAAGTGGAATAATTTTATTCGTTTTGCCACTTCCAGAAATCTCCAGACGTCTCCAGACTTTACTCCTTTATTTATTTATTTATTTATTTTATTTATTTGTTCAATTTATATCCCGCCCATCTGGTATATTCTACCACTCTTGGCGGCTTATCTCAAACATCTGTTTGATCTCGGACTTACCTTGTCGACGCTCAAGGTGTACATCTCTGCAATAGTCTCTTTCCAGCCCAGAGACTCAAAATCTTCACGTCTCTTTTCTCATCCTACATTGAAAGCATTCTTAAAGGGATTGGTCAACATTCGACCTCCTACAAGGCCTCCAGTACCTCAGTGGTCCCTTACATTGATTCTGCAATCACTCATGAAGCATCCATTTGAACCTATGGCTTCGTGTGATGTTTTCTTTCCCTAAAGACTCTGTTTCTAGTTGCAGTTACGACTGCTAGAAGAGCAAGTGAGTTGGCAGCCCTAAGGTCTGATCCTCCTTACTTGTCCTTATAAGGACAAAGTTATGTTGTTTCCAGATGTTTCGTTCCTACCTAAAGTTGTTACAGATTTTCACCTCAATTTCTTTACCTACCTACCCACCTTATTTCTTTACCTACCTTGTTTTCTGATCCTTCGTCTGACATTGAAAAGATGCTCCATTCCCTGGATGTTAGAAGGGCGTGAGCATATTACAGTGGGGTCTCGACTTAAGAACTTAATCCGTATTGGAAGGTGGTTCTCAAGTTGAAAAGTTCTTAAGTCGAATCTGCATTTCCCATAGGAATGCATTGAAAACCATTTAATCCGTATCTGCTCTTTTCTGTCCATAGAAACTAATGGGAAGCTGCTATTCTGCCTTCTGCCACTAGAGGGGGATATTTTCTTTCTTTTTTCCCCCTTAGGTTCAGGGAAGGCAGGGAACACTAAAGGCAGCACTTAGAACTCTTTTTTTAAAAAAACGAAGCCAATTTTAAATAATGTTTTAAAGCATGTTGTGCTGATTTTTTCAGCACAAAGGCACTCAGGCAGGCTTTTTAGGTGCTGAGCAAGCCTCCGGAAGCCTGCTCAGAGCCAGCCGATCAGCTGTTAGGCGGGGAGAGGAGCGGGGAAAACCACAAAATGGCTGCCAGGCTCTTTCTGGGTGTCGGCTTTTAGCTCTTTCCTGCTCTTTTTCCTGTGGTTTGGGGGCTACCAAGGCCTGGCAAGTGACTTTATTTAACAGTACAGTATTTATTTTTAAGTTTCTGACCCTTCCCCCCCCTCCAGAAGCCTCTAAGGGGAGGGAGGGGGGACTTTTTCCCCTGTTCGTAACTCGAGGGAAGTTCGCATGTCGAGTCCTTACTTCCCTATAGGGCAGGTTCGTAACTCGAATTGTTCGCAAGTCGGGTCGTTCGTAAGTCGAGACCCCACTGTATGTTTCCAGGACAGAAGACTTTCAGAAATCTGAAAGACTCTTCCTGTGCTTCTTTGGACCACACAAGGGTTGTCCAGCATTATCTTCTTCTTTGTCAAGGTGGCTTGTCTCCACTATTACTCTTGCTTATCAACTCGCAAGTAAGGATGTTCCTGAAGGTCTTAGAGGACATTCCACAAGGTCCATGGCAACATCTACTGCCTTACTACGTGGTGTGGACATCCCGGACATCTGCAGAGCAGCTATATGGTCCAGAGTGTCCACGTTTGTCACCCACTACAGACTAGACCTTCGGGCAAAGAAGGAGATGACTTTTGGAAGGGCTGTCTTGACATCTGTCCTGCAGTGACGGCCCTCCTTCCGGTAAGTTAGCTTGCCAGTCACCCATATGTGTGCATTCACAGAGACCACGCTGAAGAAAGAGAGGTTACTTACCTGTAACCATAGTTCTTAAAGTGGTCTTCTGTGAATTCACACATCCCCACCCGGCCTCCCCACTATCCGTCACTGCTTATTTTATAATGAGCTCTTGCTCTAGCAGTGGCGGATAAATGGAACTGAAGGCTGGGGGGAATGGAACATGCATGCAAGGGGCAATCTAAACTATGTATCTTTTCAGAAAAAGCTCTAGAGGATTCCGAAGTTCCAGCGCAGGCGCTGTTTAACCCATATGTGTGAATTCACAGAAAACCACTTGGAGAACCATGGTTACAGATAAGTAACCTCTCTATTTTCCACCTCTGGGCCCAGATCAGCCTTGCAGCTGAATCTTTGACTCAGGAAAATTCACTTTTTTTCTTTGGCCCTACTGGATTCCTATTCGAATCCGGCCACTGGTCACCACTTTGTGACGTACACCCCGTATCCCTGTTTGTTTCTCTCAACCCAAGGGTCCACGCTGGCAACGTTCCTTCTTTCTCTCTCGCTGCCACCAGTGGATTTCTTTTATCCACACTGTAAGTAATGTTACTGTTATACTTGCTGCCAGCAACATAATTCATTTTATTAAAGGGTATGAAAGGGTAACTCAGAATCACAGATAGTCTTTATTCATTTTCATTAGATCACAATCACTGAAATATTATATTTTATGTTCCACATTAGATCACTTCTTGCTTATTTATAATTTAACCAGTGTATATTTATTAGTAACAATTCTCTCTCTATCTCTGACTATCTATCTCTCTGTCTCTGCAAACCTCACTCTTTCTCGCTAACTCCCCAACTGACTAACTGACAAAACTCTGCCTCTGCCTCTCCCGTCCTCTCATTGGCTTACGCACAT
This sequence comes from Pogona vitticeps, assembly GCF_051106095.1. NCBI lineage: Eukaryota > Metazoa > Chordata > Lepidosauria > Squamata > Agamidae > Pogona > Pogona vitticeps. Next base: position 116,607,509 of record NC_135786.1, read on the forward strand.
GAGGTTCCAGTGTGATTGACAGGAGCAACGTGGGCATCCGTTACAACATATATCTCCATTATATTCGCAAAGGCTTTCATGGCCGGGATCTAATGGTTGTTCTGGGTTTTTCGGGCTCTTTGGCCGTGTTCTGAAGGTTGTTCTTCCTGATGTTTCGCCAGTCTCTGTGGCCGGCATCTTCAGAGGACAGGTTGCTGTTCGAAAAAAGTCAATGTCTAGTGAAAAAGCTGTCATGCGGGGTAACTGTCTAGCGAGGCACCACTGTATTAAATATCAATACACAGCTCTGAGAATATACTACGTGCTGTCAATTCAGAACTGACTTATAGTGACCCTAATAGGGCTTTCAAGGTAAGTGAGATATTTCAGGAGTGGTTTTACCCAATACGGTACAGTGGTGCCTTGACTTACGAACTTAATCCGTCCCAGAAGATGTTCGTAAGTCAAAATGTTCATAAGTCAAATCAGCATTTCCCATAGGAATGCATTGCAACTTGATTTATCCATTCCAGCTGTTTTTTGTTCTTATGTTGAGGCATGGTTTGTAAGTCAAAGCATTAGTTCCCAAAGGAACTAATGGAAAACTGATTAATCCGTCCTCTACCACTAGGGGGGAGAATTTTTCTTCTTTTAACCTAAGATGAACTTAATTTAAAAAAGGGCAGGAAAGGAGGGACGGAGGGAGGGAACAATGGGGAAAAGAGGAAAGAAAGAAAGAAGGTCATCACTGGGGCACACAGACCTCACAGACAAAAGTTTGCGCTATTAAGCCCAAAAAGAGAGAAGCCAATGGGGAGGGAGAGAGTTTGGAGTCTAAAACACATTTTAAATCCACACATGCTAAACCCACACATTTAAACCCATACATTTTACAACAACACATTTTAAGCCAAGCAACTTTTAGACAAAACACATTTTAAACTAAACCAAGCACCTTTTAAACCCACCCACCAACACCTTTTAAAACAAGAGAAGTCACTTACTTAGCTTTAGAGCCCAACAGCCAGCCAGACCTTTGCAAACAGTTTTCTGATTTTAAAACCAACAGCCAGCACAGAAACATAACCTCCCACCTAGCCACTTACTTAGCCCAACCCCAAGCTGCAAAATCCCTGTACACTAAATACACTGTACTCACCCCGAACAGGCAGTCTCTCTGTTTTAAAAAAGAAAGTCAACAGTAAAAAAAATAAAAAGGCAAACAAAAAAACAAAAAAACAGTCCGTACAGTACCAGGCAGTAGACAGTCTGCAGTCTCTCTCTGTATCCACACACTCCAACCGCTGGGGTGAGCGAGGTAGCAGACAAGCAGCCTCTTCGCTAGCCAACGGTTAGCTGAAAGTTCAAATTTCCAACCTTCCCCACTTTGTTTTCCGTTGGTAATTCAAAGCTCCATTCGCAAGTCAGAGCAAAATTTTGCGACCGGAGCTGTTCGTAACTCGAAATGTTCGTAGGGTGGGATGTTTGTAAGTCAGGGCACCACTGTATAGTGATGAACTAGGATTTTGGAGGCCTGAGTTCAAATCCCCATTCAGCCATGGAAGCTCACTGGGGGTATGGAACTGGTAAAACCACTCCTTAAATATCTCATTTACCTTGAAAGCCTTATTAGGGTTGCTAGAAATAAATTTTGACTTGGCAACACATAAGAACAGGAAATACAGTATTAATTTTCTGTTTAAGAAAACAGACGAATAGGTTCTCATTTGACTTTTTTTAGATGTAATGCATTCCATGTTGTCTTAAGATTGTGTAGACAACTCTGTAGAGGTGAAATGCAGTGCTGGAACAGTATTCTACAAAGCTGAATCTGTGTTGTGCAGCAGCTTGAATCCTGACTTCCATGTAGAAATTGGCAGTCATATGAACAAAAGACCCTTCCTGACATGAGCATCCCTTTCTATTTTGTGTACAAATATCTATCACGTCTTAACTTCAGTTAAAATGCAACATGAATGTGCAGCTAACCAACTGATTAATAAATATATGAGGGAGGCATTCCTTCCCCTTTATTATAATTTCTCTCACCTGTTTAGGTTCAGCATTTCACAGAGACACCTTCACTTGCAGATGGGAGAGACCTATAAAATTGGTTGCCTAGTGTAACCTACTGGAATACTTTAAAAAGTAATCACCTTAATTTTTTTTCCAGTAGGGGATACTGCAGACTTAAACTGTTGAATACAGTACAGTACCAGAGATATAAACTACAGTGGTGCCCCGCATAGCGACGATAATCCGAAAAAATCGTCACTATACGGATTCATCGCTATGCGGAACAAAAAGCCCATAGGAACGCATTAAAACATGTTTAATGCGTTCCTACGGGCAAAAAACTCACCGTTATGTGAAAATCCTCCATACGTCTGCCACTTTCGCTGCCGGGTAAGCGAGGAAAGGGCGCGAAAACACAGCGGGCAGCCATTTTCTTTACCCGGTGGCCATTTTGGAACCGCCGATCAGCTGTTGGAAAAACATCATTATGCGATAATCGGTAAGCGAAATGCTTACCGATCATCGCAAAGTGATGTTTCACCATTTAAAACATCGTTATGCGATCGCAAAAACGATCGCAAAAACTCAATCGCTATGCGGATTCTTTGTTAAACGAAGTGCTCGTTATGCGGGTCACCACTGTATACTGGCCTGAGCATAGAAAATACATGGTAATTTGTATATTTAGGAACCCAGGAAGGCAATCCATTTCTTACAAAGATACAGATATTTGGAGACTAACTATGTGAGATTGAAGATGGTGGATCATGTGCCTCTTTCCTGTTGTCATATTTGTTAAAACTCTTGAATTGTAAGAAATGTTAAAGACTGCTGTGGAAATGGCCTTTTAACAGTGTTAAACAGAAAAGGCCTTATGACACACTCTGAAAAAAATACCTCTTTATTTTATAAAGCAATACTATGCTTGTTAACTTTTCATTTCGAAGACATTAGTTGGTACTGCAATTTTCATAAGCAATTAAAAAAATACAAGTAGTTATAGGCAAGTTCTGTACAGTCAGTGTGAGACTGATTGCATGAAGGAGCTTAAAGTGTATAATACAATTTTAATTTAAAAAATGAAAAATATTGTGGAAGTTTCCTTTGTCATTTGCCTAAATGTTTAAAACTTTCTATCTTGTTTCAGGTTATTTGAATTATTTTGAGATGATATATTTCAGCTTTTAATTACTGAAGGAATCTGTCTGAGGCAAGTTGCTGTGGCAAGTTCTCTCTCTCTCTCTTAGTCAGTCAGTCAGTCACACACACGACACACGCATTTGATCTCATTGTTTGACTTACTCATGTATTTTAAGAGAAATATTCAGTGATCAGAACTGTAGGATTTCAGTAGTATCTGGAGGAGTTTCTGAAGCCAGAGATTATTGTATTTGGGCTACATCTATTCTTACCTTTATTATACAGTGGTGCCTCAACTTACGAACATCCCTATTTACGACCACTTCGAGTTACGACCAGCTCCGGCCGCAAAATTTTGCTTCGACTTGCGACCGGAGCTTTCACTTACAGAAAAAGGCTGGGGGAAAAGGCGGGAAATTCAAATTGCTAACTGTAGGTGGTGACGAGGCTGCTTCTTTGTAGCTCTTTTGCCCCAGCAGTTAGAGAGTGTGCGTTGTCATCGTCGTAGACTTGGGACTTCCTCCTTCTGCTTCTGAGAGCGTGTGTGTTTGCTGAGAGGCTTTGGGCTCCCTGGTAAAGTAAGGTGCTGTTTTCTGTTTTTTCAAAACTGTTCTGGATGTTTTTGCAGCGTGGTTTTGAGCTGGGGGGTTGTTTCTGTGCTGTGATGGGTCTTGGGGGTTTGTTTGTTTGTTGGTGTTCCCCCCCCATTTCCAGTGGATCTTGGGGGAGCTTTGTTGCTTTTTGGAGTGTTTCCCCCATTTCCGATGGATCTTGGGGGCTTTGTTTTTTGTCTCCCCCCCCATTTCCGATGGGTCTGTTTTTCCCCCATTTCTGATGTGTCTTGGGGTTGCTTTTTCCTTTGTTTTCTTTGCATTTCCGACCTGCCCCCTTTGTTCTCTGTGCATTTCCCATCTACTCCATATGTTTTCTGTGCATTTCCAATGGGTCTTGCATGCTTGATTGCTTTTCTCTCTCCCCCTTCAGGTGGAAGGGATTAATCGCATTTCCAATGAGTCTTGCAGTGATTTTTTTGGTGATTTTTTTTTCTTCAGCTGGAATTGATTAATTGCATTTCAGTGCATTCCTATGAGAAATGGTATGACTATTTCGGGTTACGCCCATCTTCTGGAACAAATTATGGTCATAAGTCGACGCACCACTGTATTTCAGTGTTTTCTCCACATCCTTTCCAGTGTGGAGAAATGTATTTCACCAGCTGCAGCATGGTAGCCGTTTTGCAGAACATGAAGAAAATAATTTCCTCTACAGATCATGGTCTCCTTTTCTTTCCTTCCACTTGTTCTAGTTGAATCTTGGGTTATCTTCCCTCTTGTAGTCCCACATCTCCAAACACGGACACCAGTCTTAGTTGCAAGAGTTGAACATATATTTTAGAACTAGCAAATAAACAGTTTACTTCAACTGGAACATAGTACTTCTCCTTTCCTTCCTTGGGCTGGAAAGGATTTCCATTTTTCTTGAATGAAAGGGTTCGCAAAACTCAAATTCCAGGAGCCTGGTTGTTCAGCCGTATCCAGTTCCTTTATAGTTGTGCCTCGCTTAACGATTGCCCCACATTATGACAAAATTGCCGTATGACGATCTTTTTGCGATCGCAAAATGATGGTCTAAATGTTTTTGGTTTTGCTTTGCTTTGCGAAGATCGGTTCCCTGCTTCGGGAACCGATTCTTCGCATTACGACGATCAAAACAGCTGATCGTCAGATTTTCAAAATGGCCGCAGGGTGCTTAAAATGGCTCCCCGCTGTGTTTAGGGACCGATTCCTCGCTATACAGGCAGCGAAAATGGCCGCCGTATGGAGGATCTTCACTGGATGGTGAGTTTTTACCTCATTGGAACGCACTGAACGGGTTTCAGTGCGTTTCAGTGAGGTTTTTAATTTCGTTGTATGATGTTTTTGCTTAACAGCGATTTTCCTGGAACGAATTATCGTCGTTAAGTGAGGCACCATTGTATTGTCATCCCCATCGATACAGGTAACGGGCATGGACACTTCTTCCAAAAAGTCCTCCCATTTTGTCCTTTCCCCGGGTTCCATGATTCCCCAGGTTCTCCCCGTTCTGGCCTCCTCCTCATCTCCCATGCTCACCATTCTATCCTTTCTCGTCCTTCTACTTTCTCTCTCTCTTCTCTTAATCTCCTTTTCTACTCCCTTGCCTTGGTTTCTCCCCAGTGGGAAGGTATTCGGGGAATTACAAACTCTCCTCCTATGGTCTGCCTTTTCCCTGGGGTACTTCAGTCTCTCCCACCTGTGAGTCCAGGGATCTTCTAACAAGTTCCATTCGCACCCTGGTGATAATGTTTCTTCCTTCTGTGCCTCCTCTCCTTCTGCTTCTACTACTATATCTTCTCCTTTGTGGTCTCTGTGAATGCACACTGATGGGTTAATCTGAGCAGAGCAGTCTCGGAAGTTTCTAGAGCTCTAGCACCTGGTGCTGGGACATCCCACCTAGGCTATATCCCCGCCTATGGCACCCGGTGCCTCAGTTCCATTTCCTGCCCCCGCTGTAGCAGCATTGTGTTTTGGAACGAGTGTGTTTGTTTCCTTCTCTTTCATGTTGGACTTCCTTGTGATTGAACGTATGGCTTGCTGACTACTCTTCTGGTATCATGAGTTGGCTTGGAAAGCATAGAACTGTGATTCTTGGAGACGTTTATGGCCTTGTTAGGGCCTTTCAAATGTTGCTTGGCCTGCAATGGAAAGGTTCCCCTTTCCAACGGACACTTGAAGTGCCTCTTTTGTTGGGGGGAGGAGCACCAGCCGGCTTTGTGTGCTTTCTGTAAAGCATTTATTAAACCTGCTTTAAAGCACAGGCAAGACTGGCTGCGAGCGCATTTGTGGCCAAACTCCCTTTGCCCTCCTAGGCTGGGGATGGACTGTCCGCAAGCCCCACTGTCTGAGACATCTTCCGTCTCTGGTCGTTCTCTATCCGTGGTGAAAAGTCAGGAAAATCAACATCCTCGGACTCGAGGTCGACGGCTTCCACTTCAGCATCGAAGCCTCCCTCGGACTCAACACCAACCAACCAAGAAGAAGAAGAAGGCTTCTGCTCTGAGCCTGCCTCACACTTTGGTTTCTCTGCTGAGGCCGGCACCCATCCTACGCAACAAGGGGCTGGGGTCGAAATTTTTGGGAATGAGGACATTCCACCATTGGGGGCAGTTATGCCAACTTCCCCTTGTCTTAGTCTCTCCTCGGGCTCTCCTTGTGGCTCACCGGTACCTCCGTCAGAGACTCCAGGTCCTCCCTCATGTCCTCCGGAGCCCCCTACTGCTCCGCCACAGAAGCGGAAGACTCACCACGTTGAGCCCAAGCCCGATAGAGCTCGACCTCGACCAGAGGCATCGGAACCTCCGTGTTACCAGGACTTTCACCATCTGTCTTGGGAAGATCTGTGGGGCTTTAGGCCGAGAGGCTTTGGGTTTGATGGTCCTGCTTACCCGAAGCCCTTTGATCTGGCCTCGTACTTTGCATTCAGGCAGTGGCAGTCCTACTATGACCAGTTTCCGCGGTTTCCACCTTACGCGGAAGGGTTTTTTTGTTGTCGGGGCAAACACTCCCCACAGCCTTCTCAGCCGCGGATGAGGGTGCAGCCCTTAGCCTCGGTGCCTACTCAGCCCTTGTCGGGCAAGGGCTTGATTCTTGGCATCAAGTCGAACAGACGTTGTGGGCACTTCTTTTGCTTGTTCCTTCATCTCGGGCTCAAGAGGAAGAGTTCCTGGCGACTCTGATTTGTCTGGAGTCGGAGTTGGACTACGCTCGGTCCAGTTCACCGGCCCAGTCCCAGGACCGTGAGGTTGAGTCGGGTTCACGCGCGGATGAGGGTGAGATCAGAGAGGATTTACTGGTTGACCTCCCTACTCCAGCTTCGGCTACTGTGGGAAGCCATCCTCCCTCTCCATCAGAGGACTACACCTCTTATGCTCAGTTAATTAAGTGCATTGCTGATGTCCTCAACCTCGCTGTGGTTCAGCCACAGCTCGAACAGCTACACAAAGTCTATGAGGACATCACTAAGGACCGGTTGGCTCCCCTGCGTCTGGCCTTCATCCCATTGCTGCTGGATCTGGCCAAAGAGTAAAAGATAAGCCCTCCACTTCCCAGCAAATAACTCGTTGGGTGGAGAACCTTTATAAGACACACGGTGCAGGGACTGAGTTTCTTTCGAAGTATCCACTGACCAGCTCTTTGGTGGTGGATGCTACACAATCGCGTAGCCGTAGCAAGTCCATGTCGATGCCCATGGCCAAATGTTGGACACTTTGGGACAGAGGTCATACACGTTTGCCACCTTTGTTTTCAGGGTGGCTAACTATCTAGCGGCCATGGGTGCCTACCACAGGCACCTATGCAACACAGTCCTCCCTGCTCTGAATGCTGCCCCGGAAGATACCAGGAGCACGTGCTTGTCGCATCATCAGGAGGCCATGTCCCTAGCCTGCCAAGAAAGAATTGTGGCTAAATACGGCAACATACGGCAGCCTTAGCTTTGTCAATAATATTCCTGATTGGGGTAACACCTTTTTGGTGGTTGATAAATTCGCACGAAACAGCCCTAATTTATTAATCGGCTCTTTCACACAGCAGCCTGTGGTCTCACCTCAGCCGCCGGCACCAGCGTAGGCTCATAGGAAAAGGACTCATAGGAGTTGACCCAATTACAGGAATCCTGTGGCTGTCAGGCAGACCTGAGTATTTTTCCTGCTTATCAATAGGGTCCTATCACGCTGACAAGTTTGAATAGGACCAGTCCCTTATTTCGGATAGGAGCTATGAGCCTTGTCCGCCACCTTTTCTACCACCACCAGCTCCCCACTCTACCTGGCACTGTTCTGAGCACAGGCTGAGGAACGTTTTGTGCCTCCACCTATGCCTCGAAGGAGTAGTTCTCCCTCGAACTCGGCTCTGGCAGCAGTGTCCGCAGGTTCGACTGAACCCGCTGTTAACCCATTCAGCATTCTCTGTCCCGGTGGCTGTTCTTTAGACTCATCTTGGTCAGGCTCACGCTAAGAAAGACTTCTCCCCTAATCATCAGAAGGACTTACCTTATTCAGGTTGGGACTCACAAGAGTCAGAGGGGGAGGAAGATTTTCCAACCAGTCTTCCTACACCCATATGAGTTGCCACAGATAGTCACCCTTCTTTACCGTTAGAAGGTTGTTCTTCATATGCCCAACTGATACAGAGAACACAGATAAGGATATCTTTGGTCGGCATTTTTATTCTCTGACCGTCATGTAGCCAATTACTCCACTGGCATGGGCGCTTATCATCACCAGTTATGGAATTTGGCACTCCCCATTCTGCAGGTAGCTCCTGTTCACCTTTACAGCCAGAGCCTCTCATATCACTAGGAGGCAATGGGGCTGGCACGTTCCAAGTGCATTGCTGCTCAGCATGCCTTGAAACCAGCATCCAAACAACTGGCAGATTGAGGACCTGCCGTTTGATGGTGTAGGGCGTTTTGGTCAGAAAACTGATGTTATTTTTGATAATCTGCTCAAGCTCTGGAAGACGACACAGTCCTTTGCAGGGCAATAACCTCAAGTACCTGGAGATGTTCCTACCAGCCTAGGGCCAGGAAAGTCAAAGGCCCCAACCCCAAAGTTACCAACCGCCACCCCCTAGACATGTGGGCAGGCAGCGCCCTGGCCAACAAAATTGCAGGCAGGACTGCAAAACCAAGTAGTCTCCTTAATGCACCTGACTTCCCTGTCGTTGACCAATCAGTCTGTTTGACCCCTTGTCTTTCCAATTGGTGATCCTTCATGTCTAACACTTTGGTACTCTCTATCATAGCAATCAGCTATGCTACTGAATTTGATGTACCCCGTCACAGGCCATGTTAAGGAAGGTGAAATTCAGGCCTTGTTAGGGAATGATGATATTGTTCCTTTGCACCATCCCCAAAAAGGATAGAGGCCTCTGGCCCATCCTTGATCTTGGAGGCCTGAATTACTCCACGAAGATTCTGTATGACTTCCTTGAACTCTGTTATTCACATGTATGTCCAGGGAGTTGGTTTACCGTGATTGAACTGTAAGATGCCTGTTTTCATGCTAGCATCCGGTCAGACCATCAATGCTTTCTCAGGTTTTCAGTAGGATGCTTTCTTGAATCAGGCTTTTGCCCCTGACAACAAGATTGTGAAAATGCATGGCTTGTTATACTCATTTTCTTCAAGTATTTGGTTCCTGCCCTACCGGTCCAGCAACTTCTGGGGCTGATGGCATCTACCACAGCTCTGGTACAGCATGCTCGATTAAGGATGCAGTCCCTTCAAGCCTGGCTTCTCTCACTCTTTTGGACATCTTGCAACCATCTTTTGCCGCCACTGTCATTGATGGGGGACTCCATACATAGACCCTTTTGCGTCCCAGATGAACAAGAAGTGGGCCATGTTTTGCTCCCCGGCCGGCATCGGCCACAACTCCCTAGGGGGCACCTTCCTGATGAATTGGTCATGTGGCAACTTCTACATGTTTCCACCTTTCCCCCTTCTTCAAACAACTGTCGTTCAAGTCCAACATGAGTGTGCAAACGTCATGCTTGGTCACCTCACCAGCAGTGGTTCTCAATCCTGCTCCCGTAAGCCACAGAATACATCAGACTGCAGCTGGTCCCTCATCTACTGTCTTGAGACAGAGGTCAGGTATTTCATACGGACCTTGAGTCCCTCCACTTGATGGCTTGGAGACTTCCCAGTCTGTAACAGACATGCTCAAACATGCTAGCAAACCTTCTACCACCTTGACTTACTCCTGTACTTGTAATTGGTAGGCTTTCTGTCACTTTGCATCAAGACAACATTCGCCTACTAGGCCAATGTCTCTGGACACATTCCTTCAGTTTCTCCTGGGACTGGCCCATTCTACCTGCAAGCTATTTCTCCGAGGTCTGGAAAATATGTGCCCTGCCTGTAAGACCACTGACACCTCAGTGATCTCTCCAATTACTTCTATGGCAGCTTAAGAGGCCTCCCTTCATGCCCTTGGCGTCAGCCTCGTTTCGCTTGCTAACCCTCTAGACTGTCTTTCTCCTGGCAATAACCTCAGCTTGCAGGGCTGGAGGACTGGCTACACTAAGAGCAGAACCTCCTTTCTGCAAAGTAACCTTACGGCCAGACCTTACCTTCTTGCCTAAGGTATCTTCTAACTTCCATTTGAACTAGCCAACTGTCCTTGAGACAGCTCTGCGCGCTCTGGATGTGAAGCGTGCTTTGTCATATTATGTGTGCCGCATGACCACTTTTTGTGCCTCACAACATCTCTTTGTCACCTTTGCTGGCTCCTCCTTCGGAGCACTGGCTTCCTCTCAGAACATCTGTAGCTGAATAGTCCAGACCATCCGTCTTGCCTATAACTTGGCAGAGACTCCTCTTCCAAAATCAGTGAGAGCCCACTCTACTAGAGCTGTAGCATCCTCAACAGCCTTTCTCCATGGAGTGGACATCATGGATGTCTGCCGCGCTGCCACATGCGCCACTCTGTCTACCTTCATCTCTCACTACTGCCTGGATGTCCATCTGAAGGCTCAAGCTGTGGTAGGTCGAGCTGTCCTGGCTTCTGCACTTCCATGATATCCCTCCTCCTGTTTAGTCAGCTTGCCAGTCACCCATTAGTGTGCATTCACAGAGACCATAAGGAGAAAAAGAAGTTACTTAACTGTAACTCTGGTTCTTCGAGTGGTCATCTGTGAATTTACACTCCCTGCCCTCCTCCCCGCTGTCTGTCACCTGTGCTATTGCATGCTAGGCAGTGGTGGTCGGTTCCTTTTTCAACCTTCTGTAATCAAAGTAATTATCTCTTTCTGAAACCATAACATTTTTGCAAGGAAAAGAGTAGATTTGGATTTAATTGCATTACATATTTTTCATAATTTCCTTGCCCAATCTGTGTGCAACAATCTGCTCATCAGTGACAATTCCAGTGTCTGAAAGTGTGCACATTTATACATTGGAAATGTCATAGAATCATAGAATCATGAAGTTGGAAGGAGCCTATAAGGATACAAGTCAAAGGATATTTGCCAGGTGGCTGTCTAAATTTCTCTGGAATGCTTCCAGTGTTATCTAGCTCAGGCGCAGGGACGTCCTTAGCAGAATACCAAGAAAAGGAGACCAGCATGGTGCAATGGAATTTTAATGAAGCCAGAAGATGCATGCTAGTGGATATGAGCTAAATGGCAAGGAGAGTAGTACTCCTTGCCCCCAATCTCATTTCTGAAGGAAGTAATCGACCAAAGCTATTTCAGTACTGTTTCTTGAAACACATGAGAGAATAATTTTTCCACATGGGTCTAGACAATATTACCTGGTGTTTCTGTTGATTCAAAGGACGATCGTCAAGATCCGCCAAGACAATGCAGATGCCATCCTGATCACCCCTTGGTGACCCTGCCAACCATGGTTCTCTACCCTGCATATCCTAGCGATAGATTTTCTCCAACTCTTGGTGGTTCCCAACCTGCTAACCCTGAATCACGGCAGGACATTCCATTCAGACCTCAACTCACTTCACCTGACAGTGTGTAGACTGGCCGCACATTAGCTGAAGTCTTGAACAATGCTCGACAGTGTTCTACAAGATCGGCCTATTCCTACAAGTGGAAGGCATTTCTGGATTTTACATCAGAACATCACTTACCTGTACAACCAACTTCCGTCAATGTGGTCCTTCAGTTCCTCCTACATCTCTTTTGGCAGGGTCTCTCACACATTCCACATTGAAAGTTTACGTGGCAGCAATAGTGGCCTATTAGCCTTGAGCTTCAGAAGCAGCATCCCTGTTCCGCCATCCTACCCTCAAGCAATTTTTTGTGGCCTGAGAAACTTGCACCTGGCTTAAAGCCTCCTACTCCACAATGGTCTCTTCAGCTCGTACTGAATCACCTAATGCGTCCTCCCTTTGAACCTCTAGCCACTGCATCCAAAAGGCTGGTCACGTTGAAAACTGCCTTTCTCCTCACCATCATGTCAGGGCGTAGAGCAGGGGAGCTTACTGCTCTTAGGGTGGACCCACCGTTCCTCCAGTTCCACCTCAACAAGATGACATTTTTCCTGGACCTTACCTTTGTGCCCAAGGTAGCTTCTCACTTCCATTTGAGCTAACCTATCGTGCTCCCTACATTGTTCCCTTCGCTGACTTCTCAGCTGGAGCGTTCTTTGCACTCCTGAGATGTCAGACGAGTGCTGGCATATTATATCTCCCATGCTTCCTCCTTCCGTAACTCAAAAGAAGCTGTTCCTCAGCTGTCATGGCCATTCCAAAGTTTCTGCGTTCTCTTCCCAGACAGTCTCCAAGTGGATTATTTCGACTATTCGTCTGGCCTATGATCTTGCCCAGATGCCTCTGCCACGTGCCGTGAAGGCCCATTTGACCAGGGCTATGGCTTCCTCTACAGCATTCCTCAGGGGAGTCGAGCTGTCAGATATCTGCAAAGCAGCCACCTGGGCTACACCATCTACATTTGTGGTGCATTATCAGTTGGATGTTCGTGCCAAGGCCGAAGCCTCCTTAGGCCGTGCAGTTTTGTCCTCTGTATTGTTGTGACAGCCCACCTTCCTGGTAAATCAGCTTGCTAATCACCCATTAGTGTGCATTCACAGAGACCACGAAGAAGAAAAAGAGGTTACTTACTTGTAACTCTGATTCTTTGAGTGGTCATCTGTGAATTTTTTTCCCAAAAGGACCTGCTAACTAAGTAGGTTTCTTTTTCCATAACCGTGTTCCTTACTAACTAGCCAGAGCCACTTTACAAGTTTAAAGCTAGCCAGAGATTCTTAACTCACTACCATCTCTGGGATTACTTTAGCCACCAGCCATTGTCTTTGCTTAGATAGCAAAGCTTCTGAGGAACTGAATATTTAAAAAAAATTGTCTTAAAAGTCATTAACAGGTGTGAAATGCTGTAGAATCAACAACTTGGGCTAAGTAAACAGTCTCTTTATTTGGAGGGCATTTGATCCACAAAAGCTCACATTAAAACATAACAGTCTTTAAGGTGCTACAACATTTTTGTCTTCTTTATTTTTTATTTATTGTTTTTGCCTTTATTTTTTTGTCTTTTGCCTGATAATTCTGTTTTGTTATCTGCCTCTTTGTCTTTTATGTCAAGACTGGACAACCTGGATTTTATCTTTCTACCAATATGGATAGGACAGAGAAGCATTCTCTAGTATAGTGGTTCTCAACTTTTTTCTGACTGCCAACCAGTTGGGGGGTGGGGGCTCTGCGCGGGGGTGGGTGGGCACCCCCACATTCATGGGTGGGCATGTCGTGCTCGTGGGTGGGCCTGTCACGCCCACTGGGTGGGCGGTGGGGGCAGAGATCCGTGCCCACGGCCCAGTTCAAGGAAGCCTACAGACCCAGCACCAGGCCATGGACTGGGGTTGGGGACCCCTGCTCTAGTAGATATTTTCTTTTCTGTAAGGTAACACTCACCCTCCAAAGTGGCAGAGGTGTGCACAGAATATCTAGCAATCAGCGGCAAGTGCTTTTATTTACAAGCTCAAATTAACTATTCTCTCTTCAAATTCAAGACATTAGTATGCTTAAACAGAGGAATAGTGCACACAATGAAGTCATAAGAGTTTGGAGGCAGGCAGAAACATCTGCTTCACATATAGTCATATATGAGGATCTAGGAATCTGCATGACTATAAACACAAAAGTATTTCCTTTATTTGTGAGTATGCTGGGGTAGGTGAGAATTCTTGTCCACTTAATTCCAAGCATGAAATGTGACCATTCGTCCCTATGCACATGAAGTACAATGATACTATGTCTTGAGAATACAGCATAAGCATGGCCTGTGCCTGTTTGTTTGAAGAACTGGGGTGTGATATCCAATCCTCAGCTGCTTCAGCTATAACTTTCAAACAACTGTAATGCATGTCAGGAAATTACAAGGTTTGTAATAGAAGAAATTGACATCTTAAATTTAATGTAAAAAAGGAAGTTATTAATCAGCCATATTGTAAAGCTGTGTATAAAGCTGAGTTATGCTGAGTAGCCAGAAGGCTGATGCAATCGTATGAGATCACCTAGGATGAGGTAATCTTACCTGATTGGTCATTTGTACTATATAATGTACATAGGAACACACATGTAGTGTGGGGAGTTGGAAAATTGCTAAAATGTGTGCTGTTGGGAGTATTTTGTGAAGAATGTACATACAGTATAAGCTTTGAAGAAGTAGTTGTCTCATGTTTTTACTTCTCTGCGAGGACCTTGGAGGCTGGTGGTAATCTTGGTTCGCTCAGCACACCCTGATTCTTGATACAGAATTCCTGACAGTACAGCCTGCCTCTTTCCTGACTTGCATCTAAAAAAGACACCCCTGGTGAAATCCATATTGCCAAAAACTTTTGCACTTTAAGTTCTTCACACTGGTACATGTCTGGCAAAGTGGTCCTGATCCATGAAAGCTAGCAGATTATATGATAATTTTTAAAGTGGTCTATAAAGGTATCATCTACTCTTTCATTTGTACAGCATAAACAGAAAACTATAAGATGCTTTTAAAAAAAGGACACAATTAGTCCTTTTGAGTTTAATATAAATGCATATTGTCCAAAGGGAACAGTGAGCAACTGTGTTTCTTTTGTGATGAGGCCTTTGGATCTGATTTCATCTGGGTTGAGAAGTATCTTTGGAAAATCATATTGTGTACAGCTTGTATTTTATTGCAGTGCACAAAATGCTCTGTCCTTGTCAGCGCTGAAGGTGGTTGTTGAGAGGTTTGACTTTCAGATTACTATATTTGGGAATGCTTAATAGCCGGCATCTTTTTTATTTTAGTTGGAAGTAATTCCATGAACAATATTAACTGAAAGTCTTTTACAGGAAAATAGTAGTTTTGAAGGAAACATAAGAAAGGATGAGAATGTGACGAGACATGGCAGTTTAGACTTAACAAATCATGCAACTTGGTAATACTAATTCTTGAACTGCTATGGTATTGTAAATAAATGGTTAACTTTGATGCTTTCTCAACTCTGAGTGGTCCTATGAGATTCAGATAGGCGGGATATAAATTAAATAAATAAATAAATAAATAAATAAATAAATAATGGTTATGTGTGTAGAATGGCCTTAAATATAAGACTTGTTCACACATCATCCTGGTAACATTCGAGGTGGATAAAGAAGTTGTTTACCCCCTTGGCTGTGAGTAAAATGAAATACTGTACTATACAATTGCAGAGGTGCCTCGACTTACGAACTTAATTGGTTCTGGAAGATGGTAGTAACTTGAAATGGTCGTAAGTCAAGGCACCATTTCCCATAGGAATACATTGAAATGCAATTAATCATTCCAGCCGAAGGGAAAAAAATCACCAAAAAACCCCACAAAAACACTGCAAGACCCATCGGAAATGTGAGTAATCCATCCCAGCCGAAGGGAAAACAAAACAGAAAAGCAAGCAAACCCTGCAAGACCCATTGGAAATGCAAAAAGAAAAACCCAAAAAGCAGAGACTGAAAGACCCATCGGAAATGCCAAAAAAATCACCCAAAAGCAAACAGAGACTGCAAGACCCATCAGAAATGAAAAAAAATAAAAAAGCAGAGACTTCAAGACCCATCGGAAATGCAAAAAGAAAAACCAAAGCAAACAAGCCCTGCAAGACCCATTGGAAATGGGGGGAACCCTGCAAGACCCATCACAGCATAGAAACATAACCCCACCACCCAGCCCAAACCCACGCTGCAAAACCGACTCAGGCAGTTTTTAAAAATTAGAAAGCAGCACCTTACCAGGCAGTCTGAAGCCTCCTCCGATCGCACACTTTCTAACCGCTGGGGCAAAAGCGCTACAAAGAAGCAGCCTCTTCTCCTACCAACGGCTAGCAATTTTCCCTGCCTTTTTTCTGCTTCTAACACGAAGCTCCGGTTGCATGTCGAAGCAAAATTTTGCAGCCGGAGCTGGTCGTAACTCGAAATGGTCATAAGTTGAGGCACCACTGTATTACAGTATAGTCTTGGTAGATTGTAGCCCACTTTATCAGATATATGAGATATTGCCCTGAGTTAAAGGTAAAAGTTCCCCTTGACATTTTTAGTCCAGTCGTGTCCGACTCTAGGGGGCGGTGCTCATCCTGTTTTTCAAGCCGTAGAGCCAGCGCTTGTCCAAAGACGGCTTCCGTTGTCACGTGGCCAGCATGACTAGGGAACGCCATTTTACCTTCCCACCGATGTGCTGCCTATTTATCTACTCGCATTTGCATGCTTTCGAACTGCTAGTTTGGTGAGGAGCTGGGACAAAGCAACGGCAGCTCACTCTGTCGCGTGGATTCAATCTTACGACTGCTGGTTGTAAGCCGCCCCTTATCTCCAAAGAGATTTATGGGGGTGCCGGAGACTGGGATGAGTCCGAAATCCAGACAAACCTCTGACTGCTGAGCAGAGCCCTTAGGTCTCAGCAAGGTCCTGTCTAAACTTCTTCCTCAAAAGCCAATCTCCTTTAGTAAGAAAGCAACACACACAGACAAATCCATGAGTTATATTCAGAATAATCTGGCTCTAAATCTTTGGTAGCAAACACACATGGCCAATTAGACATTCAGCTAGTCTGTACAAGAACCAATGCATGCAGATCAAATCATTACTGCTTTATTGAAAAGAATTGCTTTAGAAAAGGTTTTAGTTGATGGTAAAATAGTTCAGTAGGTACATTTTCATATCAAGACAAACGGAACACTCCCCTCCCCCACTCCAGCTATAAAAATAAAGAAAAGGAATTATGCTGACTAATAAAAAGCATAACACAGTCCATCTCACGTGTCTTGGGTCTTCACAGGCTGATGCTAGATGAAATCCAGTTGACTTGTATCAGTCCATGGTAGGAAAAATAGTCCATAGCAAAATTATAATCCATTATGGGAAAAAGCACGTGTCTGACCTTTCTCAGTCCAACTCCATCTTTTTCCAACTCCTTACCAACTTCCTTCTTCTTCCCAGAATTCTTCATAAGGAACACCCCCTCCTGGGTCTTGTTGTCCCGCCTAACTTTCTCATGAGAGCTTGAGAGTTGTTATCAAGTTTTGTGGCAGAATTATTTTGGCTACGAAAGTCTCTGCTCTCTACTCATCTTAGCAACGAGATAACCAGAGAGCGAAGCTTTTCTGAAACTGCATGAAAAACTTTCCTACTACAGAACAGACTTTAAATCAAGATGGATGCTATTGGGACAATCTTAGGACTACATATCCCATTCTAATACACATAAAAACACAAATCATCACATGCCCCCCCTGATAATCGTTAAAATTCAGAGCAGTAAATCTGATCTAATTTTAAGAAATCAAGCAAAAGTAACTAAAAAGTAATTCAAAGTAATTAACTGGTTATATCTCAAAATTCAACTACAGATTAACTATTACAATACTGAAACATAGCACACTGTTGAATACATTGTTTCAACGTTCAGGTTCATAAGAATCTTCACAGTACACTCTAGAAAGACCATCTGCCACAACATTCAATTTTCCAGGAATGTGTTGAACTTCAAAATCAAAATCTTGCAATGCTAGACTCCATCTCAACAATTTTTGGTTGTGAGATTTCATCTTCTGCAACCAAACTAAAGCTCTGTGATCTGTTTGGAGTGTAAACTTACGCCCCCATAGGTAAGGTCTAAGTAAATTTAGAGACCAAAATATAGAAAGAGCCTCTTTTTCAGGTACTGCGTAATTTCTCTCTCTTTCCAAGAGTTTTCTAGAGAAGTATGAGATAGGGTAAAGGTTCCCATCTTCTCCTTGCTGTAACAATACTGCTCCAAGGCCTAATTCAGAGGCATCTGTTTGTAAAATGAATGGTTTGTCAAAATCAGGGGATTTCAGTATAGGTGCATCCATAATCTTAGCTTTTAAAGCATCAAAGGCACCTTGACACTCTGGTGTCCACTTTACCTTGACAGGCTGTCTCTTCTTAGTGAGCTCTGTCAGAGGTGAAGCCAAATGACTGAAATCAGGAATAAATTTTCTGTAGTAGCCAACTAGGCCCAAAAACGAGCGTACCTGCTTCTTAGTTTTTGGAATAGGCCAATCATTAATAGATTGTACTTTGGCTTGCAGAGTCTGAATTTCTCCTTGCCCAATCAAATGACCTAAGTACATGACTTTTCCTTGCATCCATTGACATTTGCTGGCTTTGACTGTCAGTCCTGCTTGCTGAAGTCTGGACAAAACAGTTTCAATGTGAGACATGTGAGAATCAAAATCAGAACTGAAAATGGCAACATCATCAAGATAAGCACTTGCAAAAGGTAAACCTTGTAAAAGTTTGTCTATCATCCTTTGAAATGAAGCACCAGCATTCTTCAAACCAAA
Source organism: Pogona vitticeps (assembly GCF_051106095.1). Classification (NCBI taxonomy): domain Eukaryota; kingdom Metazoa; phylum Chordata; class Lepidosauria; order Squamata; family Agamidae; genus Pogona; species Pogona vitticeps. The sequence continues at coordinate 116,626,001 of NC_135786.1, forward strand.
TGGCAATCTTCAGAAACGGAAAGTTCCCACATGCGTGATGAAAGCGGTCTTATCTCGTGAATCTTCAGCTAAATCGAGCTGCCAATAAGCATTCTTTAGATCGAGAATGCTGATAAACTTAGCCTTTGAAAGATGTTCAATTAAATCATCCATTCTAGGCAATGGGTATGGATCTGGAACAGTAACACTGTTTAACTTTCTGTAATCAACACAAAATCTTACTTCCTCGAGAATTTCACCCAGAGCGTTACGTTTTGGCACCAGTACCACCGGTGAAGCCCAAGGGGAGAATGACGGTTCAATCACCCCCAAAGATAACATCTTTTGTATCTCTTGTTCAATCTGGATAGCATGATTACCAATTGCTCTATATGGGCTAGACCGTATGGGCTGGGCATTGTTCTCAGTAGTTATCACATGACTGATCAATTTGGTGTAACCTGGTTTATCTGAGAACACATCTTGGTATTGTTCTAAAATTTGAAACAACCTTTCTTTCTGATCAACGGTACCTGTTAAAACAAGATTATCAGACCATGTACCTGCATCTTGCAATTCAGACAACTTATCAATAGGTTCATTTGCAGCATGAAAATATTCAGCATGACATTGAAAAACCATTGCAGATCTATCTTTGTACAGTTTCAAACTATTGACATGGTAAAGAACAGGTTTCTTATTAGAATCCAACATTTTGACAAGATAATTGACATTTCCCAATTTTTGAACAATTTCACCTGGACCTTCCCAGACAACTTCTAACTTAGAAGGTCTGAGTGGGTTCAGAACAAGTACCAAATCACCCACAGAAAATTCCCTGTGTCTGGATCTCTTGTAGTGGAAGAACTTCTGACTTGCTTGAGCGTCCAACAAATTGTCTCTGGCCAACTCCTGGACAGCCAAGAGTTTCTCTTGAAGTTTTCTAACAAAATCAGCAACTGGCACAGTACTACTTTTAACCACACCTTCCCAATCAGATTTCAGGAAGTCCAATGGTCCTTGTAGATTTCTTCCAAACACCACCTCACTTGGAGAAAAGCCACCTAGTGAAGAATGAGCTGAGCTACGGTAAGCAAACAAAGCAAAAGGCAAAAGTTCATCCCAAATGTTTCCATATTCTTGGGTCAAAGTTTTAATCATCCTAAGCAAAGTTTGTTGACCTCTTTCCACCATACCATGAGATTGAGGATGATGGGCCGTGCTAAAACTGATGGTTATTCCACTTATCTCGCATATCTTGCGCATAAGTTCACTTGTAAAGACTCCTGCTTGATCACAAATTATTTTGGATGGTACTCCAATACGCGAGCACAAGTCCACGATGATTCTAGCTATGGTGGTAGCTGTAAGGTTGCTAATAGCATAGGCTTCGATCCACCTACTGGCTGAACACATGAAAGAAATGATGTATTTCTTCTTAGATTTAGTAGGAACAAAAGGTCCTAGCACATCCATTTGCAAACACTGGAACACTTGGTCAGGAATCTCCATAATCTGCATTTCGGCCTTTACCTTGTCAGTTTGATGGCCTGTGCGTTGGCAATAGTCACAAGAACTGACATAGTCCTTTACAGTTTTTGAAATACCAGGCCAGTAAAAATGTTGAGAAATCCTCTTTAGGGTTTTTTGTATTCCTTGGTGCCCACTACTCGGATGGTCATGAGCCATTTCTAGTATTCTCAGTCTATATTCAGTAGGCACGACTAACTGTTGAATAGGTTGGGCATCCAAGTTGGATTTGGGAAAATATTCCCTGTACAAAAGTCCATTTTCTCCCCACAGGAAACTAACTTGCTGATGCACAGGACGTTCAGCATAGTTGTCTGCTTGTGACCTCAAAGAAGCTAGAGTGGGATCATTAAGTTGCTTCAGTCTAAAGTCCTCTGATCCTTTAGGTATCACCTCCTCTATTGTAGTTTCAGTTTTAGCTGCATTATCAGGTTCGGTCACAAGAGGCTGCTGTTGGGTAAGGTCTCCATCTGAGCTATCCTCAGTGGATTCCTGCTCCAGTTCAGGATCATGCATCTCCCTACTTTGAGAACGTGTGACTACCTGCATCGAAGCTACATTTTGACTCTGCATGTGATCCAAAAAAGCAAGATCATTTCCAAGAAGAAAATCAGGTTTTCCCTCATGAGTTAAAATATGTTTTGCATCTGACCAGGACTTGTAGGTAATTTTTACATATGCCAAAGGAACGAACTTCTGCTCAGTCTCTATAGACCCATAAGTTTTTATTGGACACCTCAGATTGTTCAGAATCAAGGTGGGGTCTAGAAACTGTCGACTTATCGAAGAAATGTCGGCACCCGAGTCATGAAAAGCACTTAAAGCCATATCACCTCCAGGTGTGTGAAGAAAAACCACCTCAGAAAATGTGCGGGTTGCCCAGTCCCTTTGGGTAGCTGGTACTATGCAATCAGGATCCATAATGGAAAATTTCTCTCCTGAAGTTGTCTCTTTTACAATTTCTGATGAAATTGCAGCAGTTTGTAAGTCCAAAACTCTAGGCACATAGTGGTTTACTGCTGCCTGCATTCCACTGGCTTGCGAAGGGGTTACAGTTAGGTTAACTCCTTCCTGACTCTGCGAAGGCACAATGCTTGACTGGTGAGGCACAAAAACTGCATTACTGGCAGCTGGCACTTGCTGAGTTCCCGCTGGCACAGAACTTACATACGCCATCTTGGGAGTGCCTGCTTTAGATCTGCGTGGAGCTGGGACAGGTGTTTTTCTAGCTGGCTCCTTAACTTGGCTAGCTGGCACATTCAACCTTGGGCAATCTCGTCGCAGATGAGAGCCACCACATTCAAAACATTTAAGAGGTGTTTTACTCTGGCTAGGAGCTAGGCTCCTGCGTTGCTCAAATGAACTTTGCCTGGGCTCTTGAGAAAAAGACTTTCTAAAATCAAGATGACTCTGTCTCTTAGGCACTACTGGTGCAGTCTTTGCCCTAACAGCAGGTTCATGCATTTTAAAAGAGAGAATTTCATCAGTTTTTAAAGCAAGGGTTTGCAAGTCTTTGTAGTTTCTCTCCAACAAAGTACTCCTTATTTCTGAAGGCACCAAATTAAGAAAATGCTCCTTGTACAACACAGTTCTTAAATCCTCAAAGGTACTGACGCCCAAGGAGCTCAACCACTGATCACCTAGATGTTCTATTTTGTCAGCTAGTGCAGAATAACACTCATTAGGTTGCTTTTTCAGTTTTCTAAAGTTCTGCCTCAGTATTTCCGAAGTGAAACCAAATTTTCTCTTTACCACCTCTTTAAAAATAGGCCAGTCAGGGTCCTCATCAGATAATTTGGCTACAATGTTGGCAAGTTGCCCAGAACACTGAGTACGCAATAACTTGAGGTACCAGGCCTCAGGTATACTAAGATCTCTACACGCTTGTTCATATATAGATAAAAATGATAAGATATCATCGCCATCATGGTAGTACGGTAGATTGCTTCTATCAACACTGGCTATTGAGTTCTTAAACTCCTCTTTTTCCTTCAGCTCATTAACCAAACGCTCCACCTTTTTCTCTCTGTACTGCTTCAATAACTGATCAGCAATGTTCTGATTATGAATAGATTGAGTGTGACAAGCAACAAAATCAGCAAACATAAGGGTTAACTTATCCACTGGTGATAGACTCTTGTTAGGATCAGGACCCTCAGCACTGGCTGCTGCTGCTGCCGCTCCTGCTGTTTCATCAGGAATGTCCCTGGCTGGCACTCCCCTCCCTACTGGAGTGCTGGTACCCGCCATTTCCTCTGCCTGATCCATCTGTTGCAACTTAGACCAAGTCTGATCTGGATCAGATCCAGGTAGGTCCTTGATGTCCTGTGCTGGGAGTTTAGCCATTATATTGCCCTTTTGTAATTCCCTTCTTAGTTGTGAAGAACCATAAGTAATCCTTTGCTTAGCTCCACTTTGAGTCAAAACGCCGTGCTCAACAGCCTCCAAAAGCTCTTGATGCAAGGGCTTCACATCTTTACTAACCAAAGGCAGCCTAGCAGATGCACCACCAATCTTAACTTTTCTCTGAGTCACAAACTGCTCTCCAGGCAACTCCAAAAATTCTTCTCCTTCTAAGTGTTGCTCCATGCAAGCTGCAACTAACGCAGACGCCAAGTTGACCCAAAAGGAAAAACCTCTCCCTGCCCCTGTAGCCGAAACTGTAGGGCGAGGGCAAAGCCATAAAACACTCTGGCAAAAAACAGCCCTACCCTGGAGCTTCAGAAGGGCGACCGCTGACTTGCATGAAAATGCCCACTCATTAAACAGCCCAATTACATAACCAAAGCATTAGTTCTTACAGACTTCGCTTGAAGCTAAGTCTTTCTTTAAGACCCTTAGCTGAAAAGAAAAATGCAATATAGCTAATTTATAGCCCTTCAAAGTAAATAGCGTGGAAGAAACCCCTCTGCCAAGGCTTGGGATTTCCCAGCTGTGAAAAGCACATGCATCGAGATGCTTGCTGCTTTCAACTTAAGCCAAAGTAAACACAATAAATCAAAGCCCGTGTTTCGTGTCACCGCTGCACCATGTAAGCCGCCCCTTATCTCCAAAGAGATTTATGGGGGTGCCGGAGACTGGGATGAGTCCGAAATCCAGACAAACCTCTGACTGCTGAGCAGAGCCCTTAGGTCTCAGCAAGGTCCTGTCTAAACTTCTTCCTCAAAAGCCAATCTCCTTTAGTAAGAAAGCAACACACACAGACAAATCCATGAGTTATATTCAGAATAATCTGGCTCTAAATCTTTGGTAGCAAACACACATGGCCAATTAGACATTCAGCTAGTCTGTACAAGAACCAATGCATGCAGATCAAATCATTACTGCTTTATTGAAAAGAATTGCTTTAGAAAAGGTTTTAGTTGATGGTAAAATAGTTCAGTAGGTACATTTTCATATCAAGACAAACGGAACACTCCCCTCCCCCACTCCAGCTATAAAAATAAAGAAAAGGAATTATGCTGACTAATAAAAAGCATAACACAGTCCATCTCACGTGTCTTGGGTCTTCACAGGCTGATGCTAGATGAAATCCAGTTGACTTGTATCAGTCCATGGTAGGAAAAATAGTCCATAGCAAAATTATAATCCATTATGGGAAAAAGCACGTGTCTGACCTTTCTCAGTCCAACTCCATCTTTTTCCAACTCCTTACCAACTTCCTTCTTCTTCCCAGAATTCTTCATAAGGAACACCCCCTCCTGGGTCTTGTTGTCCCGCCTAACTTTCTCATGAGAGCTTGAGAGTTGTTATCAAGTTTTGTGGCAGAATTATTTTGACTACGAAAGTCTCTGCTCTCTACTCATCTTAGCAATGAGATAACCAGAGAGCGAAGCTTCTCTGAAACAGTATGAAAAACTTTCCTACTACAGAACAGACTTTAAATCAAGATGGATGCTATTGGGACAATCTTAGGACTACATATCCCATTCTAATACACATAAAAACACAAATCATCACACTGGTCTTCTGACCCTGCAGCACAGGCTTCTGCGGTTTAGCCCACAGCGCCACCATGTCCTTGAGTTACAGGATGGAAATTTTTCATGGCAGCCACAACCTTTCTTTTACTACAACAGTGTAATTTTAAGACATTCATTTCAGGCCAAGGCAGAATTCCTTTGAGTGTGTGTGCAATTTCATGAGTGCTGATGTTAGGAGAGAGATGAGATGTTGTAGTATTTAATTGCTGCCTTCTTAGTAGAGCACTTTCTTAGAGAGATTAATAGTCTTAAAACAAGTAATTCCAATTCTAGCTTATTTATGTATAACCTTTTAATGACTGTCTACAGTAGTCAGTGTCTAAGAATTCTTTCAAAGATACAATGTACAGTATTTGCGTGAGCAAGATAAGGCACAAGGACAACTTTGAAAACATATTCAAAAAAGTTTTAGCAGTTTTAGCAAAGGAGAAGTCCTCATACTTTGGAAATATTGCAAGAGTTCGACTTCTGATTTTTTTAACCATTCTTTTTATTTGAATGTTCTGTGATGAAAAGAACCTTTATGTTTAGCATATATTAACACAATAAACCAGTAATAGTAACAGAACTAACCGGTAGCAGAGCAGGTTCAGTACAGGGTGTTTCACAGTTAATTTACCTTTAAAATTAGTAAATTATATATGTCCTTCCACGAGTCAACATGAGATTCTGGAGTCTGGGTTGAATCAATATTTATGCTTAATACTGTAGTTTATGAGTGGATACTGTATGTCCAAGAATGTGGAGTGGCTTCTCACTGACTTCACTTCAACTTGTTCTGTCAGCTTTTCCCATACATTTGTATACCATTGAGCAAGAGCTAACTCATAACTCCTGTGAGTAGGCAAGCCATAAGATATAATGGAGCCATTAAAAATTTATATGATCAATTTAAATTTTCTTCTGTAAAAAAAGACAGCAGGCCCAACACAGATGACACTACCATTTTTTGATTGGTTAACAGGGGGTGTGGCTACAGAGCAGGAAAAATGAGAATGGACCCAATGTGAAGTTGCATCTGGGAAGTTATGTTTCCACAGATTAATTCATTTCAGCCACATAGGAGTCAACAGAGAGAGGTGAGGTGATCAGTATTGTTTGCAGCTTGTTAACTATTTGAATCCTCTTACCGAAATATGGTGCCTGGGTCTCCTTCCTTCCTTCCTTCCTTTGTCCTTTTCTTTCTTTTAAGGGTTTGTTGTCCTATTGCTGGGACAGTTAGGTGACCAAAGAGGGGGGAAAAGAGCAAGGAATCAGTGGAGAGGAAGTTTTCAGTTCAGCCTTGTAACCTGTTCTAAGGTTGCTCTGCTTTGCTCTGACCATCCAGATTTGCAGGAGGCACAGTTAAGGCAGAGCTATCTTTAAACTTCCTCCTTGCCCTCTGTCAGTTCCTCACTCTTCTTTTTCCATTGGTTAACTAACGACCTGGTGCTAGATTAGCAAGCCCTTCAAAGGGAAAGAAGAGGGGGAGGAGACAAGGAGACCAAGACACCAGGTGCAGGGAGGAAAGGATTCAAATGGCAGCCACTTTCCCCAGTGACCTGCCTTTCTCAGTGCTGCAGCAACCAGCCAGCTGGAATGACTTTAAATACAATGACTAAAAACCCCTTCACATTGACTCAAGTGATCACACTGTCTGAACTGTTGTTGGAGCTTTTTGATTTTTTTAAAAGTAAAAGCGGCAGAGGAACATACAAATTGTGGGAGGGGGACTTTGAGCAGATTCATGTTGATTCACATTGACATCATGTAGTCAGTGGAAAATAATCCAAATCAGGCTATCCAAATCCTGGAGCATTTCCTGCAATATTTGTCTAAGACTCTAAGTAATCACACCCAGATTCTATTTCTTTAAATACTAGCATGCAGAAGGTAAGTATCCTCAGACAAAATCAGCACATATGATTACAACTCAGCTCCTGACATCCTCTCCAGCATTTTGAGTTCAGTGTATTCAATCCTGCTAGGCTTGTTCTGATACTACTGGAAATAAATTCTAAAGACAATTTTCCCGCCAGTCATTGTCAAAGTTAGTGATTCCTAATACACCCACCCACCAGTTTTTATTATACCTTACAGTTTTAGTTTCCATCTGCTGCTCAGGACCATATAGAAGGTGTTAGCTGGTTTTCAAGGATCTGGACACTTAGCACTTTTTTTCTCTCTCTCCAGAGGCACTGCACCGCCCCTATGGTTGTGACATTGAACCCCAGGCACTGAATGAAGCCATCAGGTGGAGCTCCAAGGAGAACCTTCTTGGAGCCACTGAGAGTGACCCCAATCTTTTTGTTGCACTTTATGATTTTGTAGCAAGTGGTGACAACACACTCAGCATCACCAAAGGTAAGTTGAACTATGCTGTGTATTTGTGTCCACACAAATGTGAGGATAGTGTGTTTGGAGTTCCACATTATGGTCTAGGTTTTGGCTCGTGACCTCCAGTTTTCTGCAATTTGCATTATTCAGACCATACATGTCACAAATAGTGCATGATTGTGTGTTTTTGTGTTTCATTCCACAGTGCTTCTGCTTCAGTGTTACATTCCTTCCTTTCCCTTCCCCTCCAAGACCATCTTCTCATCATCCTGATTTCCTCTTCCTCCAGCAGTGCTGTTTGGTTTCTTTCTTTTCGACAGAACAAGCTTTACAGGTCACCACAATATCAACAGCAACAGAAAACTGCACTGACCCCATATATCTATACATAAATTCGAGATGACATAACCTCATTTCTTTCTTAAGACTTTTGTTAATTGGCATGTATTTTCTTTGCTGCCAAAGCAAATTTTGCTGGTTGATAGGTAGTATTTGCATCCCTACCCACAAGCAGCATGCAAAGTTGAGCCAAAGAGGATCTATCACATAGGAGTCTGAGAATGCCAGCAAAAAGTTGGCTTCTGGGGTGCTCATACAAAAGTCAACTTTCCATACAAATGGAAAGCATCTTCAACCTCTTTCTGATCCACAGATACAGAGTCCTTGATGAAATGGGACAGACATTATCATATCTCCCCTCCAAAATGTCTGATGACATACACTGAAAATGTAAAGCTGTGAATGCTTTTCTTAAAGGGGCTGAGGTTAGATAAATAAAATAATTCTCCCAACCGAATGATGTTTTGTACAGAGGGAACTAACAAGAATAGGACATTTGTGAGATGGCACACAAATCCAGCCAGTTAGAGTGAAGATTGATTCTTTCTTTAACCAGATGCTTGGCTTGATTAGAGGCAAAAGTGGGCAAAGACTCTGTGTCAATCCCATAGCTCTGTAAAATGGGTCTAAGTTTACCCAGGACTTTTGAGAAGGACTATGGAGTTGTTCTTTGTAGCACTTCTTTGGGAGGCAAGAGTCGCTCATGCAGGGCAATTTCAACCAATACATGGCCAATGCAATGTTTCAGTTGGGGTTAATCCTAATTCAGCCCTTAAATATGCAGCAGATATGCTATGGGGGACTGTTAGGAGAGATTGCATGAAGTAGTTTTGAACTACTTTTTGAGTGAGGATATCCCCATATCTCTGCTCCATATTATTTGGGGTACCAGTTTCTTGGCATATAAAGAAACTCGACTAAATTTCCCCCATGAGTTATGGTAAACCGCAAGAGACTGAGTGGAATGGGATGCTTTCAAACTGGTCTCTTGAAACAGTAGGACATACATCGAAATCCGGTGCGGATTTGAGAAGGTCACTAAGTTGCTACTGGAAATTGAGAGGTCCTACCTGGCAAGGCTGTTGTGCATTCTAAGAAAGCACATAGTCAATGGTCTATTGCTTTGGAAGCAGGCAAAGATTACTTTTAGGATCAGGTTTGTCCATGGGGATTTTACTACACACTTCTGAGGCCTAAAGAACCTACCTCAGGCAATAAAGGTGGTAGTTTTGCACCCACAGTGACTCCCTGACCCGCGATCATCTCTTTAGGGAGAGGTAATTGTCACAGTGCTTCCACAAAAGTTGAACTCCTCTATCTGTTGGTATTGTCTTCGACAGCAGCCCATTTGCCCCAAGCCTTACCCTAAGATTAGTATTTCAGTGACACACCTGAATTAAAAATAACAGCCTTCTGTCTATATTGGTGGTGGAAAGTTTTTGCCACAGATGGTCTCTATCTATAAGGTCAAAGGCTGATCTGAAATCCACAAAGATGACATAAAGCTCCTTCTTACCTAACTGGGAATATTTTTGTATCAGGTACAAAAATATCATCACCTGATACAAAAGTATTTACAAAGCATTGATCTGCAGTGGATTTTCCATTTTCAAACCCTGCCTGTTCTTCTGCTATTAAAATACCATCATATTTCTCCAACGCTGGCCACATTGCATTGGCTGCCCATTCGTTTCCGTGTCGACTTCAAAGTTTTAATAGTTACTTACAAGGCCCTAAACGGTTTAGGACCTCGATATTTGGCGGAACGCCTGCTTCCACCAAGGTCTACCTGGATCACCCGCGCAAGTCAGGAGGTGAGGCTGAGGAGCCTGACACCAAGACAGGCCTGGAAGGAGAAGACACAAAACCGGGCCTTCTTGGCGGTGGCTCCTCGCCTCTGGAACAATCTCCCTCCAGAGATTTGCGCGGCCCCTACGCTGGGCACCTTTAAAACCCAATTAAAAACATGGTTGTTTATTCAGGCCTTCCCTCCAGCCAATTCTTAAATTATTTATTTTTTCTTCTTTATTTTTTCTTTCTCTTACTTTCCCTATAATTTTTTTATTTTATTGTACTTGTTATTGAATTAATATGCACTTGCCTGTGTTTTATTGTTCAACTTTGTATTGGAAACCGCCTAGAGTGGACTGGTAGTCCAGATAGGTGGGGTATAAAACAAATTAATTAATTAATTAAATAAATAAATAAATAAATAAATAAATAAATAAATAAATAAATAAATAAATAAATAAATAAATAAATAAATAAATAAATAACTGAGTTCTCAGCAGCCCAGCACTCTAATTTGCCCAGTAAATATTTGGAATACAGTTTGGATACTAAGTTGAGAAGACTGTTAGGCCTGAAATTATTTGGAACAGCTTTGGGGCCTCTTTTGTGTATAGGAACAATAATACTTATACCCCAGCCCTGAGGTATTTTCCCATGCTGGTTTATATATGTAAACATTCTAGTGAGCACTGCACACCACCAGATAGTATTTGATTTAAACAATTATCCTGGGAGCATATCCTTTCCAGGAGCTTTGTTGCTAGGCAAAGAGGTGATCGGATTGTTTATTTCATCAGGAGTGACTAGGTCTCAGTCAGGGCACAATGCAAGGCGAAGTGAGTTCAGACTGAAGAGTGGTTTGGTAATCTCAGCAGTAGTATGTCTAAAGAGTGCTGAGAAATGGGCTTGCCATTGTGAAGAGGTTATTTGGTTGTCTATAGCAGAGGTCCCCAACCTCCGGTCTGTGGCCCAGTACCAGTCTGTGGCCATGGCAGGACTAGGCCGTGGAGACAGATCTCCTGCCGCTCCCGCATGCACTCCCCCACCCACCGCACCCGCATGCATGGGTGCCCCGCCCCTCCGTGAGCATACTCCACCTCTTCATGCATGTGCGCAAGCGCATTCCACCCCTTTGTGCACGCGCGCAAGCATGCCCCTCCATGAGCACGCCCTGCCCCCCACACACGCGTGCAATAAAAACATGCATGTGCACAAGCACGCCCTGCCCCTCCATGCATGCGCACGAGTGCACCCCCACCTGCAAGTGTGAGGGCTGCCCCACACCCCTGAGAACAAACCCCACCCCCCAACAAGTCCGCAACTCAGAAGAGGTTGGGTATCACTGGTCTAGAGCACCAGTCTTGATTCCCTTGGACACTAATGATCAGAACCTAGCTGTATCTCTTTCTAAGGCTGCCAGGCCTAAGTCTAACCAAGATTTCCTTAGATGTTCTTTGTTTTTATGCTGTAGCAGGTTTTTATATTCCCTGCAACAGTTGGATATAAGAAGAGGAATTTTCTAATGAATCGTCTTGCCTCAGTCTTCTTATTGCTCTTGCCAGGATATTTCTGGGCAGCACACTGAGCATCAAACCATCCTTGATAGTATTGTGTGCCTGTGCAAGCAGGCTAGGAAGTGACCATTAGAGGTCTAATTACAATGACAATTTTATTGAAAATTTTCAAAGGGTCTGAGCAGGTAATATCTTTTAAGGATAGCAGCCTGGGGAACATTACAAATAAATTTATTCATTCCTGTAAATTTGCAGTCCAATGAAACCTTCTCCCTGCATATTTTACTTAAATGGTGTCATTAATGACTTTTTTCTGATTGGCAGAGAGAGCGAGATAATTTAATTGGCATATGATCATTCTCAGGCCTATTAAAGACTAAAATTGTCAAAGTGAGGCAGCACTGGGTGTGGTAGACTATATGAGAGAATCATGTAGTCTATTACACTTTTGTCATTTGGGTCAATAAATGTATATAGGCCTGATTCTGGATCTACATTTGTTCCATTATGTATATGCAGATAGTATTTGTAAATGAGGCTGAAAAAGAATTGTCTAGTTTTGTTAAACCCTGAATCCTTAGATTTTCTATCAGGAAGATAATTTAAGTCTTCAGATGCAAGTCCCAATTCATCTTCCATTTTATAGTTATTTTTCCCTATTCTGGTGTTCATATCACCTCCTAACAGAATTGGAGGGTCAGTATACTGCTTAAAGATATTTGAGAGGACCTTATCTCGTTCTGATAGTGTTAAGTCACTTCCATGCCTTAAATTTTGTGGAGGACAATACACATTTAGCAAGAAATATTTAAAACCTGCTGGCCAAGTAACCTGTGGAATTAGAATATTACTGCTAATATCAAGCTCTAGAATATCTAGGTTACCATCAACTGAGATTAAGGTTGCCAGGCCTCTCTGTGCCCGACCCCTGACTTCTGGCTTGGTAGCAGGTAGAATATGGACAGCATATCCAGGGAGAGAAGGGAGAGCCATGGAGGTCACCCAGGTTTCTTGAATAAAAATAATTTCAAATTGAGAGCAAAAATCTTTAAAATCCTTGTCTATCAATTTGGAAGGCTAGCCTGCAACATTCCAAGAAATAACTTTGATAGGGCATTTGTTAAAAGATGAAGGCAAATACAGTGGTGCCCCGCATAGCGACGTTAATCCGTTCCGGATTAATCGTCGCTATCCGGAAACATCGCAAAATGGAACAAAAAAAACCATAGAAACGCATTAAAACACGATTAATGCGTTGCTATGGGCTTAAAAGTCACCGTTGAGCGAAGATCCTCCATTTCGCTGCTGCAAGCACAATCGGGACAGCCCTTTGGGAGCAGCCACGCGGGGGGGCAGAAAGGCAGAAGCCGATCCGATCTCCCCCCCCCCACGGGGAGGCTTCTCGGAAGCGCTGCGCCCGATGGTGGGGGAGAAAGACCGGATCGGCTCCTGCCTCTCTGCCCCGCCGCCCAGCTGCTCCCAACATCGCTAACCGAAAATCGCCCATAGGTAACATCGTTAAATGGAGCGCAAGATTGCTCCGAAAAAGCCATCGCTAAGCGATTTCTTCGTTAAATGAAGCAATTGTTAAGCGAGGCACCACTGATGGTGTTCACTCTTTCTGGGCATATCACTACTATGTTCTATGAACTCCTTATCGTTGTGGTTCCCTTTCTGGCCAGCTGTGTTCCAAGACAAAGTTTTTATTTGGCCACAAAGCAAAGGATATAGATTGGAATTATTCAGTCAGTCTCCAGTCTGAGAATTTACCCTTGCTCTTGTGTCAACATACTGGGTATAGCCATTTGAGGCTGCTCCTGCTGCTAGGCTGGCCTCATCTGAAATAATGGCATGAGTTAGATGGACGTCAGTGATATTGTCTCAGTATGTGGCCACAAATGGGGGTTGATGGACAATTGCTTCTGTTGAGAAGAACTTCACCTCTTGGGGCTTTTGCGGCAAGCTCAATGGGGGAGGTACCCATATTTTTCTGTGTATAAGATGCCCCATGTATAAGACGCCCCACACTTTTCCAACCCTAAATCAAGAAATCAATATTTTAAACATAAAACAGAACACATTTTTATTTAGTAATCAGATAACATTTACACACCAGTACTGTCATATTATGCATCACACTTAGCTTTGAGCATACCACATTATTCAGCCTCTGGGCTCAGAACGCTCTGACATTACCAGTCCCTGTTGTATCTGAGCACTGCCTACATGCTCCACCTCCAACAAGGTGTGTTCCAATTGGTTTGTTCAGCATCAGCTGACATCAGTTATATAATACTTGTGATTGAAGGAAGCCTGTTTGCAGAGGTAAGGCATGGGCAGTTTCACAATCACATGGTTCTCTACTTGCTTCCGTGTATAAGACGACACTTAATTTTTAGCCTAAAGATTTTAGACAAAAGTATCATCTTATACACAGTAAAATACAACTCCACAACCATCGATCAACAGGAACATCTCTTTGTCAGGGTTCAGGTTCTTCCAACTGATAGTGTCCTTCATGTTGTTAAGCAACTTAGATCTGACTTTATCTAGTTTTTTGGATTGTCTTCATTTGTTCAATACTTGTCAGGGCTCTGAAGGCGTAAATTACCTCTTTTTAGATGTTATCTCCCTCAATATCCAATTGCAGTAATAGATCGTTGGGGTGGATTTTTGTCACACCTTCTCCTTGACCCTATGGCAAGTTGTCCTTGCTACTGTGGGGTACTGCTAATGTAGCTACAGCCCTATCCATTGACATCTCTTGTGGGAGTGACATTTGTGTCAAGTTCTCAGGTAACCTAGCCTGAGAGAACATTTCTATCGGCCCTTCTGTAGGTGCCTTGGTCAGGGCTGTAGAATCCTTCTTTAAGGTGGATAGCAACTTCTGTAAATGTGTGATCATTTAGTCCACTTATGTGATTTCTGTTTCAGCCAGTGTTCCTAAATGCCTGCAGCTTTGTTGCTTTCTATTTTCTTTATTAGCAATTTGCTCCGATCTTTGAGGGAAGCCTGGAAACCTGGCCTTATAAAATCTTGTACAGTGGGGATTGGGTCTGGTCTATTTCTGTTTCATTGTTATTAATGGCCTTACATCTAGGTCCGAAAACAACTCTCTTTGTTGCAATGTTAAAGTTGCTTAGGAATTTCCTCATCTTTGGAAGCATCATTGGGATGACAGGGCTGGCAAATTTCAGGAGTAATCTCAGTAAATGTAGGGGGCCTGGCAGTCTTTCAATATTTTTTAAATCAATGGTTTTTAGATCAATTTAAGACCTCTGTTCTTAACAACCTGCTCAAGGACTCCAGCACTTTCTGCCTGTTGGCCCAACGACCTCTATTTGTAGAATTATCTGCAATTTTGAGGGTTATTTGGTCAGTTTGCAAGTGTGGCAGCAGGGCTTACATATACTCCCCATCTGGTTGTGGACTCAGTGGCCCCATTACTGTTTCCCAGGCAAGAAAGGTTTTGCAGAATTGGATTCTCATTTGAGCACCCATGTGGTGAATCCTGGATTCTGTCCAGTTGAAATGATATTTATTCAAGTTCATGCAAAATGGGTAATATTGTTTTCCCAGTCAGAAGGCAGTGCTCCCCCCACTGTGTTTAATAGTTGTTTGATAGATGACACCAATCCTTCTGTTATTTCTGTGTTTGGAGTTGGAGAAGCTTGGGTTGCTTTATGCAAAGGAGTTTGTATTGCTGCTGTAATTTTTCTGCTGGCTGCCAAGGAGGAGCCTGCCATTGCTAGAATTTCAGCAGATAAGACAGATGTGTTTTCGTTTGCAACACAGTTGCTATCTGTGGCGTTGGCTGCCAGATGGGCGGTATATCAATCAATCAATCAAAAAAATATATCTCTCAGAACATAGCAGGACACATAAACACTTGAACAAAAGACTTAGGTTAAACACCGGTATAAAAGCTGTTTAGCAAGAATTAGATTAAATTACTAAAACTAAAAATATAAAAGAAGCTAAATAAAAAGGCAAAGGAGCTGGATAGGGCATTTAAAAAAAGATAAAAAGCAAGGGGGAAGTGAGGAACAGAATGCTGGAACCCTTGCAAATCATCCTGATCATCATCCTGACTTCCTATTTCTCCAGTAGTGCTGTTTGGTTTCTTTCTTTTTGAGAAAGCAAAATAAAAATAAAAAGTAAAAAAACGCAAAAAAACACATGCTGGCACCTTAAAGTCTAACTTTTTTTTAATGTGAGCTTTTGTGGACAAATCCGCTTCATCGGATAAAGGACTCTCATTTCTCCTTGCCTTTCTTATCTGCAGTGGAAACTGCAGCTTGTGTTGGAGTGCCTCCTTTCCTTCACTCCCTCCATAAAGAGTAGCTTCTTTTAAAAGTTTCTTACTTCTCCTTCATTGCTCTCTCTGATTTTTCTCTCTTCTGATCTCAGAGAAGAAAAGGGGGGACATCTGCAACAACAAATCTAGGAAAGCAAAGAAGGAAAAATGTAAGGCCTTTCTAAAAAACAGAAAAAAAAACAGAAGTTGCACAAGGAAGAGAAGGAGGGGGAAATAACAGAAAGGATATGTTAAGGCATTTATAAAGATAGCTATTAGAAGACCAGGCAGAAATGAATTTCCTTTTTCTCTCTCAGACCTCATGGCCCAAAGAGAATTTAGCAGCTCGCTCTGTCTGTCTGTCTGTCTGTCTGTCTGTCTGTCTCTCTCTCTCTCTCTCTCTCTCTCTCTCTCTCTGTGTGTGTGTGTGTGTGTGTGTGTGTGTGTGTGTGTGTGTGCGTGCGTGTGTGTGTGTGAGAGAGAGAGAGAGAGAGAAAAATCTCAGAATTAGGGTAGTTCGGCTCTACAGACCTTTGATTTTTTTTAACTTGGACTGAGATCTGTTGTGCTTTGTTTAAATTAAGTATATGTTACAGTGCATTCTCATAGGTTTATTGCACAGAACTGTGAAAACACTTTCTTTTACCTCTATAACTATCCCAATATACAGTGGGTCCTCACTTAGTGACGTTAATCCGTTCCAGGAAAAACGTCGCTAAGTGATTTAATCGCTAAGCAATTTTAAAAAGCCCATAGGGACGTATTAAAATGCGTTTAATATGTTCCTATGGGCTTAGAAACTAACCTTAAGCGAAATTCCTCCATAGTGGCGGCCATTTTAGGTGCCTCTAAAGCGAGGCAAAACAGCGGCCGCCATTTTGGAACCGCCAATCAGCTGTGCGAAAATGGGGGCTTTGCAATGATCATGGGGAAGTGATCATCGCAAAGCCCCCATTTTCGGCCAGCTGATCGGCGAGGCTTTGCGATGATCGCTTCCCAGTGATCATCGCAAAGCCCCGCCGATCAGCTGTGCTTCGTCTCTCTCTCTCTCTCTCTCCACCCCTTGCAGCTCCAGCCTCGGCAGGGAGACTGACAGCCTCGGCAGGGAGACTGAGGCACCGCTGCCGCCACCCTGGCCGAGAAAGACCCTCTGCGCCTGCAGCAACCTTAAGCCCGGGCTTAAGGTTGCTGCAGGCGCAGAGGGTCTTTCTCGGCCAGGGTGGTGGCAGCGGTACCTCAGTCTCCCTGCCGAGGCTGGAGCTGCGAGGGGTGGAGAGAGAGACGAAGCACAGCTGATTGGCGGGGCTTTGCGATGATCGCTTCCCTGCAAAGCGCATTTTCCCCATAGGGGCCATTGCAAAGCGATCGCTTTTGCAGTTGCAAAAACAGCGTCGCAAAGCGATTTCTTCGCTATGCGGAGCAATCACTATGCGAGGCACCACTGTATATGTATTTCTTAAGCAGAAAAAGGTGACAGTTATTAGAACCTCTCCATTGTAAGAGCTATCCATTTATGAGGTTCTCATAAGAATTTTGTATTTTTCTCATTTAATATATGTTCTTTTTGATTTAAATCAAATCCGTTCTGCTGTACATATTGCAGGAAAGAAAATGGTGTCTGTTTGCTTCTGCTGGCTGGATAGCTCAATTAGTTTGATATTTGGCTATGAAGTGAGAGGTTGAGACTGGGAGTTCAGTTCCTCACTGTGCATTCTGGAAGAGCCAGCCTATGTGGCCTTGGATAAGCAGCACAGTCCTAGAGCTCTCCTAGAAGAAGGGAATAATAAGTAATTTCTCGATAATGTATACTTAGAAAACCCTGGAAAGGGTCACCATAAGTCAGAACTGACTTGATGACACACAATTATTATTTATTATTGCTTCCGTTCAGAGGTCATATTAAGAGTTAATGTTTGAGAGACTGAAGTACAATCTTATGCATTTCTGTGCAGAAGTCAGTCACACTTTCAACTGGTTTTTCTGTCAAGTACCATGTGTGAGAGTGCCATTTTAGTTCTATTTCAGCTTTTAAAGTTGATGTGTGTGTGTTTAGTCGTTTAGTCGTGTCCGACTCTTCGTGACCCCATGGACCAGAGCACGCCAGGCCCTCCTGTCTTCTACTGCCTCCCGGAGTTGTGTCAGGTTCATGTTGGTTGCTTCGCAGACACTGTCCAGCCATCTCATCCTCGGTCGTCCCCTTCTCCTCTTGCCATCACACTTTCCCAACATCAGGGTCTTTTCCAGGGAGTCTTTTCTTCTCATTAGATGGCCAAAGTACTGGAGCCTCAGCTTCAGGATCTGTCCTTCCAGTGAGCACTCAGGGTTGATTTCCTTTAGAACTGATAGGTTTGTTCTCCTTGCAGTCCAGGGGATTCTCAAGAGCCTCCTCCAGCACCACAATTCAAAGGCATCAATTCTTCGGCGGTCTGCTTTCTTTATGGTCCAGCTCTCACTTCCATACATCATGACAGGAAAAACCATAGCTTTGACTATTCGGACTTTTGTTGGCAAGGTGATGTCTCTGCTTTTCAAGATGCTGTCAAGATTTGTCATCGCTTTCCTCCCAAGAAGAAGGCGCCTTTTAATTTCAGGGCTGCTGTCTCCATCTGCAGTGATCATGGAGCCCAGGAAGATAAAATTTGACACTGCCTCCATATCTTCCCCTTCTATTTCCCAGGAGGTGATGGGACCAGTGGCCATGATCTTAGTTTTTTTGATGTTGAGTTTCAGACCGTTTTTTGCACTCTCCTCTTTCACTCTCATTACAAGGTTCTTTAATTCCTCCTCACTTTCTGCCATCAGAGTGGTATCATCTGCATATCGGAGGTTGTTGATATTTCTTCCAGCAATCTTAATTCCGGCTTGGGATTCATCCAGTCCAGCCTTCCGCATGATGTATTCTGCATATAAGTTAAATAAGCTGGGGGACAATATACAGCCTTGCCGTACTCCTTTCCCAATTTTGAACCACTCAGTTGTTCCATGACCAGTTCTAACTGTTGCTTCCTGTCCCACATATAGGTTTCTCAGGAGATGGATAAGGTGGTCAGGCACTCCCATTTCTTTAAGAACTTGCCATAGTTTGCTGTGGTCCACACAGTCAAAGGCTTTCGCATAGTCAATGAAGCAGAAGTAGATATTTTTCTGGAACTCTCTGGCTTTCTCCATAATCCAGCGCAAGTTAGCAATTTGGTCTCGAGTTCCTCTGCCTCTTCGGAATCCAGCTTGTACTTCTGGGAGTTCTCGGTCCACATACTGCTGAAGCCTACCTTGTAGGATTTTGAGCATAACCTTGCTAGCGTGTGAAATGAGTGCAATTGTACGGTAGTTGGAGCATTCTTTGGCACTGCCTTTCTTTGGGATTGGGATGTAGACTGATCTTTTCCAATCCTCTGGCCACTGTTGAGTTTTCCAAACTTGCTGGCATATTGAATGTAGCACCTTAACAGCATCATCTTTCAAGATTTTAAATAGTTCAACTGGAATGCCATCACCTCCACTGGCCTTGTTGTTAGCCAGGCTTTCTAAGGCCCACTTGACTTCGCTCTCCAGGATGTCTGGCTCAAGGTCAGCAACTACATTGTCTGGGTTGTCCGGGATATCCAAATCTTTCTGATATAATTCCTCTGTGTATTCTTGCCACCTCTTCTTGATGTCTTCTGCTTCTGTTAGGTCCCTCCCATTTTTGTCTTTTATCATGTTCATCTTTGCGCAAAATGTTCCTCTAATATGTCCAATTTTCCTGAACAGATCTCTGGTCTTTCCTTTTCTGTTATCTTCCTCTATTTCTTTGCATTGTTCATTTAAGAAGGCCCTCTTGTCTCTCCTTGCTATTCTTTGGAAGTCTGCATTCAATTTTCTGTAACTTTCCCTATCTCCCTTGCATTTTGCTTCCCTTCTCCTCTCTGCTATTTCTAAGGCCTCGTTGGACAGCCACTTTGCTTTCTTGCATTTCCTTTTCTTTGGGATGGCTTTCGTTGCTGCCTCCTGGACAATGTTACGAGCCTCTATCCAAAGTTCTTCAGGCACTCTGTCCACCAAATCTAGTTCCTTAAATCTGTTCTTTACTTCCACTGTGTATTCATAAGGGATTTGGTTTAGATTATACCTGAGTGGTCCAGTGGTTTTTCCTAATCTCTTCAGTCTAAGCTTGAATTTTGCTATGAGAAGCTGATGATCAGAACCGCAGTCAGCTCCAGGTCTTGTTTTTGCTGACTGTATAGAGCTTCTCCATCTTTGGCTGCAGAGAATATAATCAATCTGATTTCGATATTGCCCATCTGGTGATTTCCATGTATAGAGTCGCCTCTTGTGTTGTTGGAAAAGAGTGTTTGTGATGACCAGCTTATTCTCTTGACAAAACTCTATTAGCCTTTGTCCTGCTTCGTTCTGAACTCCAAGGCCAAACTTCCCTGTTGTTCCTTTTATCTCTTGGCTCCCTACTTTAGCATTCCAGTCCCCTATCATGAGAAGAACATCTTTCTTTGTTGTCAGTTCTAGAAGGTGTTGTAAATCTTCATAGAATTGTTCAATTTCAGTCTCCTCAGCAATGCTGGTTGGTGCATAAACTTGGATTATTGTGATGTTGAATGGTCTGCCTTGGATTCGTATTGACATCATTCTATCATTTTTGAGATTGTATCCCATTACAGCTTTTCCCACTCTTTTGTTGACTATGAGTGCTACTCCATTCCTTCTACGGGATTCTTGCCCACAATAGTAGATATGATAATCATCTGAGCTGAATTCGCCCATTCCTGTCCATTTTAGTTCACTGATGCCCAGGATGTCGATGTTTATTCTTGCCATCTCCTGTTTGACCACCTCCAGCTTCCCAACGTTCATAGATCTTACATTCCAGGTTCCTATGCAGTATTTTTCTTTGCAGCATTGGATTTTCCTTTCACTTCCAGGCACGTCCACAGCTGAGCGTCCACAGCTGAGCGTTAAAGTTGATAACAATCTTATATTCTGTCACAATATTATTTTCAAATTTTATTCCATATATGCCCTTGCTTGTTTCACAGAGTAAAAAATCGGTTGCTTATGATTTGCATGCAACTTCCATCTAGACTGCCTTCAAGTCCAGACTAGTTTGCTTCAGCAGTGTAAATGCATTATGTGCCTTCCGGCTACATACTGGGTCAGTAGGTATAGGGAGATCCCTTGACTGTCTTGGCCAGTGTATGCAGTTCAGTTACTGGATGTTTTGCAGGCTTAGGTTAACAACACCCTAACTAGGAAGATATTTGTTGAATTGCTGTTCTGGTCTGTGCCCAGATAGCTATTTCTACTCTTTTCTCAGAAGAGTCTTATTAAAGATCCCAGAATACTTTTATTTTTGTTCTATTAGAAGGTTCTTGTCTTTATCTTTCCTTTGAGCATGGAATGCTGTGCATAATGGTTTTCCAATCCTCTTGGAGGTCTGAGTGTAGTAGACTGTAGTAGTGATGACTGAGAAGGAAAATAATGTTCTACTGATTTTGAAGCATTTGATGTTGCTAGATTATGAATTGCTATGAATCTGCAGAGACCAGTAGGATCATTTATGAAGGATCCATTAATTCTCAGCAGAGAGACCAAAAGATTTTTGACTTTCCTGCTTAGGACCTTTTCTATAGAGACTCCTTCTGATTGGCTCCTTTTATAACCAAGATCATCTACAACCCCTATTATTTACAAATATCATTTGATCTATTTGCTGTTTTCTCCTCTGTGCTTCAGGTGAGAAGTTACGAGTACTTGGTTACAACCAGAATGGTGAATGGAGTGAGGTGCGCTCTAAGAATGGGCAGGGATGGGTGCCAAGTAACTACATCACCCCCGTGAACAGCTTGGAGAAGCACTCTTGGTATCATGGACCAGTGTCACGCAGTGCAGCTGAGTATCTGCTGAGCAGCCTCATTAATGGCAGCTTCCTAGTTCGGGAAAGTGAGAGTAGTCCAGGACAACTATCCATCTCACTCAGGTACGAGGGACGTGTTTACCACTACAGGATCAATACCACCAGTGATGGCAAGGTAAATCCTTTTGGGTAACTTGTTTTCTGAAAATTGAAAGGGAAAAGTATTCTGACGTAATCTGCTGTTTGCCAAAGAGCTGTAGTTAAGGACGTCCTGAAAATGAAGTTATCAATGTATTTTATTAATGTATTGCATTTTGATTGTTTTATCTTTTTCATTGTATTTTAATTGTTGTAAGCCGCCCAGAGACCTTTGGGTAGTGTGGGCAGCATATAAGTTAAACAAACAAACAAACAAGCAAATAATGTGACTGAAGCTACTCTCCTAATTATGAGGTGTGTCTGAGCTAGCTATTGGTCCCAACAGTTGCCACACAAGCGTGCAGTTTATGCTTCATCTTTCTCTTCTCTTCATGACAAGGGAGCACAGAATTTGTGTGTAGTGCAGGAGTGGTTAGCTATGCTGGCCAAAATCTACATGAAGTGATAGGTAGTGGGTTGGATAGAAATTCATGCACACATACAGTCATGGGGGGAGGAGAGTACATCCTCTTTGAATTCTTTGGTTTTACATATCAGAACATAATAAAAATCATCTGGTCCTTAGCAGTTCTGAAAATCAGGTAAATACAACCTCAGATGAACAACAACACATGACATATTACATTGTGTCATGATTTTACAGAAATAAAGCCAAAATGGAGAAGCCATGTGTGAAAACTAAGTACAATCTTACTGCTTCCATAGGAATTAAGAGGCTGCATAGCGGCCAGGTACAGTGGGGTCTCTACTTAAGAACGTCTCTACTGAAGAACAATCCAGCTTAAGAACAGCTCCATTTGCTAAATTGTTCTCTACTTGAGAACAGAAATCCAAGATAAGAACAGGAAAAAAAACCTTTCCTGCTCTTTTTTTAACCTTAGGTCATCTTAGGTTAAAAAAAAATTCTCCCCCTAGTGGTAGAGTACGTATTAACCAGCTTTGCATTAGTTCCTATGGGAACTAATGCTTCAATGTATGAACGCACTTCTACATAACAAAAAAACAGCCAGAATGGATTAATTGGTTTTCAGTCCATTCCTATGGGAAATTTTGCTTCAACTTAAGAACGTTTCAACTTAAGACCACCATTCCAAAACGGATTAAGTTCTTAAGTAGAGGTTCCACTGTAGTTTCTATGGACGGAAAAGAGCAGATACGGATTAAATGGTTTTCAATGCATTCCTATGGGAAATGCAGATTCAACATAAGAACTTTTCAACTTGAGAACCACCTTCCAATATGGATTAAGTTCTTAAGTAGAGACCCCACTGTATTGCTAACCAAGTGCCCTTTAGTAGATTATCAGCAAATGTGACCATCTCTATAAAAGCTGAAGTTTTAGCAGTTTGCTGGTCTAGAGTGTTCAGGCGTGTGATAAAATAATGCCAAGGAGGAAACAGCACCAATGATAATAGAGAATGGTTGCTGCCTATCAGTCTGGAAAGGGTTATAAGGTCATTTCCAAACAGTTAAAGTCCATCATTCTACGGTGAGGAAGATTATTCACAAGTGAAAGACATTCAAGAAACTCACCAAACTTCCCAGGAGTAGATGTTCAAGCAAATTCACCCCAAAGTCAGATTGTGCAGTGCTCAGAGAAATTGCAAAAAACCCAAGAGCTACATCTCAGACTCTACAGGCCTCAGTTAGCATGTTAAATGTTATTCATGACAGTACAATTAGAAAAAGACTGAACAAGTATGGTCGGTTTGGAAGGGTTGTCAGGAGAAAGCCTCTTCTCTCTAAAAGCCATGGCAGCATGGCTTAGGTTTGCAAAGTTGCGTCTGGGCAAACCACAGGGGTTCTGAAATTGTGTCCTTTGGACTTGTGAGACCAAAGTGGAGATGTTTGGCCATCATGCACAGTGCCACATTTGGTGAAAATAAAACACAGCATATCAGCACAAACACCTCATACCAACTGTCAAGCACGGTGGTGAAGAGGTGATGATTTGGGCTTGTTTTGTAGCCGCAGGACCTGGGCACCTTGCAGTCACTGAGTCGACCATGAAGTCCTCTGTATACTAAAGTATTCTAGCATCAAATGTGAAGCCATCTGTCCAGCAGCTAAAGCTTGGCTGAAATTGGGTCATGTAAAAAGACAATGATCTCTATCGCACCAGCAAATCTACAGCAGAATGGCTGAACAAGAAAAGAATCAATGTGTTTCAATGGCCCAGTCAAAGTCCAGGCCTCAACCTGATTGAAATATTTTGGCAGGACCTTACAAGAGCTGTGCATAAAAGAATGCCCACTGTGACAGAACCCTAGCCAGTTTTGTCTAGTAACAGGAGAAAGAAGATGATTGGCTGGGAAAATGCAGAAAGTGAGCCAGTCCAGGAAAGCCTGCTGGAGGTGGAGCCAAGAGGAACAGCTGGAGAGAGAAGAAGCTAATTTATATTAGAGAAAGAGAGGTTGTATTTTAGCAGTGGGCTGTAACTTAAGATGAACTTACATTGAACTCTGTTTATTTTATCAGTAGTTAACCTTGTAATAAAGGACAATTCATATGTTTCATTCTAAAACTGCTTAGGCTCCTATGTTTATGACTGAAGACAAGCCTTTTTCAAGGAAGGATATTTGAAAAGTGACAAGCCTGGTTGAGGGCTGGTCACACCCACAAACTGTTGAGAGTTCTGGGAACTTGATTAAATTCCAGTAAAATGCACAGTGTAAGGCCAGCTCCTTAAGATTAGACTTACAGTGGTGCCTCGCTTAACGATTACCTCGTTGAACGACGAAACCGCTTTACGATGAAGTTTTTGCGATCGCTATTGTGATCGCAAAACGATGTTCCTATAGGGAAAAATCGCTTGATGGTTGGTTCCCGGATTCGGGAACCGATTTTTCGCTAGACAGTGATTTTAAAACCGCTGATCGGCGGCTCTAAAATGGCTGCCTGCTATGCAAAATGGCTCCCTGCTGTGCTTTAGGATGGATTTCTCGCTTTACTGGCACTGGATAATGGCCGCCCTATGGAGGATCTTCGCAAAACGAGCAGGTATTCCGACCATTGGAACGCAGTGAACCAGTTTTCAATGCATTTCAATGGGTTTTTTAATTTTGCTTAATAAGGATTTCGCTTAACAGTGATTTGAACAGAACTAATTATCCTCGTCAAGCGAGGCACCACTGTACTGTATTTTTGCTCCATCAGATGCAATTTTTTTACCCCCCAAAGTGGGGGGGTATATGCATCTTATGGAGTGAATATTATAAAAAATGGTTCAAGGCCTCCTCAACCACCCCCACCCAGAAGCCTCCCACGGTTCCTCCACTGTGCCGAAAGGCCTCCAAACCAGCGCCAGAGGCTGCTCACTGTGGCAGCTGCATTGGACCTTACCGCTCCTCTGTCTGAGCTGCTAGCTTTCCAGGCTCTGCCTCCTGGAGCCTGCTCGGAAAGCCAACAGGGCCAACAGGCCTATAGCAGCAAAATCAAATGGCTGAGGGGGAAAGAGATGAGGGGAAAGCACAAACATGGTCTCCCACTACCACAAATTATACAGTTGAGTTTCCCACATTTGGAGAAATCGCAGGATCAGCACGCCTGAAGTGCAGTGGATGAGCCTCAACCTGGGAAAAACCGCCTTTGTGATTGTGGTATCTCTCCTGCCAAGTAAGTATGAGTTAGAGTGGCCCCCACGCCTCCTGCCCCCTGCCCCTCCAAGGCATGGCGACCCCTCCGGCCACACCTCCCACTCAGAACAGGGCTGCACAGCCCCGGTCCCACCAGAGGCCAAGAGAGCTCCTCAGTGTTTTGGGGTGCCCCGCGGAACCCCCATCAGGGGCCGGGTGTTCCTCCCACAATCCTCCAGTGCACAGATACTAGAATACCTGACTGCATCTGCCTGCTTGCATCACTCGGATGGCTTCTCTATTGGAGAAGCAAAGCAGGAAGGAGGAGTCTCTTTCCATTCAACTTCTGCATAAAAGTTAGCTGGAGGCTACAGCAACTCTGTACAGATGACAGTTTTATTATCCTTTGCAAACTAAAGATTTGCAAACTAAAGCCCGAAACAGCTGTGTTTTTTTTCCAATATATAAAAAGGATAATAAAGCTGTCATCTGTTGAGAGTTGCTGTAGCCTCCAGCTAACTTCTCCGCAGAAGGTGAGCGGAAAGACTCATACTTACCTGGCAGGGGACATACCATGATCACAAAGGTGGTTTTTCCCAGGTTGAGACTCATCCATTGCACTTTGGGTGTGCTGATCCTGCAATTTCCCCAAATGTGGGAAACTCGACTGCATAATTTGTGGTAGTGGGAGACTGTGTTTGTGCTTCCCCTGGCCTTTCTACAATCACTTTGATTTCTTTTCCCCTCACCAGGACCCACTGAAAAGGCAGCAAGTCCTGGTGATGTCTTGTACTGCATTCTCCCTCTTTTTCTCCCCAGTGGCAAAGGAACAGGCCAAAGGGAGTCACTATGATCAGGAGCCAGGGGACTGCTTTGACTCGCCCTCTTCCTTTGCTGCTGGAGAGAGAAAGAGGGGGGATGCCAACTGAGACCGACTGCATTTCCAAAGGCAGTGCAGATGAAGGGATCGCTTTTCCCCACACTGCTT
The DNA here is from genome assembly GCF_051106095.1 of Pogona vitticeps. Lineage (NCBI taxonomy): Eukaryota > Metazoa > Chordata > Lepidosauria > Squamata > Agamidae > Pogona > Pogona vitticeps. The sequence continues at coordinate 116,652,317 of NC_135786.1, forward strand.
TTGCCAAAGCGGTCTCGGTGACTTGGATCTGGCATTCCCCCTCTTTCTCTCCCCAGCGGCATGGGAAGAGAGCTATTTGGTTCAGAATATTTTTTTTCTGTTTTCCTCTAAAAATTATGTGCATCTTATAGTCAGGTGCGTCTTATGGAACAAAAAAAATACGGTAGTTGTAGAAGTCCCCTTCTTTACCCAACTGTTTTTGGTAGCCACCCTCACCAAAGCCTAGCACTTTAGAAAATAAGACACAGGAGACAATCTTTAAGTATAAAAGGTTTTGTGTATTTTACTCACTTAAACGTCCATTTCTAAAACAGGCACTCATTAGGCTTAAAGTTGATAGAAAGGAAAATAGTTGTTTCCTCAACCCATGTGGCTGCGAGGATCTCTAGGGTTCAGAGATCCAGCCTGGAGATCTAGCACCCTCAAAGGTGAAAAAAAGGGTCTGAGACAAAATTGAGTCTCTCAAAATGCGTGACAAGGAGAAGGGAGGAAACAAGGGCGGAGCTTATCTAGCCCGGCAAAAATAAACCCCTCTGATTAGTTAGCATGCAAACAAGTTAGTCTTTGACGGAGGCCCTTCCTCCCATATCTTGAAATTTACATCAAGATTGCTAACTAGCCAACACAAACCTCAATGACCTGAAGCAATGTTGTAAAGAAGATTGGGCCAAAGTTCCTCCACAATGATGTGAGAAACTGATAAAGTTGTACAGAAAACAATTACTTTAAGTTATTGCTGCTAAAGGTGGTTCTACAGGCTATTGAATCATAATGTGTACTTAGGTTTTCACACATGTCTTCTCCATTTTGGCTTTATTTTTGTTAAATAAATCATGACACAGTTTAGTATGTCATGTGTTTATGTTTATCTGAGGTTGTATTTACCTAATTTTCAGACTTGTTAAAGACCTAATGATTTTTTTTATGTCCTGATACGTAAAACCATAGAATTCAAAGAGGATGTACTTTGTTTTTCACATGACTATTTATCTATAGGTAGCCACTTCCAATCAATGCATCTCTCCTTCATATTCTTTATGTTCTTTCACATAGCCATTCAAATACACAAGCAAACCCACAGCTCCATTTAAACACCTGCCAGCTGGATTTCCCCCCTTTTCACATGTCTCCTCAGAAGTAAGTCAGGCACAGCAAAGACTAAATGTACTTGAAGGACCACTGTTTTTCCTTGCTTCTTCCCCAAAATATGAGATTCATATTAAAATTTTGTTGTCATCAGTAGTTGCATTTCAGCGAGAAAAATATCATGTGAATCTCATACTTGATTATATAATTAGTAAGAAAATAATTCATCTATTCCTATAATTTGCATTTTTACTTAGCATGATGATGGGTTTCTTTCTGTTTTAGCATGTAGACTTTTCCAGCTTACATATTGAAATTCTGAATCAGTATAGTTGCTCAAATCATAGTTTACTAGTGTGGCTGTAATGGCATGCCATACTTGGATTAAATATGAAATAAATAATTAAATCCCATGCACAAGGTGAAGATAGAGCATTTGAGTCATGAGCTGGTTCATGTTTCTTCAAACCATGCTTTGGAGCAGAATGAGGAACCTTTTTTAATCCAAAAGTCAATTTCCATTGAGAAAAAGCCTGAGGGAGTGCACATTCAGTGTTAAATACAGCCTAAGATATGGGGCAAGACCATAGCAAAATACAGTGGTACCTCGCAAAACGATTACTCCTCAGAACGATGAATCCGCATGATGACGTTTTGCGACTGCCATTTTGCTTTGCAAAACAGTGATTCCTATGGGGGAATTTCGCTGGATGGTGATTTGGTCCATGCTTCGCGGGCCGTTTTTTCGCAAGACGACAATTTAGAACAGCTGATTGGCGGTTCGCAAAATGGCTTCCCTAGGGGCGATCTTTGCAAAACGGGTGTTTTCGGGCCTGTTTTTCGCAAGACAGCGATTTAGAACAGCTGGTCGGCAGTTCACAAAGCAGCTTCCCTATGGGTGATCTTCGCAGGTTTTTTCCCCATTGGAACACATTAAACGGGTTTCAGTGCATTCCAATGGGGAAAGGCTTTTCACTAGACAATGTTTTTCTAAACAGCGATTTCAATGGAATGAATTAACATTGTCTAGCAGGGCATCACTGAGGGGGGAACTGAGTGAAAAAACTGTTTTTTAAATCATAGTTTTAAATTGTATTTTGCTTCTCAAAATAGAAGAGAGAGAAATATGTTGTAAGAGAATTTTCTCAGTTTTTCTCAACTTCTAGATTTTCTGCTTTAGGTATCTTGAGGGAAATGTCTCCTTTCTGGCCTTCACCTCACTTTCCGCCCATCTTACACATTCTTTTGATTCAACAGGTATATGTGACAGCTGAAAGCCGTTTCAACACATTAGCAGAGCTAGTTCACCATCACTCAACTGTAGCTGATGGCCTTGTGACAACCTTGCACTACCCAGCACCAAAGTGCAATAAGCCCACAGTGTATGGGGTGTCTCCTATCCATGATAAGTGGGAAATGGAACGAACAGATATCACCATGAAGCACAAGCTTGGGGGAGGACAGTATGGTGAAGTGTATGTTGGGATGTGGAAGAAATACAACCTGACAGTTGCTGTGAAAACACTCAAGGTATGATTATTGTATTCATGAGAAATATTTACTTGGATTAAATGTAACTGTTCGTAGTCAATTTACAGTGTATTGCCACATTTGGATTACATGTTGCCTGCTGGTATCATAAATGACTCATAGACAATGAGACAAATTCACATGCATCCCCTATTGTCAAAGGAAGAAGTAGTGAAGAGTATTAGGGAAGAAATGACAGACTACAGTGGTGCCTTGCTTAATGAGTGGCCCGTTTAACGATGAATCTGCATAGCGATGGAGTTTTTGCAGTTGCGATGTTTTAAATGGGGGAAAATCGCTTTGCGATGATCGTGGGGTAGCTCTTCCCCATGATCATCCCAAAGGCCCCCCCAAAGAGAGCCTGGGACCTGCAAGGAGAGGGGGGGTTTGCGAAGCTGGCTTCCCTGCGATCTTTGCAAACACCCGCCCACAGCTGATGGGCGGGTGTTTGCAAAGATCACGGGGAAGCCAGCTTCTCTCTCTCTCTCTCTCTCTCTCTCTCTCTCTCTCTCCCCTCGCAACTCCAGCCTGGGCAGGGAGACTCAGTCACCCTGGCTGTGGCGGTGTGGTGCCTCAGTCTCCTTGCCCAGGCTGGACCTGCAAGGGGAGAGAGAGAGAGAGCGCGCTGGGTTTGCGAAGCTGGCTTCCCCCCTATCTTTCCAAGCACCCCCCATCAGCTGTGCTTCGGGCTGGCTCAGCTATCCCTAAGCACAGTTGATGGGCGGGTGTTTGCAAAGATCGTGGGGAAGCCAGCTTCGGAACACCCCCCCCCGCGACTTCGGCTCTCTCTCTCTCTCCCCTTGCAACTCCAGCCTGGGCAGGGAGACTCAGTCACCCTGGCCGTGTCAGCGCGGTGCCTCAGTCTCTTTGCCCAGGCTGGACCTGCAAGGGGGGGGGAGAGAGAGAGCGCCCCCAAGCACAGCTGATCGGCGGTTCCAAAATGGCCACCGCTGTGTTGCCTCGCTTTAGAGGCACCGAAAATAGCGGTGGGATGTAGGATTTTCGCTTAAAGATGAGTTTTTTCCCCATGGGAACGCATTAAACGTGTTTTAATGCGTTCCTATGGGGTTTTTTTGCCCCACATAGTGACGAATCTGTATAGTGATGATTTTTTCGGAATGGATTATCGTCGCTATGCAGGGCACCACTGTATTTTCTGAGAAATTCTACACAGGGAATGTCGTTACGGACGATATGGGAAGTCAGCAAAGCAGTCTTCCGAGGCATTGCTATTAGAATTACAGCAACAAAAAGGGGGGAAAGAAACAAAAATTATAAAGAACTTGAAGTAGAGTTAAAGAAGCAGAGACGCAACTGAAACAAAATCCAACAGCGTCAAAATTAAAACAGAAGATTCATGTTGCACAACATAAACTGAACATTTTAATAACAGAAGATATAGCAAAGAAATTGAAATTGGCAGAGCAAACATACTTTGAAATTTCTAATAAAGTGGGGAGATGGCTGGTGTATAAGTTGACGAAAGAAAGAACCAAAAATTTCATTTTAAACCTTAAAAATCAAAATGGAGAGGTTATAAGAGGCCCTGGAGAACTTCGAATTGTGGAGGAATTCTACATAAAGTTGTATACAGAAGGAGGCATGCCACTCAAAGAACAGAGAGAATATATTGTATCAAGCTCTGCTCCCCTTTTAATCCTTTTAATCCTTTTAATCTTTTTAATTTTTATTTTTAATATTTTCAGAGCACTTAGGTGCTCAAGTGACTCTTTTTGGGACACATCCAAATCTGTCTCTGAAGTCTCAAGCTCTCTCTCTTCCTGGTTGGGAGTTTAAAGTACTTATTTACAAACCTTGAAGCTGCTGCTACGATAACAAGATGCTGCTATCTCTGGCTTTACTGCTCCCACTCTTCCATTCAAGATCAATTGCAGCAAGGCGTAATTGCTACACTTGTAGCTCTGAGTTGGACTTTTGGTAGCTAGTTGTTGAAAAGAGAAGGCTGAACTGTATGGGGGGTAAATTATGCAGAGCCAGCCCGGAGCAGCCGCTTGCAAGGGCGTTGAAACAACTGAAGATGGATGAGTTTGTAACAGCCAACTGTCCTGTGAGTAACCTTGCTACATTACCTATAGCTTCCAGCATTCTCACTAATAACAGATTTGCTTTGCTGAGAGAGGAAACACTCTCGTCCCCACCGGGTGCTTGTGACTTATCTGCAATTTCGACACCTTGTACTCCCCTTACCCCCAAAAAAGTACAGTTCCCCTCTGAAAGTAACCATGCTAAATTTCTAGCTGAACAATGTCTCCTAACAGCCCAAACAGTAATAGCCATCTTTGATAACCTACAACGGGTTTGCAATCAAATGAACTCAGTTGAAAGTGCTCTGGGGAAACTTACTGAGACCCTTCTTCAACCCAAGGATAATACACAAACCAGGGGGTTCAAAGAAATGGCAGATTCAGCCGTAAAGATGACATACAACAACTGGCTCCACAACAATTGGCTTCCCAATTGAATAGGGAGACACGGTCATCAAAGATCTTTCAGAGCACTCAGGTGATGTTACAAATTGCTCCAATTGCCATCAACAGAAAGAGATGGGAGACACATAGATCAGTGATGATCTCCCTGAGTCAACTGTTAAATATAGAAGTGCGGAAGATTGACCTCAAGAATATTCGATGGCTCCCGCACAAGTATGGTCATAAAAGAGTTTGTCTCACCTTTGAACATGCTGTGATCCCTCTCATTCTCCTAAAAATGAGAACTTTTCTGGGCAAATTTCAAATTACTCCCTCAAGAGTTTTTTCTGAACCATCAACTTTACCCCCTCTATGGAGCAGGCCTACTTCCTTGATCCCTGGGAGCAATCCTCAAAGAGTAACCAGGGAAGACTTCAACTTTAGATCTGATTCCAATGCTGGGAAATCAATAAGGGTACAGTCAAAGAACTCAATGATCTCCCCCTTATCTGATCACAGGTCTTCCCTTTGCAATAGAGAAGAAACTCAAGCTCCCTTGATTGACCTTAACAATAAATGGGAGGAAGTCAAAGCTAGTGTTGCTTCCGTATGTAATAAGACCATACCACTGAGAAGTTACCTAACAACGGATGACTCGGGCTTACAAGCCAAAGCTGCACCCCTCAATCAATATCCAACAGCAAGTAATGATAACAGCCAGATACAAGAACCTAAGCGAGATCTTAAGCATCAGATGGTACCTCATCAGGATATACCAGTTCTGATTACCTTAGATGGTGAAGAAACTGAAAACAACAAAGGACATCTCATGCATGGGGCTAGTTCACGAAAATCATTTGATTCTGAACTTCGAACATTAGCCACTTTGGAGAAGGACACGACTTCTCAACTCAGCCCTGTAAAAACGGCAGCTCAACCCACTCTACCGCAACACAGCACAATTCAATCTGCAGACATGCATCGCTCTGGAAGGACCGACATGGCTACACCTTTCAATCTTAACACCCAGGATCCTTCCCTATCTCCTGATTTTATGGACTGACAGATAACTATAAATGACACCATCTCTGTTCTGTCATGGAATATAGCAGGATGGAATGCAAAGAGCAATGACAATTCCTTCATCAAGTATCTTTCTAAATTCGATATCTTATTGCTGCAAGAGACTTGGGCACTAGGGGAAATTGAAGTTAATGGTTACTCTGCCCACCAAATAAGTGCCACTCCCAGTGAAAAGAGGGGCAGAGCCAAGGGTGGCCTTCTTATATTGGTTTCAACTAAGCTCAATATTATAATGACCAAACTCCCCTCCCTTAATCAAAATGCTGCCGCAGTGAAGGTCAAATTTAATCACAGTACAATAGTGTTCATCAATGTATATTTACCACCCCAGAGACGGAATGCCCAGATCGAACGCATTTACCAAGATCTTGAAACCTATATTCAAAACCTTTTGCTAACTAATGATGGCCAAATGATAATTGGTGGTGATTTTAATGCCAGATTGGGTACAAATGACTCTGCTCTTTATGCTGCTTATAATTTATGCCCACCTGATGGATTACACTTCCCCATAGTTACTAGGCGCCTCTTTAAAGATACTATCAGTAATTATGCAGGCCTTAATTTGGCACAGTTAGTTTATCGGCTTGACCTACACATAGTAAATGGAAGTACTTCAGGTGATATACCAAGGGAATTCTCTTTCTGGTCGGGAACGAGGATGAGTACCATAGATTATATGATTGTCAGCTGTAACATACTGAATACCGCCATTAATCTGGTGATCGACAGTAGGATTGATAGTGATCATCTGCCACTAAAATTATACCTGAAATTACAAGAACACCACACTCATATTGAGAAGGCCTTGCCTGTGAATCCTGAGATGATACTAACCAACTCCAGGATCAAATGGTCAGGAAAGGCCGCAATCTATTTCACTAATCTACTTAATAACAATCAGTTCTCTGAGATCCATTCCACCTTTCTCAAAGCGGGCCAAAGTAGCAATGTAATTGCGCTGTATGGAACACTAATAAATAAACTAGTAGACTTAGCTGATTCAAATAAATCAGCAAAAACCCATACTAACAAGCGCAGGTCCTATAACTGGTTTGATAAGGAGTGTGTTGATGCAAAAAAACTGGTAATTTCAAAATTTAAACAGAATAAAAACAAAAACCCATCATCAATGGAAGTGGAGGAACTGCTGCAACTTAAGAAAGACTATAAGAAATTAATTAAAGAGAAAAAAAGGAAAGCTCAACAGATAGAATGGGAAAAACTTATCAAAGCAGTCAGGGGGAAAGATATGAAATCATTTTGGGAATCCATAACACTTACTACCAACAATCTTTCAGTTAGGATGAACTCCTATATTAATGCTCGCATGTGGGAAGCCCACTTCCACGAGCTTTATGCCAAAAGAGACAATTCCTCATTTCATGTGAGTCGTCTTTATATGAATCTACCAGAATGGCACCCTGTATCAGTCTCTGAAATAAAAGACCTTGTAAACCAACTGAAAATTGGTAAGGCCCCAGGATGCGATAGTATTCCTCCTGAACTCATTAAGAACAACTGTGAATGGTGGGCTCCAATTCTGGCAAACCTTTTCACCTATATAGACCAAAATGCTCACATGCCATCGGAATGGGGTACAGCCATTATTATCCCCATTTATAAAAAAGGTAAAAAAAGACAATCCAGCTAATTATAGGCCAATCAGTCTACAACCCATAATTAGTAAGCTTTATGCCAGACACTTATCATGGAAATTGATAGATTGGATGGACTCTGAGAGTGTTTTGGCAGATGAACAAGCTGGATTTAGATCTGGTAGATCTACACAGGACCATGCCCTTATTCTAAGGCACCTAGTAGATAAGTACACCAAGAAACCCCGAGGGTCCCTATTTGCCGCTTTTATTGATCTTAGATCGGCTTTTGATCTAATTTCACGAGATAGGCTCTGGAGTAAGTTAGAATCTTCCTCAATAGATCGACGCCTTCTGCTGCTTATGTATAAGCTGCATGAAAATACAACGCTCAGAATTAGATGTAACAAGGAAGGACAATTGTCTGATAAAGTTCCAACCTATAATGGTGTGAAGCAAGGGTGTATATTAGCTCCGCTGTTATTTAATTTTTATATCAACTCAATGGTAACAGCACTCAGCCATCCAGAGTTTCATCCCCCCAAACTAGCCAATAGACATATATCACTTCTGTTATACGCAGATGATGCAGTCCTAATTTCACAGACACCAATAGGACTTAAGAGAGCTTTATACGCTCTCGCACAATACTGTAAAGAAGAAATGCTCCAGATAAATTACTCAAAGACCAAAGTTTTAGTGTTTGCTCAGAGGCCCAGGATCTATAAGTGATTAATAGATGAGCATGAGATTGAACAAATCAAGGCCTATAAATATTTGGGCGTTGTTTTCCAGTATAAAGGAAACCACAAGGCCCATGTTAACAATGTGGTACAAGCAGCACAAAAATCTAGCCTTACTGTACTAAAATTCTTCTATTCTAAGGGAGGCCAGTACATTCCAGCTGCACTAAGATTGTTTCAGGCCAAATCCCTTAGTCAGCTCTTGTATGGGGCACAATTGGGCCCCTATTCTTCTTCTTCATTTATCCAGTTAGAAGTAGTTCAGTCCAAATTTGTGAGGGCTATATTACAAGTTCCAAGAGGGGTATCCAATGCAGCCCTCAGGTTTGAAGTGGGCTACCTGAAGGTTGAAGCCAGAGCTTGGCTGGCTATTTTTAACTTTTGGCTAAAACTAACCTTTCAACCAATTGGACTGACTTCACTGGTATTACAGGATAACCATCAGTCCCCTTGGAAGAGAGCAATATACCATAAAATCAACAGATATGGCTATTCAGTAGAAAGTATCCAACAAATGGGATACGATAAGGCCAAGAGTAATCTTAGGCAGCGTATTATTGAGACAGAAAGGCAGCAGGATCTTGGTATTATTAGAAATAGGTTTACAGTTGACAACGCATTGCTCCCACTGAAACCGGCAAAATATCTCTACTTACCCTTAACACCTAAACAACACAAAGCTCTTACTTTGGCCCGCTTCAATGCACTTCCGTCAGCAGTCCAGGATGGGAAGTATAACAACACCCCTTACACTCAGTGTCTATGCCCCTGTAACTCTGGTGAGATTGAATCTATCTCCCATGTGTTACTTCACTGTGCTTTTTACTCTAACATTCGAGAAGTCCATGTTGACCCTTACATAAGGGCATTTCCTGGACGATCAGAGGCACACTACACACAGCTTTTGCTGACAGGGCGATGCCCTGGCAGATATATTGGGCTTAATTCAGATATGCTGACAAAAGTTGCTAAGTTCTGTGCTGCTGCAATAAAAATCCGTGAAGGAAAGGTTCCACCTAAAGTGCAGTTATAGAATCTGTAAATTGGTGTACACCAATTAATGATCACACAGGCTATATGAGCTTTAAAATAACAAATTTGGCATTTTATGCAAGCTGTAATAGCCCATAGATAAGGCCTATGATAGGGAGGTAAGAGATATCTAGTAAGATGTATATATGTATATAGATGCTTTTAGTGCTTTTGTGTTTTTAGTGTTTTTAATGCTTTTATATTGTTCTTATGTTCTTATGTATCTTACTTTTGCTGGTCAATGACCGCAATAAACATTTATTATTATATATTAAAAGGGAAAATCATATTAAATTATCAAAACATCAAAATTCTGAACCAGCCATATTCGATGCATGAAGTTTCAGAAGCATTTGCAAAACAGAAAATGATGAAGTCATTAGGAGGTGACGAGATATCTGTAGAGTATTGTAGAGAATTTGAAGATGTCCTTGCTACTCGATTTAAAAAAAGATTAACAAAATACATCAAGAGAGAAAAATACCGAAAACATGGAGGGAAGTGGTTATTACTATTATATTATACATAAAGAGGGTACAAATGTGAAGGAAATATTGAATTATAGACCAATATCTCTCCTGAATGTAGATTATGAAATATTTGCAACAATATTGTCAACAAGATTAAAGAAAGTATTGGTCAAAGTTATTAATCAAGATCAGGCAGGATTCCTCCCGAAGAGACATGTGAGATGGAGCGTGAGAAATCTCATCAACTTGCTGGAGTATTATGAAGCACATCCTGACAAACAGATGCCAATCCTCTTCATCAGTGCAGAGAAAGCCTTTGATAATATAAATTGGAACTTCATGACATCACAACTAGAAGAAATGGGACTAAGACAGATTTTTGTTGAAACAATAAAGACTATTTGCTCCCAACAGACAGCAAGGATTAGAATCAATGGAGAATGCACACAAGAAATTAAAAAACAAAAAGGAACAAGACAAGGATGTCCATTATCACCATTACTCTTTTAAACTGTGATTGAAGCATTAATGCAGCACATAAGAATGTCATATAAAATCAAAGGCCTCAAACTATGAGGAGAGGTATGCAAGGTTCAGGGGTTTGCAGATTACCTCCTTATCTTGGTTGAAAACCCCAAAGAATCAATAGAGGCTCTAATGATGGAATTAAAGGACTTTGGCGAGATTGCAGGTCTAAAAATAATCCACAAGAAAACTAAAATCTTACCAAAAATATGTAAAAACAGGAGACAAATGAACTACTACAAAACACAAACTTTCAGGAGGGAAGAAAAGTAAAATATTTACTTTTCTTCTAAAAAAAATTCTTTACAAAAAAAGTCAGTTACTCTTCTGAAGGTTTAGTTAGGCATCCTTCAGTCTCGAGAGACTATGGTAACGTGCTACGTGCTCTGTATGGAGGACTTGGAACAGCGTATAGTGTGGTTGAGAAGGCCAATTTGAGAGTGGCAATCCCTTTCCGTGTTGTTTTGACGCTGTATGCGAAGCTGGAGTGTCTTCTCCAGAGCACGAGGCCTGGGCAGAATAATATGGAGGATAGGCTGTTACCCGAGCAGAAAATCCCCCCTCTCCACATCGCTGAAATAGTCCAATGGAAAGGCAAGAGCCAATACTATAGGTTCCAGCAACGTCGCAGGAGTTGGCAGAACGACACAAACTGCCTCCAGGACTCCGGCTCTGGATTTTGCCTCAAGGTTAACTCCTGAAGCCTTTTCCATCAGTGGATATAGCCACAAGGCAGTGGAGGTTTGAAATCAGAGTTTTCCTTCTCCTAGATGGGCTGCCTTCTAAGGCTGATGAGACCCACCTACTCAGCCTGCTCCCTAAGAGCGTGGAAGTATGATCTGACCCCTAAAACTTTCCTGATCCCCAGGTGTATGCAATACTATTTGCCTTTCCTATTCACCAGATTAGAGTAAAAAATAGATTTAGAGAATTTCATTTAGTGCTTCTGCTTGCACTTATTTAAAGTCAAACCCCTTCCCCTTAGACCATGTGGTCAGGGAGAGCAAAGGTCAGCCTAGAAAAATACACACAAACACCAAAAAAAAGAAGAGATGTGCTCCCAAGAGAGCTTATCTGAAGGATAATTATGTGAAATTGATAGACGAAATCAGGAAAGATTTTTCCAGATGGGTAAATCTACAACTGTCCATGACAGGTAGAATAGCAACAATTAAAATGAATATCTTGCCAGAAATGTTGTTTCTTTTTCAAACAATCCCAATTATTTTAAAACAAACAGTATTTAAAGAACTGGAAAAATGCATCTCTAAATTCATTTGGCAAAGGAAAAAAATGAGAATTAGAGCTAAATTTCTGCAAGATCTAAAATCAAGAGGAGGAATGGGACTTCCAAATTGGTTGTTGTATTATAGAGCATCTGCATTGGTTTGGATTGAAGAGTGGGAAATACAAGGCTTCTGAAATTAGAAGGACATGATCTGAAATGGGGTTGGCATGTATTCCTGTGGTACAGTAGAACAGAGAATTTTAAGCAGTTCAACAACCACACATTGAGGAAAGCACATTTATGGACATGGAATAAAGTAAAGAACCAGATGTACAGGAAAATTCCACACTGGGTGACGCCAATTGAGGCATTTCCCCCCCCCCCAGACCTGAGGGAAAACAAGAAAATAGTAAAATACAGGAGATCTTAAACTTTGATGGCTTTCTCAAAACCCAGCAAGAACTACTGGATCAAGGAATTGAAATGGGCTCAATCTCAGCTATCATCAAGATTTGTTAAAGATAAATAACAGGGCTTCTATTTAGAAAATACATCCTTTGATAGAATCCTTCTAGAGACAGAGGGAAAACATTAGGTTATTGTATAATTTTCTGTTAGACTTAGACACACAGGAGGAAGTAGTGAAATCTTGTATGATTAAGTGGTCACAGAATGTTGGGCACAATATAGATCTAGAGCAATGGGAACAAATATGGAAAACAAATATAAAATTAACTAAATCTCTTACATTTAAAGAGAATATTTATAAAATGTTTTACAGATGGTTTATGATGCCCATAACTTAAGCCAAAAAGAATGCCCAAATATCAAATTTATGTTGGAAGTGTAAACAGAAGGAAGGATCATTCTATCATATGTGGTGGATTTGTTAAAAAGTGCAAAGATACTGGAACAAAGTGAGGCTGTTGTTCACAGTCCAGTTCCTATGAAACCTGAATAATTTTTAATAAATATTATGCCAGGCTCAATGGACCTTGCAAAAACATATTTAGGCATTCACATTATAACAGCCGCAAGATTAGTTTTTGCAAAACACTGGAAGGAGCCAGAAATAACACAAATAGAATAAATGATAGCCAAAATTTTTGAAACTGCAGAAATGGATAAATTTTCAGAATGGCTAGATGAAACAAGGAAAAAGAACCACCAGAAATGTTGTGGAAACCTATATTTATGTTTTCAAAATAGAAAGAACAACTGATAATATAAAAATATAGACAGCCATGTAACTAATGATTAGATTAATAAGTATGTCTGAATTGGATTGTGTAAAATATTGAAAATATAATTTGAATGGATCGTATACTATATGGGAACTATATTAATTGCTTGTAACATACCTTTTCAATCTCACTCCTCTTGTATCCTTATCCCCATTGTTCCCTTCCGTTTCTTACCCTGATATGAAAATTTTTATTTTTTTTTTAAAAAAACACTTAGCTTTGATGGTTGTTCTGGGTTTTTCAGGCTCTTTGGCCGTGTTCTGAAGGTTGTTCTTCCTAATGTTCGCCAGTCTCTGTGGCCGGCATCTTCAGAGGACAGCAACCTGTGCTCTGGTTGTCCTCTGAAGGTGCTGTCCTCTGAAAATGCCGGCCACAGAGACTGGCGAAACATTAGGAAGAACAATCTTCAGAACATGGCCAAAGAGCCCGAAAAACCCAGAACAACCATTAGATCCTGGCCATGAAAGCCTTCGCAAACTTAGCTTTGAGTTTGCAAGAACTAAACAGGGCTGTTAACAATGGGACTTTTGGAGGTTTCTAATTCATATGGTCACCATACATTGGAAGCAACTTACATGCACATAGAAAGAACAGAGTAGACTGATCTTTAGGCCAATGAGCAGAGATCTTCCATGCTTCATTCTTTTTATTTTTTCAAGGTCCAGAAATTTATATTGGCATTGGTAATGAAGGGACGTGGTGGCACTGTGGGTTAAACCGCAGAAGCTTCTGTGCTGCAAGATCAGAAGACCAGCAGCCATAAGATCGAATCCATGTGACCGAGTGAGCTCCCGTCACTTGTCCCAGCTCCTGCCAACCTAGCAGTTCGAAAGCATGTAAAAATGCAAGTAGATAAATAGGTACCACCTCGGTGGGAAGGTAGTGGAGTTCCGTGTCTAGTCGCGCTGGCCACGTGACCATGGAAACTGTCTTTGGACAAACGCTGGCTCTGTGGCTTGGAAACGGGGATGAGCACCGCATCCTATAGTCAGACATGGCTGGACTAATTGTCAAGGGGAACCTTTACCTGAATGAAGTTAGAAATGTGATGTTGTCTCTCCATTTTGGTTAGATTTGTAGTCAAGAAAACAAAAGCTTTGAGAATTGGATATACGCTGTAATCTGTTAGCTACTGTCTGTGTAGTGAACTGTTCAAATTATCATTTGCAGATCTGTTAAACCAAACATGTGAAAGAGCAAACTATGCATCTATTTGATAATTTTACATTGGTCTTATAAATTACTCACAGTTATCATGTGGGACACTTTAGTAAGCACACATCTGTGATCAAGAACCTAAATAAACAAGTTTCTTTTTTAGTTATAAAAATGATCTTGTCATTTTACAATTATTTTGCAAATAGTGTTTTATTCTGTTCCTTATTATTTGTTTAAATTAATCATGGCTGTTAAGAGGAGGGATGTATTATCTCACTTTCAGGAAGATACTATGGAAGTGGAAGAATTCTTGAAAGAAGCTTCTGTTATGAAGGAAATCAAGCACCCAAATTTAGTGCAGTTATTAGGTGAGTGTGCAGACTTGATCAGAGTGGTCTTTGTGTTAATTTTTCTCTCAGTTTTATTCCTTGTTTGCTGTATACTATTGCACTCAAAACTGCACTTCAAGAACAGCTGGTTCATCATGCCTAAATGTTATTTACTTTGTGACATTTTGAAAAAGCTCTTAATAAAGAAGACACATGGTATTACTTTTATTTCATATCTTGACCATTGCACATGGCTGTACTGTCTCCAGGCTTACCACACACTGGACAGTAGTTTAGATTTGGATTTAGATGAGTGCAACTCTACTAGTTCAAGTGGAATTTCCCTGAACTTGGGAAATTAGATTTGGGTAAATCTAAACTTCAGGAATTCTGACACTGTGATTGAGCCAGCCACTCCTGAATGGATTGAACTAACTGGTGTTGAATGAAAACTAGTTCAGCAAAGTCCAGGTGATAAGCTTTAAGTAGTGTCCATTTGACCTATCATCTGGGACCACATAGTATCCAGAAATGAAAGCATTAATATTAGCCATTAGTAAAACATCCCAGATACATTGGGTGCCAGCCAATATTGCAACTCATTTGAAGTTGTATTATGATAGTTTATGCTCCATTTTTGCTATCTAAAATGTTTTCAAATTAGAATGCATAACCCAATAGAACAGGAGACAGTAAAGACGCTCAACTGTGAACATACTGTATAGACTTGTCTTCAAAAGTAAGAAAAGTATGCCTTACATAAAAATTAATTATTAGTTAGAAATAATTTTAAGGGCTGTCCCTGAGAAGGCAAATAACAGGGAAAAAGGCAAGTTATGAAGTACATCCCATGATTTTAAACAACTTTATATTTGTATTCTTGAAGGCTTTCACAGCCAGGATCTGATTGGTTGTTGTAGTTTTTTCGGGCTGTTTGGCCGTGTTCTGGAGGCTTTTCTTCCTAACATTTCGCCAGTCTCTGTGGCCGGCATCTTCAGAGGACAGGAGTTAATTCCTGTCCTTTGAAGATGCCGGCCACAGAGACTGGTGAAATGTTAGGAAGTAAAACTTCCAGAACACGGCCAAACAGCCTGAAAAACCTACAACAACCAAGTTTATATTTGTCAGATTTGGCAACCCATCAAGGTACATGGTTCGATAGATCTTGTGAAAGGGGGCAGAGACATTGCTGATAGCCTATATGTTTAATATACAGTGGTGCCTCGCATTACGACGTTAATTCATTCCAGCAAAATCGCTGTAGAATGAAAATGTCATAATGCAAAATAAAAAAGGCCATAGAAACGCATTAAAACCCGATTAATGCGTTCCTATGGGCTTGAAACTCACCGTCCAGTGAAGATCCTCCATAGCGTGGCCATTTTCGCTGCCCGTGTAGCGAGGAATCCGTCCCAGATAAGAGTGGGGAACCATTTTTTTTTACCCGGCGGCCATTTTGAAACCACCGATCAGCTGGCCGAAAATCGTCATTTTGCAAGAATCGGGTCCCGAAGCAGGGAACCGATCATCGCAAAGTGAAATTCCCCCATAGGAAACATCGTTTTACGATCGCTTTTGTGATCGCAAAAAGTTTATTGTAATGCAATTTCGTCGTTAAACGGGGCGCTTGTCTTGCGAGGCACCACTGTATAAAATTTAATCTCATACTTCAGTGTACTGAACATGTTTATGCTGTATCTCTGCTGTTTTATACTGTACTTTGTATTATTTGGTCGATGCAGCAGTAAAGTGCTGGATACATATGTCCTTCAAAGAATCCCTGTTTTAAGCCATTTCTATCCTTCAGAACTCTGTTGGGGCTCTAGACCTAGTCATACTTAAAAAGCTGTTTTTCGCTGACTATGCCCTTATTCTCTGCTGAGGAGATTTTTCTTTTCCAGCCTTCAGACACCTTGTTTATGCCACCTTGCCACTTTTTATCATTTCTCTTCTCAAAATAATGACATTTTTGTACCTCTTTCAAAGTCAATAATTGGTCGGTTAAATGGGCTGCTTCAGCAACTGTTTTTGGTTGTTTTTCTTGTATATGCCATCTATATTCCTATGGCACAGTATTATAGAATTGCATAGCTTCTTTAGTTTTGACACCTGATCCTTCAATCCAACCAGTAAGTAAATAATATAGTTAGCAGCCTTACTGAGTGTACGTTTCATCATTTTTCTTCCTTAAATTTCTTAGTTCCCTCCTTTGTTCTATCCTCTTCCTATATAACTTGTAATCATGGGCCTCCTCCAATCTCATTTCTCCATAAATTTCTGATAAGCCCCCACAAATCTGAGATCTAAGATAGCCCATTCTTTCCTTAGGTTTAACTCCTGATTCCACACATGTTCGTTCTAAGTTTGTAAGGAAAGAATCCACATTATCCCCTTATTGTACCAGGAAATTTTTTCATGTCTATCTGAGACGTGTTTTCATTTCCTGAGGGAATGGTTGCCAATTCCATTTCCCTCTTTCTTAAATGAAAGTTCTTTTTTTCTTCTTAATCTTGTCAGTTCTTTTTCAGTTTCCCTTTTTATTTTCCAGATTTCCAAACTCTGGAACATCAACAGGGTTTTTGAGCATGACTTCTGTAGTTTTCTCAATACCAACTGGTTCTGTTTAAGGAATCTGGATTTCTATTCCTGATTTAAGCTTTTTAGGAGACATGTATTTATATTTTTTTACAATTACCCCAAAACTATTCCCTCAGAAAATACGTTTACTTTACCAAGACTTGTGCCACAGGAGTTCAGTGCACCAATATATTAGTCTTCCTCAGCTTACCAGCAATCCTCTTACTGATTACCTCAAACCTTTACGCCAGAGAATCACTCTGACAGGTTGACAGACACCTTAAATTCTAAGCTCCGTCACTGAGTTAGAATTACAGCTATTAGATCTCTAAGTCCCCCCACTCAGGATCTTCCAAGCCTCTTCTGGATCTTCAAAGTCCCGGCTGCCACCAATTTTGTGACCAGGCCTGTCATCTTTTAAAACTTCTTTCCAGTAGTATGTCTGACACCAGTGATTAACCACACCAGACACGGGCTAAAGAGTGAAAATGCTAACTTTTAATGTACATAGGAACATTTGACTGAGAACAAATTTGAGCTCGAGTTTTTCTTCAGCTACAGCAACAATTAAGATACAGTGGTGCCTCGCACAATGAGTGCCTCACACAACGATAAATTCACACAACGATGGCTTTTTCTGAAAAATTTGCCGTCTCACACAACGATGTTTCCTATGGGGAATTTTCGCACAACGATGTCTCTTTTCACTCATTTAAAAGTGCCTTAAACTGTTTGAAACCTGTTTTAAATGCTTGGCATCAATAGTCCAGCTTGTGAAACGTAAGCAAACTTAATTTGGTGTTTTTCTGAGTCTTTGTTAATTTTTGGTGAATTTTTTAATTCTCCATTGAAAGCCATTGGACGGACCGTCCAATTAACATCGTTGTGCGAGGCACCACTGTAATTCACATGCACTTAAGCAGGCTTTAGGTCCAATACAGAAGAAATCTGCTCCATTGAAGTCTGCTACAGGTGTGATCATCCAGGACCCAGCGGAGCAGATGGAATGCTGGGTGCAGCACTTTTCTTATCTATATTCTAGAGAGAATGTAGTAACTGAAGAGGCCTGCCTGTCTTGGAAGAGTTGGACAGCAAACCAGAGTGGTCTTAATTGACTAGATAGGCGGGATATAAATAAAATAAATAATAATAATAATTTTACCAGAAATAAAAGCGGCCTTGGATTCCCTTGCCTCCGGCAAGGCACCTGGAAAGGATAACATCCCTGTTGAAAAGTGCTGTAAAGAGACCATCACCACTGAGCTGTATGAAATATTTTATCTTTGCCGGAGGGAAGATGGAGTACCACAGGACATGAAGGATGCAAACATCATCACATTGTATAAGAACAGAGGCGGCTGCAATAACTATCATGGCATCTCTCTTCTCAGCGTTGTAGGGAAGCTGCTTGTCCGTGTCATGCTGAAAAGGCTCCAGGTGTTTGCAGACAGAGTCTATTCAGAATCACAGTGTGGATTTTGAGCTAATAGATCCACCACTGACATGGTATTTTCCCTCAGACAGTTGCAGGAGAAATGTAGGGAACAACAACAGAACTCTTTGTGGCCTTCATAGGTCACACAAAGGTCTTTGATTTGGTTAGCAGGGATGGCCTTTTTAAAATACTTCCCAAGATTGGATGTCCACCTTGACTCCTTAACATGATCAGGTCCTTTCATGAGGAAATGAAGGACACTAGTTTTTGATGGCTTAACATCAGATCCCTTTGACATCTGAAGCAAAGTGAAACAGGGCCATGTTGTTGCACTGACCCTGTTTGGGATCTTTTTTGCTATCATGCTGAAGCACGCTTTTGGAACTGCAACAGAACGTGTCTTATCTATGGACTAGATCAGAGGGAAAGCTCTTTAATCTCTCTAGATTTGAGAGTGAAGACCAAAGTCCAGCTGCAATGCATGCAAGACTTCCTCTTCGCCGATGATGCAGCTGTTGCTGCCCATTCTGCTGAAGACCTCCAACAACTCATGAATCATTTTAGCAAGTCCTACCAAGACTTTGGACTAACAATCAGCCTGAAGAAAACACAAGTCATGGGCCAGGGTGTGGACTCACCTCCCCCTGTTACCATCTCTACACAAGAATTGGAGGTTGTTCATGATTTCGTGTATGTTGACTCAACGATCTCTGACACCCTCCCTCTAGATGTTGAGGTGGATAAACGCATTGGCAAAGCAGCTACCACGTTCTCTAGACTCACAAAGAGTATGGCTTAATAAGAAGCTGATGGCATATAACAAGATCCAGGTCTACAGAGCCTGTGTCCTGAGCACACTCCTGTACTGCAGTGAATCCTGGACCCTTTGTGCACGGCAGGAGAGGAAGCTGAACACGTTCCATATGCGTTGTCTCTGACACTTTTTTGTATCACCTGGCAAGACAAAGTTCCAAATAGAGTAGTCCGAGAATGAGCTGTAATTATTAGCATGTATACATTACTGAAACAGTGACGTTTACGTTGGCTTGGGCATGTTGTGCGAATGGCTGATGGTCGGATTCCAAAAGATCTCATGTATGGAGAATTAGTGCAGGGAAATCGCAGACAACTGGATGCATTATTTTTATATTTTATTAAAGATAGTGAAAAAGACAAAAAAGTTAAATTTTCAAAAAAGCATCAAAAGTATTTGAAGCAGACAGTTAGAATCTGAGGCTGAAGCAATATAGAAAAACACATCCAAAAATAAGAAATCTAGCTAAACTATCTTACACACTAGCATAGTATCAGCATGGTCTTGGACCATGCACAGAGTACATCTTTCCTGGCATTGCATGACTATCTCCTAAGAGATAACTAAGCCAACTAAAGTAACTTCTGAAGTCCTTTAGACACCTAAACATCACATTCTGGACTTTCTGAGATGGTCTAGCAATCAGGCTTCAAGTTTCTTCTAATGCTCATGAAGACAAGACCTTTTTTCCCACACCCCTTCCTTCACACAGCTAAACTCATTCCCTATTTAACACAGTACCAGGAAACAAGCCAACTTGGTGTTGAAGTCTTTGCTTATAGTTAAACTGCAGATGGTACTCCCTTTTGATTATTGGCAGAAACCGCCTCTACCTTTCTCCCAGCCAGCCATTACCATGCACTGACAGAAAACCTGAATTTTCCAAAAAGGTCCACAAGTCATATTCCCCAGTTTCTCAGTTTCTTCACAGTGTTCACTACAGAAATATAGGAAAGATATGAACTCTGTTCAAATTTTATATGTGTTTGTAGGCATTCAATGACATTTGCCCTGGAACTACTGCTGCATAGCCTATGTTTGGAACCGATAATGCCTTATTTTCACAGACTTCTTGGGTTGCTTTCCTGGGTTGCTTTTGAGTACACCCTGCAGTAAACCTAACAGTGTGGTTTACCTGCTGTGAAATAGGATCTTCATAGAATCCTATGTTGAAAAAGACTGAGATGAAACAAGTGTGACAGCTCACTTCATTTCTTTTTCCTTGATGAAATGCATAATGGTTGCTCCTGCATAATATGAATACCTCTCGTTATTTTTATATGTTACGTTTTATATCTTTGTTAGTCTGTTTTAATGTTTTATCATTCTTGGGATTTGTATTGCTGTTGTAAGGCAGGTGTCCGGAAAGCCAAGAACTTGAATAATATTAACCAATATTGCACCCCTTATGAAACACAGCTTGCATTTCAGATTCTACTGCTGGGCAAAAACAATGGTCTCCACTGAGACACAAAGTCCATTCTAGAACTGTGGTTTTGAACATGTCTGTAATCAAGCTAATTTGCAAAGCACATTTGTTATCAGTTCATACATGGAGAGCAGCAGCTATGATTTCAGGCAGAAAAGCACTAATTTATTTCTAGCTAGTAATGTTATGTAATGCTATGTGTTTCCTTATAATGAGAAGAAACAGAGTAAATGGCTATCAGATGTCACCATAAGATTGGAAAAAGTCTTCTGAACATTACATATATCTTATATACAGAATCAGACCCATTCCTTTACCTATTTTAGTGCTGTTTCTTATGACTTGAAGAGGCTCTCCACAGTATTGGGCAGAGATTTTTCAGTGTCTTCCCTGTAACCTGTGGGAGTTGAAACTGTCACTGAGCTGTGTCCTCCATTTCTTGAATCTTTTGCCCGTTTGTCTCAGGATTGTTTTGTTTTGCATTTTCCACTGTTAAAAGCAGAGTTAGTTCATATAATGCAGGGGTCAGGGAACTTTCTTAGCTCTTACCCCCCCCCCCCAAAATGTTTTATATACGCCAACATTACACCCTTGATTTGAAAGGAAGGATCTCGGTCATGCGTCTCTTGGTAACATGCGGCCAGTCGAGCACCGCTGCCGAAACCTTGCCGCCCATGCCTGGGCTGCTGCTGCCACCTCCTCCTCCGCCTGGCAGGACTGCGATCAGTCCTTGGCTCCACGGGGGTGGCTCCCATTCTCCATCGGCTGGAGGGTCCTGGGCGGCCATTGAAGAGCAGCAGGTGGCTCGCCCGCCGGGAATGTCTGAGGCTGCCTCTGGCACCAGCACCGGCGGCTGCTCGCCGAGGCAGCTGCGTCAGGCCTCGGCATCGGGGCTTCTGCAAGCCTCGCCGTTGAAGTGCTGTGACAGCTGCCACATGGAGGGCGAGAGGCTCTGCCAGGCCCAGTCGGCTGGTGCAGAGGCACCGCCGAAGGAAGCCACATGGCTGCCCAACGGGCTCCTCCAGGGACAGGGATGGGGAATGGGGTGGCAGGGGCAGCAGGAGGCTGAGCCTGGCCCGGGCCGCTGTTGTGGCCACGCTTGCCCCCCTCCGCCACAATCCACCTCTCCAGGCGCTGGAAGAAGAGATTCCTCCTGGCCGGAGCACTCCGGCCACTTGCCCTGGCCTCGCCCTCCACCATAGCTGGCCCCGCTGCCGCCACCGTCGCCTCGGCTGCCCTACGCCACCGGCCAGGGTCCATCAGTAGCCGCCAGCCTCCGTGGCTCAGTTGCAGCCAGGCCGGAGAAGGGGGTGGGAAAGGGGCGATCAGGCAGCCAGGGAACCCCCCTCTGGGCAGAAGAGGAAGAATTGGAGGAGGAGGGAAGGGTCTCATCCTCATTACCCACAGGATTTTCATTTTTACCCCATTTGGGGTTATTTACCTCTGTTCCCTGACCACTGATATAATGTCTGCTGCAGGAATAGAAAATGCATAGCCTTGTAGATTTTCATCATCCCTTACCATTGGATTGCTTGCTGGGGCTGCTGGAGTTATATTTCAGTGCATTTGGAGGGCCATACATTTCTTATCCCTGGTTTACAAGAATGAGGTGTGAATTAAGCAGCTGCTTACTCAAATTTCATTTATGCTACAAACTCTACAGACCTACTTCTTCAACATAGAATATAGACCGTAAGTGTTAGTCTTTGCTGCTGCTCTGATAAATTTCACTAGTTTTCATGTTGGATATTAATTTTATCCTCCTAGTATTTGAAAAGTTTGTTTTCATGTAGTTTGAAATCTTTAACTTTGGTGTGATTTAATGGAGAGTACTGAGCCTAATCCTGTTCCAGTCAGGGTTATAATTGTCTTTGTGGACAAAAGGGCCAGGAGAGCTGTTGCAGAGAATGAAAGAACACTCACAAACTGTTTAAGTGCAGTCCTGTGCTACAAGTACAGTGGGGTCTCGACTTACGAACGGCTCGACATACGAACGTTTCGACTTACGAACCGCTCTCATAGGAATATATGGACTCGAGTTGCGAACTTAGATTCGAGTTATGAACTCTTTTTTTCCTTTTTTAAAAAGCGAAGTCATCTTAGGTTAAAAGGAAAAAAGAAAAAATATCCCCCTCTAGTGGCAGAAGGCGGAATAGCAGCTTCCCATTAGTTTCTATGGACAAAAAGAGCAGATACGGATTAAATGGTTTTCAATGCATTCCTATGGGAAATGAAGATTCGACTTACAAACTTTTCAACCTGAGAACTGCCTTCCAATACGGATTAAGTTCGTAAGTTGAGACCCCACTGTACTGCTAGGGGGGAAATTGGCAATATATTTTTACCACTTATCCATCTGCCAAGCTTGGGATCATTTAATCACTGTTCCCTTTTCATCTCCTTGTGCAAATTCCATTATGTCAGTGATTTCTGTGTGGAAACTCTTCTTGGTATCACCTAGGAAGTAAGAAAAATGTAAAAAATAAGCAAGGCCCTTAGGGTTAACACCCAGTAAAGTCTGCTGTATTTGGGTGACTTTCTACTTGCATTAGAAGATTGTATCTACAATATTAGGTAATCCTTACCAGTCTCTTTTATTCTTCTTCCAGGTGTTTGTACACTGGAACCTCCCTTTTACATAGTGACAGAATACATGCCTTATGGTAACTTGTTGGACTACCTGCGGGAATGCAATCGGGAGGAAGTGACAGCTGTTGTTCTACTGTATATGGCCACCCAGATATCTTCTGCTATGGAGTATCTGGAGAAGAAAAATTTCATCCACAGGTCAGCAGAAGACCTTAATCTGTTTAGCAAAACAGTGTAAAATGATGTGTGTGTATGTATGTGATGGTGCATTGTGTTATGTAAAGCAGCCATTCTCAACCTTTTTTTGGCCACGACAATAAATACAAAATGAAAGAAATATTAATATTTCCCCTAGGAGAATATTTCCAGCAGATGAAGAATCAAATTTTATCGTGCTCAGCTACCTTGTCCTCTATGTACTGTGATCATAGTAGTTCTTCCCTCCTCCCCATGAGCCTCCGTCAATATCCTAAAGGCCATTCACTTCCAGTTTCCATATCCCACTTCTTTTTTTTCTGGACTATTTTTTGTCATTCTCTGCATGCTATTTAGTTGGATTCTAAATCAAGTACACCCACTTAGGCATATGCACAGTGCAGGGGTTAAATACCCTCAGTGCAGCATTTATGGGGCATCTTAGTGCAAAATGACACATTTGCTCTGTTTCCCCTTCCCCTTTTCACCCTAATAGTTGTATATCAGCTATACTTCCTTAATTATGTAAAAGTTTCAAGCATCCCTCAGAAGAATGACTACAGTTTGTATTATCAAAAATACAAACTGTTGTCTCTATTGATGAATGCATTACTGTATTACAGTACTGTACAGTGGTGCCTCGCTTGACGACGTTAATTTGTTCCAGCGAAATCGCTCTAGAGCGAAAACGTCATCAAACGAAATTTTAAAAACCATTGAAACTTTTCAATGCATTCCAATGGGCTGAATACCTGCTTGTCCAGCGAAGATCCTCCATACGGCGGCCATTTTCTGGTGCCTGTTAAGTGAAAAATCAGTCCTAAAAACAGTGAGGAGCCATTTTCTTCAGCCGGTGGCCATTTTGAAATCGAAAATCGGTTCCTGAAGCAGGGAACCAATCATCGTGAAATGAAAAAACCCCATTTAAACCATCGTTTTGCGATCGCAAAAGCTTCGTTAAGCGGATTTGTCGTAGAGCGGGGTAATCATCCAACAGGCATGACTGTATTACATTACAGCCCTCTGTTGATTAATACATTACAATACTGCACACAGCTTATGTTTGTTGTCTGAATTGTTACTGTCTAGTGTGTCCATGAATTTTGGAAAACAAGCCTCTTTGGCCCGGAATCAAGTAGTATTCAAGTGTCCTGTATATGGTTGTGTCTGCTTGAATTTTGCAGGGGCAAATAAGATGAGTGTTTAGGATCATAGCATTATCAGAATATCAAGTGTGCCCAGAAAATTATTAGTTTATAATTATGTACTGACAACAAGTTAACAGACTTTTTAGTTCCATGTTTACCATGTACCAAATGAATATACAGTGGTGCCTCGCTTAGCGACATTAATCCGTTCCAGGAAAAATGTTGCTAAGCGATTTTAAAAAGCCCATATAAACACATTAAAACGTGTCTAATGCGTTCCTATGGGCTTAAAACTGACCTTATGCGAAGATCCTCTACAGCAGTGGTCTCCAACCTTGGGCCTCCAGATGTTCTTGGACTGCACCTCCCAGAAGCCTTCAACACCACCTCTGCTGGCCAGGATTTCTGGGAGTTGAAGTCCAATAACATCTGGAGGCCCAAGGTTGGGGACCACTGCTCTAGAGGATCCTCCAGAGGGGCGGCCATTTTCGGTGCCTCTAAAGCAAGGCAAAACAGCGGGCGGCCATTTTGGAACCGCCAATCAGCTGTGCAAAAAGGGTCGCTTTGCCATGATCGCTTCTCCGCGATCATCGCAAAGCAATTTTTCCCCATAGGGGCCATCGCTAAGCGATCGCTCTTGCGATGGCCCAAACCCCATTGCTAAGCGATTTCATCGCTCAACTGAGTGATCGCTAAGCGAGGCACCACTGCACTATACTTAATGACAAACATTCCATGTAACAGGTTGCAGTATTAGCTGTCCGGAACCCTCATTGTAAAACGTACAGTTTTGTTGTTGTGTCTTAGAGCTATGCTGCAAAGGCAAAAAAGGGAAAAAAAAGCTCTAAAATGTTCTAGTTCACACATCTTCTGCAGTTAACATTCTGAAAATCTCCTCCCTAACCCAGGATTCTGCACTAAAAATAAAGTGTGCTAGTAGTTAGTTTGCACAAGCATCTTTTTCTTATTTGTTTTGAGAAATAGGGTGTGGATAAATGAAACCACAATGATTATATGACCAGGCTATCTTGCTATTATACAAGAATGGGGGGTATACATGTCTGCTAAAAACACCAAAACACTGATACCTGACTGATAGTTTTGTGCACCCATTGTCAACCCAGTATTATGCTGTATAACATCAGCCATGTTCGTACAATCTGGAATGTAATAGAATTCCAACCTGTCTTGGATGTCTGGACTTCCTTTGTCCAGTTGCTTCCCCTTGCCAGAGCTTAAATTGAGAACTTTATTTTTAAAGCTTTAAAAAAATTAAAAAAATTTAAAATTTTATTTTAAAATTAATTTGCATTCCTTTTAACAAATTATCCTTAAATTTGTTTGAAGCAAGGCAAAATAGCAGTAGTAATCTGAATTATTCAGAGTAATGTTTCAAAGAGGTTCTGATTTATGTTGGAAGTGTGCCCTTTGCAAAGAACCCTCAGCTCCAGTGTTAGGACGTTAATATTAAAATATTGTTAAGGAAGTATTAAAGCAAGAACCAATTGTACACCATTTGACAGCATGACACGAGGAAAAGAGCTGCAGAGAAAATCAAAAGAACTGTCTCAAATGTGTATTTAGATGTCTCAGATGTGTATTTAGGTACATGTTGTCTTCCTGGAAATGAACCCCAGAGTAGCCTGCTGCAGCAGTTGCGAATCATTAGTTCCTATGGGAACTATTGCAAAACAGTTAATCCGTCTTCTACCACTAGGGGAGAATTTTTTTTAACCTAAGATTACTTAAGTTTTTAAAAAGGGCAGGAAAGGAGGGAGACAGAGAGAGAGAAGACAAAGGGGGGGGAGAGAGTTTGGAGTTTAAAACACATGCTAAATCCACACATTTTAAATCAAGCCAGCACAGATCCTTTCAAAAACTTTTCTGATTTGCAAGGGAAGCATGCAGGAACCATTGCAAAAGCACAGAAAACAAATGCAGATCAGAAATGCAAAGAGAACAAACCAAGAAAGCGAGGGAAGCATGCAAGACACATTGAAAATGGGGGGCAACCCCCCGAAGCAAACAAACCCCCCAAGAAATGGGAAAAAACACTCCAAAAAGCAACCAACCCCCCCATTGGAAATGTGAGGGGAACCAAAACAACAAACAACCCTCCAAGACCCATCACAGCACAGAAACATAACCCTCCCAGCCGAAAACCACGCTGCAAAAATACCCAGAACAGTTTTTAAAAAGTATAAAACAGCACCTTACCTTAGTAGGCAGCCTCCTTGGATGTACTCTCTAACTGCTGGTGTGAAAGAGCTACAAAGAAGCAGCCTCGTCGCCACCTGCAGTTAGCTATTTGAATTTCCCATCCTTTTCCCCTGCTTTTTTGTGTTCGTAAGTCAAAGCTCCATTCGCAAGTCAAAGCAAAATTATGTGAATGGAGCTGTTTGTAACTCAAAATGTTTGTAGGTCAAGGTGTTCGTAAGTCAAGGCACCACTGTATCAACAATGACAAAACAGAACTGTGTAGCCCTTTTCATAATACAAATGTGGAATTTTATTACACTAAAAATCAACCATATTCATGAAAGCACAAGCTTTCATTAATAAATACACTTCTTAGGCATAGTGCAGAAAAATTATAAATGAATGTTTACACTCTGCCAATGAACTTAAAAGATAATATAACTTTTAGTCAAAATATTTTCTCAACTATGGCTGATTTTTTTCCTACAAAGATTATAACTTTCCATCATCTACTCAGACTTTTGAAAATATAAATTCGCTTTTTTCTTTGTCTCTGTGTTATGACGTGTATTTTATTGTGCCATTATAAAGTCTGTTGGGCTGCAAGGAAAAGTTATTTGAATGTAAGGGTCTGTATGCTGGCTTCTCCACAGTAGTTTACCATGAAGTCCGAATTCATCCAGGATCTCTGGGCAACTGTCTATATACTTTGGGATTTTGAGTCTTGGTGACACTGGCATTTGCTATTCTTATTTTGTTTATGCAGGGATCTAGCAGCTCGAAATTGTTTAGTTGGAGAAAATCATGTGGTGAAAGTGGCTGACTTCGGACTAAGCAGATTGATGACTGGAGACACGTACACAGCACATGCTGGTGCAAAATTTCCTATCAAATGGACAGCACCTGAGAGCCTAGCCTACAACACATTTTCAATCAAATCAGATGTTTGGGGTAAGAGTGAGAAACTTCCTTACATACAGACTCCTTCTGTGCATGTAAAACTAGGCTATAAGGCAGAGTTGGAAGACTTCTATATTTCCAGGATCAGTTCTAATCTCTAAATAGCACTTTGGGGGCTTGAAGTGAGCATTTTCTTTTGCTAAGAATGGACCATCACATAAATAATAAGATAACAGAATATAGTTAATAGCACCTAGAGGTAAGACATTTATCACTTCAGGAAACATGCATTCAGGCTTACTTGGGGTGAGAAAGAATCCAAAGGATAATAGTTCTTCTTTGGAACCTCTGTGAATGCACACAAATGGGTTTCACTGCATCTGCACAGGACTTCTCAGAATATTCTAGTGCTTAAAAAGATGTGATTAGTAGGACATTGCCCTGTGGCGTGCATGTTCTGCCCACCTGTAATACCTCAGTTCCTTTTTTTTTAAAAAGGGGGGTGACAGAAAGGAAAAGGGGAATTGAGGTTAATGGGGAAGAGGAGAAACAATACCATACTAACGCCCATTCTATACCTATTGCCACATCAAGATTCCAAGTTACTCTATTTACTCTTTTCTGCCTTCCAGATTTAAGTTCTTGTTTCAATATACTGTATGCTATTCATGTGCTGCCTGTTGATTCAGTCCACTTGTAGAATAAGTCCCATCTTTCTGTTGCCTTTTGTAAAGGACAGTCCTTCATCACTTCTGATAAAATGTCCATTTCCGCTGTTTCCCATATCTTCTTTATGAAATCTTGTTTCGGTACCGTCGGACTTTTCCAATTTTTGGCATAGAGAATTCTGGCTGCAGTAACTATGTATATAACTATATATTCCTTTGACTTATCTATGTTATCAGGTATCATACTCAATAAAAACAGTTCTGGGGTTAATGGCACCTCACAGAGCAATATTTGTTGCAGCATAGCATGTACTCTTTTCCAATACTGTTTCGCTACTCTACATGACCACCACATATGATAATAGCTTCCCACTTGTGCTTCACATTTCCGACACAGGTTTGATACATCTGTATACATCTTCGACAGTTTTTCTGGAGTCATATGCCACCTATAAAACATCTTGTATATACAGTGGTTCCCCGCATAACGGGCGCCCCGTTTAACGATGAATCCGCATAGCGATGTGTTTTTTGCGATTGTTTTTGCAATCGCATTGCGATGTTTTAAATGGTAAAACATCACTTTGCGATGATCGGTAAGCTGTTTCGCTTACCGATTTTCGCATAGCGATGTTTTCCTAACAGCTGATCGGTGGTTCCAAAATGGCCACCGGGTAAAAAAAAATGGGCACCCGCAGTGTTTTTGCGCACATTCCTCACTTACCGGGCAGCGAAAATGGCGGCCGTATGGAGGATTTTCACAGAACTGTGAGTTTTTTGCCCATAGGAACACATTAAACATGTTTTAATGCATTCCTATGGGCTTTTTTGTTTCGCATAGCGACAAATCCATATAGCGATGATTTTTCCGGAACGGATTATCATCGCTATGCGGGGCACCACTGTATTCTCCTTAAAATTAACCGATCTTGTAAGCTTTATATTACTTTGCCATATTTTCAACCATTGATCAATATCAATATTATGCCCTATGTTTTGTGCCCACTTGGTCATACATTCTTTAACCATTTCATCCTGCATTTTAATTTCTAACAGATAGTTATATATTTTCTTAACAATTTTGTCTTTTGAACCTAATAAAAGCTTATCAAACATAGTTTGTTCTGAGTAGAAACCTTCTATTTTGTCTTTTGTATATCTAGATTCCAGCTGTGCTCTGGACCACCAGTCTATATAGATATTTTGTGATTCTAGCTCTTCTTCACCATCCTTTTTTAATAAACCTTGGTATCTTAAAAGTTTTGCTTTTGTCATGAGATTAGATTGTGTAAAGGCCTCTATAGGTGACACCCATACAGGTGTTTTGTAGTAAATTTGTTGTATAATCTTTCTCCACATTCCCAATAGAACTTTTCTTATCATATGTAAATTAAAATGCTTTTGCTCTTTATCCTTTTTATACCATAGATAAGCATGCCAGCCTAATTGTAAATAATGTCCTTCCAAATTAAGTAATCTATCATTTTCCAAAGTTATCCATTCCTTTATCCAATGGATCTATAATACAGAACCCAATCTGGAAGACCAAAGCCACCCCTCTGTTTAGCATCTTGCATTGCCTTAATTTTAATTCTTGTTTTTTTTCCCTTGCCATACAAATCTCATGATTATCTTATTAAGTTCTTGGAAAAAGGACTATTAAGATAGGAATTGTCTGAAATAAGAATAGGATTTTTGGCAAGACGCTCATTTTAATCGTCGCAATCCTTCCCAACAACAATAATTGTAATTTATCTCATTTTTGTTCTGTATCTCCTTCATCAATTTCATATAATTATCTTTAAATAATGTACTCGTCTTCTTTGTAATTTGTATCCCTAAATATCGAATTCTCTTTTCCTCTTGGAAGTTCGTCTTCTCTATTAACTTCTGCCGTTCTTGTTCTCTTATATTTTTAGTAAGTATTTTTGTTTTCTTTTGGTTTATTCTCATTCCTGCCATATCACAAAGTTTTTTAACATTGCCATCAGGTCTTCTATTGAATGCACTGGGTCTTCAAGTATAATGACTAAGTCATCTGCAAAAGCCTGAAGTTTATAGATTTGGCCTTTTACTTTCAATCCTTTCAATTCCTTTTTATCTCTAATTTGTTCCGTTAATATTTCTAGAGTCAAGATAAATAGTAGTGGAGAGAATGGACACTCCTGTCTGGTACTTTTCGAAGCCTGGGCTGCAGGGTCAGAAGACCAAGCAGTCGTAAGATCGAATCCACGCAACAGAGTGAGCTCCCGTTGCTTGTCCCAGCTCCCGCCAACCTAGCGGTTCGAAAGCATGCAAATGCAAGTAGATAAATAGGGACCACCTCGGTGGGAAGGTAACAGCGTTCCGTGTCTAAGTCGCACTGGCCATGTGACCACGGAAGATTGTCTTCGGACAAAATGCTGGCTCTACGGCTTGGAAACGGGGATGAGCACTGCCCCCTAGAGTCGAACACGACTGGACAAAAATTGTCAAGGGGAAACTTTACCTTTACCTATTTCTTTCAACAACTTGCCGTTAATTCTCACTTTTATTTATTTTTATTTATTTATTCCATTTATACCCCGCCTATCTGTTCATCGCGAACACTCTAGGTGGCTTTTGCCTTTTGTTGGGTATATATTGCTTTAAGTCGCTTCAAAAATCTTTCTCCAACTTGCAGTGTTTCCAGCAAATATATCACAAAATTCCAATCGAGATTATCGAAGGCTTTCTCCGCATCCAAGAATATCATGGCCATCTGTTTGTCTGGGTGTGCTTCATACTATTCCAAGGAGATTAGGACTATCCTTATATTATTTTTCATCTGCCTTTTTGGAAGAAACCCAGACTGATCTTGATGTATTAACTGAATTAAAATTCTTTTCATTCTAGTTGCCAAGATGGTCGCATATATTTTATAGTCCACATTCAACAATGAAACCAGCCTATAATTTTGAATTTCTTTACCTTCTGTATTTTCCTTATGGATGAGAGAGATTGTCGCTTCAGTCCATGTTGTTGATATTTTCCCCTCTTCTTCGACACATTCTAACAGCTTCTTAAATGGCTGAAGTAACACCTCTTCCAATTCTTTATAATATTCCGCTGGTAGCCCATCTGGACCTGGTGCTTTCCCATTTTTTTGTTTTTTGAGACCTTCTATGATTTCTGCATATGTTATAGGCTCATTTAGGGACTGAATTTGTTCTTTAGTCAATTTCATTTTGTTGTGGTTTGATATATATTCTTTCTGGGTTTCTTTATCAACTTCTTTTTTTAATAGCTTCCGATAGAAGTCCTCAGCAATCTTTTTTATTTCTTCCTGTTTAAATTTGTCTACTCCTTTTTCATCTTTCAAAGTTCGTTGTAGTCTTATTCTCTTTCCTTAATTTATATGCTAGCCATCTTCCTGGTTTATTTGTGTTCTCAAAAAAATTTTGCTTTGCAAATTTAAACTTCCTTGCAGTTTCTTCGGTGAGTAATATATTTATCTGGTGTTGTACAGATTTTATCTTCTCTGACAATTCTTTATTTGCTGGGTTTTGTTTCAACTGCCTCTCATCTGAAGCTAATCTGTTTTCCAGAGTCTCATATTTTTTCCGTCTTTCTCTTTTTTGTTTTGCTGCAAATCTTATGGCTATTCCTCTAAAAAAGGCCTTACTTGCCTACCAGATCATAAACATTGAGGTATCTGGTCTCATATTCTGTTTTTAAAAATCCATTTCTTCTTTTGCTTGTTTCTTGAATTCTTCATTTTTTAAGTGTAGTATATTAAGCTTCCAATTAAATTTTCTTGGTCTGCTACCTACTTGTAACAAAATTGGATTATGGTCTGCAAATGTATTAGGTAAAATATCTATTTGTTCCAATTCTTAAGTTTATTGACATCCAGCAAGTATCAATTCTTGACAATGATTTATGTCTATTAGAGTAAAAAGTATAATCTCTTATCTTTGGATTACATGTTCTCCATGCATCTACAATATTTAATTCTTCTGCCAGTTGTAAGAAATTTCTTGGAATTGTGCTTCTCTTCTTTTTACTTATTTTTTTTCTGATTTTGTATCTAATTCTCTCTCAAAGACGGCATTAAAATCTCCAATTACACAGTAGTGATCATAATCTTTATTTGCCAATTCTCGTTGTAGTTGTTTGTAGAAATTTTCCTGATTTCCATTTGGTGCGTAGACATTGACAATTAACCATTTCTTTGATTCTCTATGAATTTCCACCATTAATATCCTTCCATCCTCTGAGGCAAAAATCAGGTTTGGATCCAATTCTTTCTTAATATAGATGGCTACACCTTTCTTCTTTTTACACACGTCAGAGGCTGCAAATAATTTTCCTAACCTTGGCCATTCTAACAGTTTCAAGTCTTTTCTTTTCACATAGGTTTCTTGGATGCATATAATATCAGATTTCTGTTTCTGCAATTGTAGAAAGATCTTTCTCCGCTTTTGAGGTGAGTTTAGGCCATTTACTGAAAAAATCTTCATTTGTTTTCTGGTTTCTCTTCAGATCGTATAAATCTTTCGCCTTTTTACCTCAGTTCCTTTTAGCTGCTGCTGAAATCAGACTTCTGCAGTGATTACTAAGTGTGATTTTCTGACTTCTGATCTTACGGACTGCCTTACATTTTCGATTCTTGGATTATGGACCTGATCAGTTTTTCATTTACGGACATTTCCCTGTGAGTTATTTTTCATCTTCCCACCCTTCCCACCTTTTTAATGGGCTCTTCAGGCCCATTCAAGCGTTGTGTGACATGTACCAATAACATTCCTTTTACTGACAGCCATGATAGTTGCTTTTTTTGCCTGGGCAAAAGTCACCAAACCCACTCCTGTCCAGAGTGTAAAAAATTAAAAGAGCTGAATCTTAAACTCCAACTGCAATGACTTCGGTCCCAATCCATCCAAGCAGCCCCACAATGGAGCCTAGCCCCACAATGGAGCCTACCTCCACTCCAGTTACTTGGTCTGAGCCTTCTCACCCACCTGCTCCAATTACTTCATTGCTGAAAGCCTCTACCAAGGCTTCCAAGCCAAAATCCCCCTCAGCATCAACTTCGGTGTCGAAGTCGTCCTCAGCTTTGACTGCGGCCCAATCTGATAAGAAAAAAAAGAGAAGGACGGGGCTAAGCAAAAGAAAGCTAAGTGGATTCCTTAAGCCTCACCACCCTCGAGAGCCTCCGGTCATACAGATTTCCCTCCCGTCTCCCATCTTGGATGAGTCATCTCGAGATATACTGGACCAGGACTCCATTTCAGAAGCAGGAGAGTCAGTACCGCTTACTCAAGCTCCAGCTTCGGTATCGACACCAAGCTTATTCCCAAGTCATGGCCGTTCTGAGGCTGATGTCATATCCAGCCTGGCCTGTTTCGACTGGGCGGGCTACTGTTATTCACCTCTCAAACTCAGAGGCGTTGGTCTCGCCGTCCCCTCCACATAAGAGAGCAGCAAAGCCACACCATGTTTCCTCACCTTTTCAATATCAGGAAATAATTTTGTCCCGCGTCCATCTTGACACCATTCACTTTCTGAGTATAGAGAGCCTGTTTATGAGGTCAGCTGACGCGATGAACCTTATTGATAATGCTTTGACAAGTTCGAGCCGCAGTTTGAACAGGACTACTACGAGCGTCCCAAGCATGTTTACTATGTTTATGCCCCATCTGATTCCTCGCAATCACCGTTGCCTCCTCCTTTTCAATCGGCATCGAGCCTATTATCAACCCGATCTTATGGTACCAACCTCTAAGAAAACTAAACATTGTCTGTCTGAGCTGGATGTCCCTCGATGCAATCCAGCTTCTTCTCAACATGACCCTGTTCCATTCAAGCACTCACGTGCTTCTTCGGTGCCATTGTTTTCAACATTGCGCCTGACAATCAGTTTGTCTAGATCCCAATCTACCCATCATGTCCCAGCACCAACCCCTCTTTCAACTCCTCGGGCCCGTCAACACTTTCCTTCACCAACTCTCCCCATGTCTGTGAACTCCTCTGTTTCGACAGCTTCTGAACATGATTCTCCCTCTGAAGTTTCCAGGGAGTCTCTGTCCAATTTACCGACACTGAATTCAGATGTTGCAGATGTTCACGCTCCATCCCTGTCTAAAGACGTTACCTCTTATTCCCAACTCATTCTTCAGATGGCCAAGTCATTGGAACTCGATATCGAGCAACCTCCTTCCCCTAAGCATGACCTCGTCTTTGACTATATAAATCAGGATAAATCACCTCCATTGAGTCTGGCTTTCATACCAGCAATGCTGGACCTTATTAAAGAGTCATGGGACAAGCCATCCACCTCCCTCCAAGTTTCCAGATGGATTGAGAATCACTATCGAACACACGTTGCCGATACAGCTTTCCTTATCAAGCATCCTGCTCCAAATTCTGTTGTCCAATCTAATCAATCTCGTGCTGGTAACTGGTCAACAGTCACCCCCCACTAACCGCGAGAGCAGAAAGTTGGGCATTCTTGGCCATCGTTTATATTCTTTAGCCTCATTTGTGATGAGAGTTTCCAATTATCAAGCAGCAATGGGCGCTTATCACAGGCAATTGTGGAACAAAATACTTCCTGTCCTTCAGTCTGCTCCCAAGGAGATCAGGACTGATGCGCTCAGTACTCCTCTGGAAGCCACTACTCTTGCTGAAAGCAGTAGCATCTTGCATCTCGCCATACGGCAGATGCTGCCTCGAAGGCTTTGGCTTCTGCCATCTCCTTCTGAAAACATGCTTGGCTGCGCTCGGCAGGGATCAATGATGATGCTAGATCCCACATTGAGGATCTCCCATTTGATGGAGTTGGTCTTTTTAACAAGAAGGCTGATGAAGTGATGGACAATCTACACAAAATCGCAAAACTGCCCGCTCCTACTCCACCCAACAGCCTACATACCAACACACTCAGTGGCACAGACCTTTCACTTTTCAATAATCATATTAGCAACCTTATTGTTCTTACAAACCTTTCAGTCCTGCTCCAGAGAGGTCCAATCTTTTATCTTCCTCAGCTACTCCTTCTTTGTGCTCTCAGGCACCAGCTCAGCAGAATAGACAAACTTTCCGTCGACCTGCGAGAAAGAATAAACAATATCTTTCACTTGATCCCTCCAAATCTGGCTGTCCCCATCTGTCTCCCTTTCTCAAGAAGTGGTCCATTGTCACCAAGGACTCTTGGATACTCTCTATCATACAACATGGTTACCTGTTAGAATTCACCAACCTCCCTCCACTTAGCTATCTCCAACATATGACTTACTCACCTGCCCTAGAGCAGTGGTTCTTAACCTTTGTTACTCGTATGTTTTTGAACTGCAACTCCCAGAAACCCCAGCCAGCACAGTTGGTGGTGAAGGCTTCTGGGAGTTGCAGTCCAAAACTCCTGAGTAACCCAAGGTTAAGAACCAGTGCCCCAGAGGATGAAAATTCTCTTCTCATCCAGAAATACGCTATCCAACGAGTACCTTCCCAATATGTTTTAAATGGATTCTATTCTCGATACTTTACCGGCCCAAATGCGATGGAGGCCTTTGCCCCATCCTGGACCTGCGACTTCTCAACACCTACATCCGTCCAACGTGCTTTTCGCATGGTCACCCTGGAATCCATTATCCCACTGCTTTCTTTAGACAATTGGTTTGTGGTTGTAGACCTACAAGATGTGTATTTTCATATCTCCATTCACAAACATCACTTTAAATATCTTCGTTTCCTCTTCATGGAGAGGGCTTACCAATTCTGTGCCCTCCCTTTCAGGCTGTCCACCAGTCCAAGAACTTTCACAAAGTGTATTGCTCCTGTGGCTGCCTGTCTTCGTCTGCACAACATCATGGTCTTTCCGTATATAGACAATTGGTGGATAGTAGCAGGGTCATACTCCGCAGGCCAAAGGGACTCTGCCTTTGTTCTTCAGACTTTGGCACAACTCAATTTGCAAGTCAGTTTCAAGAAGTCTCATCTCGATCCATCGCAGACCATAGATTACATCAGGGCGCATCTCAATTCAATCAAGGCCAGAGTTTTTCTCCCTCATGAATAGATATCCAAATTGAAGAGAGCTATTTGCCATTTCTAACCTCATGCCATGGTTTCTGCTCGGCACGCACAACATCTCCTAGGCTTGATGGCCTCAACCACTTCTGCGCTCCAACACGCGAGACTCAAGATGCAATCTTTGTAGGCCTGGTTCCTGTCCCTGTTTGACCCCCTCTTAGATCATCCTTCAAAACGTCTTCTTGTCACTTCAGAATTAGCTTGCCAACTCACTTGGACTTTTGTCCTGCACCTCCTTGTGGGCCATACTTTTTGACCTTTTCAACTGACAATACAGGTCACGATGGATGCCAGCCCAATACGATGGGGCGCACACTGTGGCGATAACGAAATTCATGCTCTATGGTTTAACTCGGAAAATGTACTGCATATCAACCACCTAGAAATGCTAGCAGTCATCAAGGCTTTCTGAGCTTTCAGTCTCCTCATAGCTGGTCACATCGTCCAGGTTACCACAGACAATATGACTAATCTGTATTATATAAACAAACAAAGGGGTACTCACTCATTGGCTCTTCTATGCCTCATGATCCAGCTATGGGAATGGTGCTACGACTGCCACATCTTCCCTATGGCTATTCATGTATCTACAGAGGACAACGAAGTTGCCGACTGTTTGAGCCATCTGACCACCCAAACCCATGAGTGGGTTCTCGACAACTCTATCTTCCACCATCTCTGCAACCAATGGAGAACATCAGATCTCGACGTTTTTGCCACCCAGACCAACTCAAAATGCAGCAACTACTGCTCTCAAGCGGGACACGGTGTGAACTCCCTAGGTGATGCCTTCATGGTAGACTGGGGCAATGTCCTTCTCTATCCCCCCCATTCCTCTTATCCAGCGGACGATAGTCAAGCTCTGCCAGCTGTGAGTCAATGCCATCTTAATAGCATCATAGTGGCCTCAACAACCCTGGTTTACTCCTCTCAGGGCCATTGTGGCCATATTCCTGAGACTTCCACTTTGGCCACACCTGCTGACTCAGAACGACAGCCGTGTTTGTCACTCCTACCTGGAATCTTTACACCTCACGGCATGGAGAATCCCCCCATCATAGCGGAGGTACTGGACAAAGCTAGGAAACCCTCTACTAAATTGTTATATTCCTATAAGTGGAATGTTTTCTCTTGCATCAAGAGGTTTATCAGCAGTTCCTGTTTTGCTGGATACCCTCCTCTTGTTTCTTTGTCATCTGTTTTGATCAAGGTTTGGCCCACTCCACGTTGAAAGTTATATTTCTGCAATAGTATTCTATCAGCCTATTGTATCCGAGGCCTCTCGTCTATTTTCCCACCCAACTCTCAATATGTTTCTTAGATGCTTGCGGAACATTCACCCATCTGTGCAACCTCCACTCCCTCAGTGGTCCCTCCAAGTTGTTCTCCATGCTCTCGCTCTGCCTCCTTTCGAACCCATGGCCTCGACACATCTCAAACTTCTCTCCCTCAAAACTTTTTTTTCTTGTAGCTATAACTTCTGCACATCGAGCAAGCAAGCTGGCCGCCCTTCGGGCCGACACTCCTTATATTCAGTTTTATCCAGATAAAGTTGTCTTGTACCCAGACATTACCTTCCTCCCTAAAGTGATTTCAGATTTCCATGTTAATCAGCCTTTGATTCTTCCGACGTTGTTTCCATCTCCCTCTTCTGATGTTGAGTGCATGCTTCACTCCCTCGATGTTCGTCGCGCCTTAGCATTTTATGTTTCCAAGACTAAGGATTTTCACACTTCTCCCAGACTCTTTGTGTGCTTCCATGGCCCACGGAAAGGTTCTCCAGCCTCTTCACAGACAGTCTCAAGGTGGATTGTCTCTTGGCTTATGACTTGGCAGGCAAGGCTCTGCCAGATGTGCTAAAAGCACACTCTACAAGAGCAATGGCCATGTCCACTGTCTGGCTATGTAGCGCTAAAGTCCCTGACATCTGTCGAGCGGCCGCTTGGTCAACTCCTTTGACTTTCTGACGCGTTACCGCCTAGATGTCAGGGTCAAGAAAGAAGCAAATTTCGGAAGGGCTGTGCTGACTTCATTGTTGGTGTGATGGCCCTCCTTCTGGTACGTGAGCTTGCTAGTCACCCATTTGTGTGCATTCACAGAGGCCACAAAGAAGAAAGAGAGGTTACTTACCTGTAACCATAGTTCTTCAAGTGTTCCTCTGTGAATCCACACATCCCGCCCATCCTCCCTGCTGTCCATCACTTAGTGTCTTGAGCTTTGTTTTGGCCAGAGCCTTGACAGCGACCGACATTTTCGGAACTGAGGTATTACGGGCGGGCGGAGCAAGCACGCCATGTGGCAATGTCCTACTAATCACGTCTTTTTAAGCTCTAGCATATTCCGAGAAGCCCTGCGCAGGCGCAGTAAAACCCATTTGTGGGGATTCACAGGGGACCACTCAAAGAACTATGGTTACAGATAAGTAACCTCTCTATTTCTTTTCTTACAATTAGGAAATTTTCCTATCGTTTATTAACTAAAATCTACCTACATGGGCTCAGATAAATTTCCCTTCTGCCCACTTAGTGGTCAGTGTTGAAGAAAACATTTCAATTCAGTTAAGTTGCCACATCCAAGAAGCCCATCCAAATTGAAAAACTCCTTCAGCTTCTAATTCTGTTTTCTCTTTATAACTAATAATTGAATAGTGCAGGAATAGTGAATAGTGGTGTACAGATAATGACGAACAGCAGGACTAAATATTAATCTTGTTTAACTTACAGCTTTTGGAGTATTATTATGGGAGATTGCAACCTATGGAATGTCACCTTATCCTGGCATTGACCTCTCTCAGGTTTATGATCTGCTAGAGAAAGGTTACCGAATGGAACAGCCTGAAGGGTGTCCTCCAAAGGTGTACGAACTCATGAGAGCATGTGAGTATTATGTTCTGTTTTTTATTTCTGGGAATATAATGCAAATTGGAGGTAGCGAGAGAAGACACAGTAGGAGATAGAATCTTGACTAGCTTGCCATATCTGTATGATACTAATTATGTTTTGCCTATAGTTGATAATAATCTTTGTGCTCATAGCCTTGTGGCATGCAAATCCCAGAGAGCAGTTTTTTTAGATCTAGTACAGCAACTTGAATGGAATCCAGCAGTTTATAATTCCATTCATGATCTCAAAGTTTTGAAGGTGAAGAACTTGAAAATCATGCTTTTGTTAAAAATACAGCATTGGATTCAAAACTGCATGAACATAAGGCCAAGCCAGGGAATATTCCAGTCCTCATCTCTCCAGTTTACCACTCTGAATTTTCAGAAGCCCAAAGTCATTCCATAAGATTGGAGGAGCCTCGTGAGCAGTATGGATTCT
Organism: Pogona vitticeps; assembly: GCF_051106095.1. Lineage (NCBI taxonomy): Eukaryota > Metazoa > Chordata > Lepidosauria > Squamata > Agamidae > Pogona > Pogona vitticeps. The sequence continues at coordinate 116,692,098 of NC_135786.1, forward strand.
CATGTAGGGAAAATGCAATGTGTATGTGGGGAAGGAATTGCCAGTGAATCCTATTTTTTGTTTGTTTGTTTGTTTAGTATATCATCTATCTAGTGGAAAAGCAGTACTCTGGGCAGTTCACAACCAGTAGAAGAACTGCCCATTCTTCCACCCCAACCAAAGAGAAATGTATAGTTCAAATGACAAAAAGACAACCCCTTATGGCAACAGCTGAACAAAATTACAGGTATAAATATAGTGGGTTAAAAGGTCTACTACAGATGGAGATATTCTTGAAGGCTTCTATAAAGAGCTGTAAAGGTTTTAAAAAAAGTGGGTGGGGGGGTAGTGTATTTCCAGAGGCAGAGCGTTCCAGACAACCACCTCAAAGAAAGCCTGGTTTCTAGTCACCATTTTCCAGGCCTCCCTTGGGGGTGGTCATCGGCAGCAGCAAGTTATCTTTTCGAAAATTCTTAGCTGGGAGTGCAGAGGCTGCAAGTGGGGAGAAAGAGGCAGAAACTCCACTTAATACAGCCATCCCCTTCAGTCCATTGAAACAAGATGCCTCACAAGAATTCCACCAATGAGAATATATGACATTGGGCTTTATTACTGTTCCTCCTCCTAATCTCTCCCCACTTCCTCATCAGTGAATGTTTATTTCCCGACAAATTCCCTCAGAATTCAGTCTCCTCACATTACATAACAATCGAAAATGAATTCATGTAGCTGAATTTGTAGACATGTGCAAATTTATTCCATTTACAGGATTCCAGAATGATAAAAGCATCATTCACTTATCTTTTCTGTGTTCTGTACAATAAAAGGTTGCAATATTGTACCTGCTATAATTTCCCAACATTAAAAGAAAGTGAAGCAAATTAAAAAGGCTTTTATGGTGATTGTTGTGGGTTTTTCTGGCTCTTTGGCCGTGTTCTGAAGGTTGTTCTTCCTAACGTTTCGCCAGTCTCTGTGGCCGGCATCTTCAGAGGACAGCACTCTGTGCTCTCATGTAGCTACAAGACTTTAAATTGTGACTTTAAATCAGACAAGTTAAAAAAAGAGTAGAGTTATATTATTATTCTGTTTTATTACTGTTGTCAAGAAATGTGCCTACAGTACTGACTCACATTGAGTTTTCATTATGGAGGAAATAGAGAAGTTTCTCAGGACAAGATCTGGGGTTAACAGATAAGGTGCCTTACAGATGCTGTAAAACGTGATAGTAAAATCAGAAGAGTGTGATTAGTTTTTATATAATTTCTCAAATCTTGGGAACAAAACAGTTGGTCAGTTCACTGTAAACAAGTGAAGAGGAGTGAACATTAGGCTATAAAATCCTGACTTCACATCTGTGCTAATGTGAGTCTACATAGCATGTGATTACACATAAAGAATGTCAGGATATAGCGTGAAAATCAGTGTGTCACAGTAGTGGAAATTCAGTCTTTGAATTTTTAAATAACAGAATGTAAGTGTCAAGCACACTACTTTCTTTCCAATAACAAAACAAAAAGCACACTACTTTCTTTCCAATAACAAAACAGCATGATTTACAAACCAAAATAAATTTATGTTATTATAGTGTAAAATACAATAACAACAGTATATTGCAGAAAAAGAAACATTCGTGGCATCAAAACTAAAGCAACAGAGATCTGATTAGAAACTGTTCCAGCAAAAAAAAAGAGAGAGAGACAGAAAATAGAACAGTTCATTCTGAAGATCTCTCTGAAAATTCAGGTCTTAATTTGGTAGATAAAGGTTTTCTGTTTTGTGGCCAAGAATATACAGTATTCCTCAGGAGCGGGACCGCAAATAAATATCCAGACTATACAGGAACTTGCTATACTTTGTCTGTGGAAGAAATCAGGAACACAGCCTCAGCTATTGAACCATGCACTCAGGAAGGAACATGAGAACAGCAGTCCTTCACCTTTCCAGATTCTAAACTGTCGGTGTCCTGAAGATTAAAAGTTGTATCTTAAATGAAGCTCAGAAATGAATGAATCATATATACAATGAAGAGTAATTTATTATTTATTTATTTATTTATTTATTTATTTGATTTTTACCCCGCCCCTCTAGACCATGTCTGCTCATATTTTCAAGGTGCCATGCTCCAGATGACAGACTAGTTGTAGAATGTTATAACAGTTGAAACTATCAAACTCTGTAAGGGTGGACCAGTCGTTGAGCATATTAAAATAACCCTGTTAGGGAATTACTGGAGCCTGAATTAATTCTGGCTAGGTCATAATACTTTTATATAAGTCTTGAGCATAGCCATGTCCCAAAGGTTAGATGAAGTTTTGCTGTATCTCAAAAGTTTCAGAGTTGGAAAAGATACAGAACTAATAAATCAACTATAGGGTGAAAATATTTTTCTTCTGTGGCAAACTGAAAGGTTTTTGTCTACTCAGAAGAAGGTTGGCCAAACTTTTTAAAGTCGTTTGTGGAAGAGTGAGGAGAGGTGTTTTCCCCCTCATCAAACAAACAGAAAAGCATGTATTGTCATGCAAAACATAATTTATTGAATAAATTTGCACAGTATGTTGTACTGACTATTGGCCTACATGTCTTAGTGGGGGTTTAAACAGATACATGGAGGATAGGCAGCCATTTTCCATGATACTAAATGGACATTCAGCTCCATGGCTGACCTTCTTGAGCAGTGGTCCCCAACCTTTTCGACACCTTGGACTGGTTGGGAGGGGATGGGCTCTGTGCGCAGGGGGCGGGTCACCCCCTGTGCTCGCATGTGTGAAGGGGTGGTGCGAGCACAGGGGGTGACCCGCACACACACACATGCATGCATGAAGGAGCAGGGCACTTGTGCAGCATGCACATGCATGCGCGTGGGGTGCTCGCACAGCACACATGCACATGCACAAGCGGTGGGGGCCTTTGCATGCGTGCACGAACGGGATGCGGGGGGCATGCGGGGGTGGAGATCTGTCTCCGCGGTCTGGCCAAGGCCACAGACTGGCACCAGGCCGTGGACTGGCACCAGGCCGCAGACCGGTGGTTGGAGACCCCTGTTCTTGAGTACTAGGGGTTGGGAACAAATAATTTTAAAAAGGTTACTTTCAGGTGCTGCTTTTGGGCCTGGCTGGCTGTTGCTAGAAACAAAATTCTAGACCAGATTGCTGATCATTCTAGAGCAAGTCTGATATTTGTAAATATTCTTTTAATCACTCCAGGGCCTGTGCATTCTAAAAAGAATTGGTAAATCATGACAAGGATCTCAAAAATTCTGCCAGTTTGAAGTTAACAATAGAAATGGCCCCTTGATCCCCCCCCCCTTTCCATTGCGGATTGCAAAGACGTGAAACATGATTCAGGAAGCTTCCAGGACCAATGATTCTTCTCTAAAGCAGCATGCATTCCCTTGATTTAATGGATCAGCGCTAATTTCATTATTATTATTATTAGGAGGGAAGAGCACATTTTAATTGAGGGGGTAGCTCTTAGATTGTCCCAGAGCAGTTAAAATTCATCTGTGGATCTCCTGAAGAGCTCATTATTGCTCTTTGACATTGACATTCTGAATGGAGATATTGAGGCTTGATATTGCTGGTACATAACTTTCATTACATTGGGATCGTCGTAATATTTTGTCTTCTTTTTTCATGCTGAAGGTTGGAAATGGAACCCACTAGACAGGCCTTCATTTGCTGAGACTCACCAAGCATTTGAAACTATGTTCCATGATTCCAGCATTTCTGAAGGTGAGAACTTCTTTTTAAAACTACATTCTACATTCTGTTCTGTATTGCTTTTTCTTCTGCAACACTTAAATGTACTCTGATACTCCTCCCTTAGCTTTATAGCAGTTGCTAATACTCTGTGAGCCTTTCTTCCATAGACTACTGGATTTCTGTTCATAGCTTGACATTCTAGACTTCAGCCTGGTGCAGACCTAATGCTAAACCATGAGTTAGCATAATGAGCATGAGCAACTGGACGATTCAGGCTTGTACACTGACCTCTTTGCCCTTGCATGTGAAATGAAAAGCATTAAATCTTTTGTTCATGTCAGTGAACAAATCAGTTTCCTGTTATATTTAAATCTAGGGAATGATAGCTAATTCAAGCCACAATTCACAAGCCAGGATATTAATTATGATTTGTGCCATACTACTCTGCTGTTCCTGGAGCGGGTGAGGCCAGGAGAATTAAATGTGGTGGTGGCTGGAGAAATTTACCTATCCTGGTAACCGCCCAACACTCTAGTCTGATCCAACTTAGCAGTGCTTCCAGGGAGTTCAAAAAATCACAAGGTTTAAGCACTTTAACTCTCATGCAACTCTGCAAAGCACTCACAAAATATATAGGGTCCTGGTAGCTGGACAAGGCAAGGGCAGGTTTTAAGTTTTGGCCCTCTTAGCCAAAATGCAGGGAATTTAATAGAGATTAAATATTTTATTAAATATACTGAAAAAAGGCAAAACGCAAAACATCTCAAATGGTTTCAAAAAGAGCAACAACAAAAGTATTCTGGAGCAAAATGATCAAGAAAAAATCTAAGGTAGGAGCAGTACAGAGCAAACACACAAGAGAATAAGAATGCTAGCTAGATTTCCTAGTACTTACACATTAGCGTAGCTTTGGCATGGTCTCAGAACATGCACAGAGTACATTCCTCATAGCAGGGTAGCAACTGAGCATAGCATCTCCTAGGAGATAACTAAACGAACAAAATTTTGAACTTATTTTTATGCCTTATTCATCACCTTCCAGACTTTTCAAGATAATCCACCAGTCAGCCTTCAGATTCCCTCAAATTCCCTCCAAAGATGAAATCAGTTTCTATCCCCCCTTCACCACAGCTGAAGTTATTCCCCAATTAGTACAGTATCGAGGAACAAACTGACATGAAGTTTTAGCCCAACACAGGGGTCCCCAACCCCCGGGGCCATGGACTGGTACTGATTTGTGGCCTTGGAAGGACCAGGCCGCTGGGACGGATGAGTGGCAGGCAGGAGCATGCCTCTTGTCATCATGCTCCCAGCTTTCCTCCCTTTCCCCGCCATCCTGCCTATGTGCCCTGGAACGCGAGGGCCCCGAGAGGGCAGGGGAGGAGCCACCAAGCCCGGCCAGGGGCCAGCTCATCAAAGGTGGCTTTGAGCCCCGCTGTGGATGGCCGCAACACTGGCTCTGTTGGTCCCTCATGGTCCGTCGCCTCAGCTGTGTATGACTCCCAGGGGTGGCAGACATGGCAGGGGCACCCTAGAGGTGCTTTCACTGCTCGTCTCCCCTTCTGATGAGGTTGCATGGGTGGTAGGCACCCATTGCATGAAGGAGCTGGGAAGGAGGCAGGGAGGGCGGTAGCAGCGCCCAGTGTGCCCAGCCCAGACCTGGCGGTGGAGAGCAGGTGGCTCAGTGGCAGCAAAGGAGGGGGTGACCGGGCTGGATGCCTCACAGGGAGGACAGAGGAAGGGGCTTCAAAATCACCGGGGAGCCGAGATTGGGCCTGGCCAGCTGGGAGGGCGATGCACACACCCAGGCTGGACAGAGATGGGGGGAGGTGGCGGCGGCAATGCCTCACCTCGCTTTTCTATTCCTTTTCCAGCCGGGAGGCAGGAGGGCAAGCCTGATCCCAAGCCCTGCCGGGAGATCCTCAGGCATCCCCCTGGCCTCTATGTCCATCCATCAAAGACAGGTGCACCCTCAAGGTATTCCAGCCTGGACTACCTCGCTACTGAGTGCCTCATGTTCCATCACCACAAGGGCCTTGATCCACCCAAACTCTTAGGACTGGAGAGGGAGGAAACTGACCTACTGCATAACAAGTAAACACACACACCCAGTACTTGGGAGAAAGGTCTTCAACTAAACCGGTCCCTGGTGTCAAAAAGGTTGGGGACCACTGGCCTAACAGATAAATCACAGGTGATGCTTCTATTCTTTGGTGTGTAAAAGCTGCCTCCCTCCTTTCTCTTAGCCAGCTGTTCCCAGCCACTGAGAAAAACCTGATTTTTTTCAGAAAGGTTCCCTAATCCATTTTCCCCAGTTCTTAATCTCTTCACATTTTGATTCTGTTTTGGCTGCACTGAGAATGATTTGAAGAAATCAGTTTCCAAATTTGAACATCCCAGAAACTGCTGATTGTTCAAAAGTATTTAAACTCTTTGATCTCAGTGCAAAGCAGAGCCCAGGAGAACATGTGAGAAAAACCTGTGACTGCCTGTCTTCATAAAACTAAACCCATGGTTTAGCGTAATATCTGGACTAGAGTAGTATCAGATACTTTGGAGGGAGTTAGAGCTTGCCATAACCAGGGCCTTTTCTGTTCTAACTCTCATGATTACAGACATACAGAGCATTAAGACCTATAATGATCTGTAGTTGGAATACTTGAGGAATTTCTTGAGATCGTGTTCCCAAGTGAACTCCACCTGATCTTTACCTCTTTGGTAAATCATTAGCCAATTAAAACAATTTTGGAATTTGTAGGATGCCTTCTTTTTGAAGATGAGTAATAGCCACTTACAGTAAAATAGCTAAAAAGTAGACTGCTGTCATGCATTTTGAAGATAGGGGCATAAATGCCCTTGTGAATAATAAGAATGTGGTGAAATGTTCCAAGGACATTGTGAATTTAAAAATGGTGGCTAATTCCATAGTGCAAGGGAGACATCACTTTTCCAAGGCAGCATAGCTGGGAAGCATAGTGATTTTAGCTGTTGAAGAATGGCTGTTACTTATATTTTTAAATATATATATTTTAAACCTGCCTTGAATCATCTGGCCTATGAAGTTTATATGAGAACAGGGTTTCTTCCTGCTCTGAGTTTCATGGAATCCTTATTTTCATATTCAAACAAGAGCAGCGCATTACGCCTTAGCCATCTGACATAATCCAAGAAAAGCACTAATTATCCTTGTAGGTAACATTACTCACTATAGAAATGAATATTCCATTACTATTGAAAAGTTACACCTTTGGTCTTTATTATTTGGAAAAATAATGAGTAATACTAATATCAGTTTTTAGTGCATTATTACATGCTCCAGGGATTTAGTATGAAATTTGAACAATATTACACAATTTTGCAGTATTAGGGAGCAATAATGGGTGCCAGTTTTTCTGAAATTCCTTTTGCAGTTGACATTTTGTATAAGATTTAAATTTGGAGGTCCCTTGGAAGGACATTCCCTTTTAGAAAACACTAAAATAATGATTCACTGTTGTAAGTCCAAGTGAGTTCACTGATTGAGAGCTTTACAATGAACTTATTGGAAGGAAAGAACAGAGAAGGATAATTTAAAATACATTTAGAAACATAGTGTGGATGTTATGACATTTTGATATTTGGTTTTATAAATGATCACAGAATTTACATACACACAGAGTAAGCATAGTCTCTGATATGTAGTTAAGGTTGTTCTTTCCCTCATTTAGTTCTGAGTTTTTAACCTGCTTTTCTATGTGAAGTACAATTATAGAAAAATAATATCAAAATTAAAACAATCACATTTAAACATAGCCGATACAACGAATCTCATTTACAGGGATCTTACTCTGAGAAAGCCTGCTAAAATATAACCATCCTCATTATTTATCCACTAAAGTCAGTGCTGGAGCATTACAGTGTGGTTCTCTTCTTGTGCTGTTTTTAGTTGAAAATGAATTGTGCTGTAGGTATTTTATACAATATGGATATATATTTATGTGGATACATTGTATCACAACACATGTTCTGGATGACTTTGTAGAAGATAAAGAAGGGATAGTGGGAGGAAGCATAAATTAGTTTGACTGCTTTCCCCCACACTCTTGGGTTTTATGCAAAGCTGGGTGGAGGGAAGAACAGCTCCCTGCATTTTCTCCTTCTATTGACAGAAAGTGTATCTTGCCACAGGAAGTATTCACATCTCACTTTCTCCCTCTGTGCTTTGCACAAAACCAAAAACATGAATAGTCCACTTCTTCTTCGTGGTCTCTGTGAATGCACACTAACAGGTTAACTCTGTGCCTGTGCAGAGATCTCTGGAATATTCTAGAGCTTTATGCTAATCTAAATAGATCACCCCCTCCCATCCACAAGGTCCGCCCCGCCCTCCGGGCACCTCAGTTCTTTTTTACCGCCACTGCATGAAGTCTCCTCCTTAGAGCTGCTCCTCTTTTGCCTTCGCGATTCCTATAAAAAAAACAATTTTTTCTCTTAGGACAATTTTTTCTTCTCATCACTAACAGTAACGCCCCCTCCCCTTACCCCTTTCTCCTTGTTTTTTTTTCCCCCTTCCTGCCATTTATGGCAAAGAAGCCTCCCCCGTTTATGAAGTCCATCATGTGCTTCAATAAGATCTCTCTCTCAGACGGTCATAAATGCTGCCTTTTCAGCCTGGGGGAAACCCATCAGACTTCCTCCTGACAGTTTTGTAAAAACATTACGAAGCAGGCTCTGAATCGGAGAGAGCAATGTTTACGATCCTATCTTTGGGGAAAAAATCCCTTCAACCTCCACCCATGGACGCTCTGTTTACCGCTGAGCCTCCTTTACACCTTTCCACTTTGACTACTACTTCTCTGACTCCTTCCAAGGCTTCTCTCAGACTGAAACATAAATCTAAGGCACCCCCATCTGCCAAGCCAGCTTTGGCACCACCATCCATCCCTCTTTCTGACTCTACTAAACAGAAGAAGAAGAAAAAATCATCTTCTGAGGTTCGAGCCACTCCAGTACTGGACCCCCCCGGTACAGGATCAATCTACGATCCGCATCGACTCTTCAGAGGATGCGCTGATCCCATCTGCTCAGCCTGAATCTCCTCTGCTGGCTCAACTCCCAGTTTCACCGGTTGAGGCAGATTTGACCATGGTACCATTGTCTCCGCATTTGAGCCCACCTTCGGCCCATCGCACCACAACTGTGGGCGAGTCAGATTCGGCCTCTATGGTACCACAATGTCCTCTACCACATAAGAGGCAAAGGAAGGAAGGATACATACTTTCATATGTGGTGGGAATGTGAAAAAGTGCAAAGATTTTGGAAACATTTTTTTAAGGAATTAAGCTATATATGTGGAAAAGATATAGAATGTAATGCTGAGATTGCTTTATCAATATACGAGAATGTGGAATATGACAAAATGACTAAACAATTGGTAACTAATTTATTAACAGCAGCTAGATTGATTATTGGAAATTAAAAGCTGAATTGCAAGTCGAAGAATGGTACAAAGAAATATGGAATATAGCAATAAATGATAAATTAACTTGTAATTTAAAGAAGAATTGAAAAAGAATAATTTTTATTAAAATGTGTTAATATGTGAATATGTGTTAATAAGGGGGAAAGGGAAAGCTCCAAATCAAGAATCAATGCAGTTTTGGAGAAGAGGACAATAGAAGAAGAAGAAGAAGAAGAAGAAGAAGAAGAAGAAGAAGAAGAAGAAGAAGAAGAAGAAGAAGATGGTGATGGTGATGGTGATGGTGATGGTGATGATGGCAAGAATACAGTGGTGGTGGGGAATACAGTTATTGTATTTGAATTTATAGGTTATATGTATATGTTTTATGTTATAGTTATAGAAAATAAAAATATTTTTTTAAAAAGAGGCAAAGGAAGGAATGGCATACCTCCCATGGTACCAATCTGGATAGACCCACTACACCTATTGGGTCTCTTCCATCCCGGCAACTATCCCAAAGGCACAAGCATTTGAAGAGGGCCAAACTCTACCAACCCAGAGAGTACTATGATCCTATCTACAAATGATCCGGATTCTGGTCTCATCGGTACCATCGCTCCGAACCCGATTACAGTGGTGCCTCGCTTAACGATTTTAATTGGTTCCAAAAAATCATCGCTATGGGAAAACATTGCTAAGCGAAACGCGGTTTCCCATAGAAATGCATTGAAAACCGGATAATCCATTCCAATGGAAACGGATTGCCGTCCTTAAGCGAAAATCGCCATAGGAAACATCGCTAAGCGAAACGCGGTTCCCCAATTGAAATGCATTTAAACCTATTCAATGCATCTCAATGGGGGGGGGAAATTACAACAAATTTAAAAAGCGTCGGAACAAAGTCAAATTAGTTTAACAAAGGGTTTATTAAGTGCACTTATGATTTCAAGCATTCTAAACATTTTTAAACGTATAAAAAGCAGCCAACATGAAGCTGTCAAAACCATCGTTAAGCGAAACAGGGGGACCCAAACTGTCAGCACTATTCGAAGCATGGTCCCAAACATCGCTATGTGAAAATCGCCCATAGGGAACATCGTTAAACGGAGCGCAAGATCGCTCCGAAAAAGCCATCGCTAAGCAAATTTGTCAGTAAATGAAGCGCTCGTTAAGCGAGGCACCATTGTACTACTGGGACTGATATTATTACGATACGGGCACCATCTTCATCCGCATATTTACGGTACAGACATCGGTACCGAGATGACTACCGGTCTCGGTCCTCATTGGAGATCGACTCGGTACCGGAATCACCGGTACCATCTCGTACCTCCAGAAAAAGACATGCAGACGTTGCCAAGTCCTGTACCACAGCACCAAAGAGGCCTCGTGCTTTGGTACCAATGCCACAAAAGTTGGTACAGTCCGCTATGACCTACTCAGGCCCCCAACCTCTAGCCATGGGTACCAAGCAACCATCCAGAGGGCATCACAAACAGACACCGGTACCAAGTCAGCATCTACCACCACAAGCTCACTAGATGCCCACGGCTCCAGTACCGTGTTCCTCTAAGTCTCTTCATGCTGTGCCTATTTCGCCATCTCCCTTCTATGGGCCATCTTCTCCTGCTCCCTCTTCATGTTCTCTTTCATTGCGCTCTTCTCTTTCGGTACCGGACCAAGGGTCCATCCCAAACCTCCCAACACCGGATTCTGACAGCGATCGCAGTGAACTGTCCCCTTTGGATGATTTTTCATCCTACTCGCAGCTCATACTACAAGTTGCCAAATTACTTGACCTAGATGTCAAACAACATCCTCTACTTCAGACTGACAAGGTATACGAGAATATCAGTAACCAGCAGCCTCTTCCTCCAAGTATGACTTTCATACCATCATTCCTCGAACTTAACATGGAGACATGGCCTAAATCATCCTCCATGGTCGCACAAGGTGGAGAACTTTTACAGGACTCATGGAAACGATACCACGTTCTTCTATAAACACCCGTCACCTAATTCACTCATCGTAGACGCGATTCAGAGTAGACTATGCAGCTGCTCCTCCATGACCCCCAGTAACAAGGATGGGAGGAAACTAGATGTTGCAGCTCATCGGGTTTACTCGCTTACCTCATTCAACCTTCGCACTGCCAACTACATTGCAGCAATGGGAGCATACCATCGCCGTCTATGGTCCCAGGCCCTCCCATCTCTCCAGTCGGCCTCATATTACAAGACACAAGGACTGGCATATCACCAAGAAGCCATGGCTCTTGCTCGCCAGAAGAGGATAACAGCTAGACACATTATTGATTCCTCAGCCAGACAACTGGTAGCAGCAATAGCCCTCCGCAGGTATGCCTGGCTCAAATCTGCGCAAATACCAGATGACATTAGAATGCAGATTGAAGACTTACCATTCAATGGCTTTGGCCTTTTCGATGACAAAACTGATGACATACTGGAAAACCTAAAAAAAAAAAATTAAAAAGACAGTGTGATCATACAACACGCAGCAACAATATTGACCATACAGAACACAATGGCATCATCCTTACCAATACCAATAATCAAGGCTATATTATGATAGAAATAGACAATCTACACACACTGCCATTTCTTTCCAACAAAGGAATACTATGCAGCGACAGAGGCCCAAACAATCTTTCCGTCGTCCGGAAAAGAAACAAAAAGAGTCTTTGACTTTGCCTTGACTCAGATCCGCCCTCCCTCCCTCCTGTACCCAGCACCAGGTTATCCCCACACCTCCCAGTCTGGACTTCCATCACATCAGACACCTGAGTACATACCATCGTAGCCATTGGCTATGCCATAGAATTCACACACTTACCACCTCACAACTTCATCATAACATCTCCATCCGATGTCCTTCACCAAGAGATCCGGTCCCTCGTCTCAAAGGACACTATTTCAACCGTCACCGTCATAGAAGACCACCCAGGTTTCTTCTCTCAGTAGTTTACCGTCCCATCCTCAATCTAATGGAGACCCATCCTCGATCTAAGGGATCTCAACTATTACATCTATTCCAGATGTTTCCAGATGGTCACTCTAGAATGAATACTGCCCATACCTCAAGAAGGCAATTGGTACCCTGTCATAGATCTCAGTGACGTGTACTTTCATATTACGATACGCCACCAGCATTGAAAATACCTGCGGTTCGCCGTAGGAGAACATGCCTTCAAATTCAATGCCCTCCCCTTCGGTCTCTCCACGCCGCCAAGAGTATTTACACAAGTGTATGGCTCCCATGGCAGCGCACCTCCATACACTGGGAGTTACAGTCTTTCCTTATATAGACGACTAGCTAGTATTCGCTCCATCCCGCTCACAAGCCTTAGAGGACATTCACGTCACTCTTTCCCTTCTGGCGGATCTGGGTCTCAGAATCAATGAGCAAAAGTCCATTCTTACGCCCACCCAGTGCATTACCTACATCGGCATCGAGTTAGATTCCACGCAGGCGAGAGCCTTTCTTCCCCATGAAAGACTCATAAAAATCCACACCCTACTACGGCAATTCCACCCATACGTTCTTGTCCCGGCCCACACCGCCCAACATCTTCTCGGCATAATGGCCTCAACAACTTCTACCATTCTCCACACCAGATTGAAACTTCGCTCCCTTTAATCCTGGTTCCTCACACTCTTCAACCCCATGAAAGACAACCAATCCAAACTTTTGCGATTAACGCCAGAACTCTCTTCCCAACTTCAGTGGTGGGACACACCATGCAACCTCCTCATGGGTCGCTCCTTCTCCCCTCTACAACCCACAACTCAAATTGTGACAGAGACCAGCATTACAGGATGGGGTGCTCACTGCAACGAACTAAAGATCCACGACCAGTGGTCACGCAAAGAACAAATGCTCCACATAAACAACCTAGAGCTTCTCGCCATTTTCAAAGCTCTCAAAGCCTTTGAACCACTCATCACAGGCACCGTCGTACAAATCACTACAGACAACACAACAGCTCTCTTTTACCTCAACAAACAGGGAGGCACCCGCTCCCCTCCCTCCTTTATCTAACTGTTCAAATATGGGAATGGTGTTTGGAGCGCCACATCTTTCCCATGGCAGTCTATATAGCCACACACGACAATACGATGGCAGACAAACTCAGTCACCTCAGTACCGAAATGCATAAATGGTCGCTAGACCACACAACATACCTCAACCTGTGTGAACGTGGGGAACTCCCAATATCGACATGTTTGTGACCCCCAGCAATACCAAGTGTGACATCTTTTACTCCAGAGGAGGAGTCGGACATGGTTCCATGGGAGATGCTCTGATGGCAGATTGGTCCAACGGCCTCATTTACTTGTTCCCTCCCTTCCTGTTCCTTCTGCGCACCATAGCCAAAATCAGGCTGAACCACACCAACGTGATCCTGATTGCCCCATAGTGGCCCAGGCAGCCGTCATTCACGCTCCTCAAAACACTGAGCAGCACCACTTTCAATTGACACCAGTCCCACACCTGCTCTCAAAACAGCAAGGCCAAACACACCACCCAGACATATGGACCCTCAACCTCACAGCTTGGAGGATCTCACCTCAGAAAATGAAATCCTGGCTCATGCACGTAAGCCTTCCACAACTAGTCTGTACTTCTACAAGTGGTCTGGCTTCAAAAAATTTGCTACACAACTCAGTTTACCAACCTCACCTATGAATCCTGACACTGTTCTCGGATTTCTATCCCACCTTTTTCATAATCACCTATCTCTTTCAACATTGACAGTCTACCTCTCTGCAATCATCGCTCATCAACCACAATCCTCAGACACCTCCATGCTGTTCTGTCACCCAAAAGTTGAGCAGTTCTTGCGAGATATTGCCAACATGCTCCCTGCTGCTCCTTCACCACCTCCGCAGTGGTCCCTTTCTCTAGTGCTGCACTGCCTCTCTCGTCCTCCTTTTGAGCCACTGGCAACTGCGTCGGAATACCTTCTTTCACTAAAGACGTTGTTCCTTGTTGCCATCACCTCTGCACGTAGAGCTTCGGAACTGGCCGCGTTGCGGACCGACCCTGTCTTTCTCCAGTTCCACCCCAAAAAGGTTACTTTATTCCCGGATGTCTCATTCTTGCCTAAGGTGGTGTCAATGTTCCAGCTTATTATTCTCCCCACGTTTTTTCCGTCCCTGTCAACGGACCTCGAAAGGTCATTACATTCACTAGACGTAAAGAGGGCCCTATCCTTCTACCTCTCCAGAACGGTCTCTTTCAGAAAGTCTAAGAGACTCTTTGTTTTGCCACACTCTCCTCACAGGAGATCCCATGTGTCTTCACAGACTATTTCTGGGTGGTTGGTCTCCACTATTAAGCTAGCATACCAGATTGCCAAGAGACCATTACCTGATGGCATCAAAGCTCATTCTACTAGAGCCACTGCTACCTCTGCAGCTTTCCTTCGTGGAGTTCCCCTCCCAGAGATTTGCAAAGCTGCCCCAGGGTCTATGCCATTCACATTTGCCACCCACTACAGAATGGACCTGAGGGCCAGGGCTGATGCCTCCTTTGGTCGGGCTGTGCTGTCTTCAATCATGTCGTGACGTCCCTCCACCTCTGAGGTAAGCTGGTCAGTCACCCATTAGTGTGTATTCATAGAGGCCACAAAGAAGAAAGAGAGATTACCTACCTGTAACTCTGGTTCTTCGAGTGGTCATCTGTGAATTCACACTTCCCACCCGTCCTCCCCTCTGTCCATCACTCTTATGTTAATTATGCACCGGCGGACTACCTTGAGAACTGAGGTACCTGGAGGGCGGGCAGACCATGTGGATGGGAGGGGGCAGTCCTACTTAGATTAGCATAAAGCTCTAGAATATTCCAGAGATCTCTGCGCCAGCACAGAGTTAACCCATTAGTGTGAATTCACAGAGTACCACTCGAAGAACCAGAGTTACAGGTAGGTAACCTCTCTATTTCTGTCCACTTCTGCTGAGGCTCTTTGCATGTTGTTTCCTGTTACTTCTTTCTAACAGGCAGGAAGTGGTTTGCTTCTTCAAAAGCTATGTCTTTTAACTCTTTCACCTCTGAATAGCATTCTGTTGATAACCTGATTCTGAGAGAGAGCATAGTTCTTATTTTCTACAATAACTTGGTTCTCTGTTTTGATATTTTGAGACTCTTTAATGCTGATCCCTTATATACTTGAACATAATATTTTCATGCTCTCACTGAATCTCTCAGTGATGTTTCTTTTTCCCTTGTCCAGTGCCTCTCGTTAGCACCCAGATCTACTTTCCTCTTCCCTTGCTGCTCTCTGTTCCAACTATTCCCCTGACGTTTCTTACAGAAGTGGCAGAAGAACTTGGAAGAACAGCATCCTCTTCATCCATAGTTCCATATTTGCCCCGATTACCCATGCTTCCTTCCAAGACCAGGACCTTGAAAAAACAAGCAGAAAACAAAGAAAATATTGAAGGAACTCAGGATACTGTAGACTTTTCTGCTTCCAGCTCTGCACCAGGTATGCCGTTTATATATGTAAACAAAAATCTGAGTCTTTATAAGCAACTTCATAAATAAATTATCCACAGGTCCAGATTCTGCCCCTCTGGAAGCAATGTCCCCAAGATCAGATTGGCTCTGGACTGGTTATAGCTCCTTCATCTTTGTGCCAGTCTTTTCATCAAGAAACATGTGTTATTGTATGAATGGGCCTGTACTCAGGATTTGGCCTTTCTCTCCTCCCTGATGCCCAGTGCCTTGCAATGTCTCCCAGATGCACAGAAGGCTTTGAAGCTGGGCATTTGTTCCACCAGCGAAGTCCATTTTGTTGCCAAAAACTCATAGTTGGACACAGTCTTTTGCCGTTTTGATGAAGGAAGGGAAACTTGTACCTAGCCTACTACTGTGCCAGCATGCTGGACAATTTTAGGTATGACAGGGTACTGAAAGAACAGGAGGAGAGAGCATAAAGAGAACAGACATAGGTATAGTTGATCTGAACAAACCGCTTACCACCGTCAGTGTCTTATCAATCTCAGCCACACCACAGAAAACAAAGAGGACTTGGGTAAATCACTGCTGCATGCATTTTTACCTTCAAATCTGTTAGAAAGCATACTTGGCATCGTCATCATTAAAACAGGACTGAGGTCACAATGAGCAAATGTTATTGTTTCAATTTTCAGGGAGACAGGAAATAAGTCCAGAATAGGAAATCCTTGTCCCCCAGGCTTAATCTTCTCGGTTCCTCATACTTTCTGATTTCTGTGATGTAGGAAAATTAATGCCTAGTTCTTTAAGCATTTTTTAAAATGGGTAAATAAGTTGGCTGATTTTTTTCCCCTGTCGATGTGGCCATTATCCTTGACAATATATTGACTCCTTAAACAAATTTTAAAAGGGTTATTTAAGCCAGTGGTTCTTAACCTTTTTGAAAGAAACACCCCCCTGAGTAATTGAGGAAGTTATCATTGCCCCCTCCCTGCAGCGATATCTTATTTGTTTGTTTGTTTATTCAAGACACTTAAATCCGATGACCCCTGAAAATAAAATTCGATTGCAAGGAAATGAAATGCCTGAAAAAAACAGTAACATTTAATAATTTAGTTACAAGTGAATTTTAAGACACAAAAAGAAATATAAAAAGGGCATAAAAACAAACCGCAATGCAGGAACTAAAAATTTCAAGATGAAAACTCTGAAATTAAATTAAGATTCGAGGAAAATATATATTCATGCACACTATAAAAAGGGTTAAAAAGACACAAGTAAAATGTTTAAGAAGGAAAGCAACAAAAATCAGAGCGACAAAATATATATACACAAAAAGTTTACACGAAGAGCACAACCAAAAAAAATATTGAAACCTTAAAACCGAGAAACCAAAATATTATATCGAACTGGAGTGCACGTTAAAAAAGTACAATACAAAGAGACACTCAAAATATTTTACAGAGCACAACAAGAATTCAAAAACGAAGCAAACATCGTCACACTATATAAGAACAATGTAGACAGGGGCGACTGCAATAACTACCGTAGCATCTCTCTTCTCAGCATTGTAGAGAAGCTGCTTGCCCGTGTTGTGCTGAAGAGGCTGCAGGTTATTGCAGACAGAGTATCCAGAATCACTGTGTGGATTTCGAGCTAATAGGTCCACAACTGATATGGTATTTTCCTTCCAACAGTTGCAGGAGAAATGTAGGGAACAACGACAGCCACTCTTTGTGGCCTTCATAGATCTCACAAAGGCCTTTGATTTTGTTAGCAGGGATGGCCTTTTTAAAATACTTCCCAAAATTGGATGTCCACCTCGACTCCTTAACATCATCAGGTCCTTTCATGAGGGAATGAAGGGCACCATAGTTTTTGATGACTCAACATCAGATACCTTTGACATCGGATTCCAGAAGATCTCCTGTATGGAGAATTACTGCAGCGAAATCGCCCCAGAGGATATCTGCAAGCAGGATCTGAAGGTCTTAGGAATGGATCTCAACAGATGGGAAACCCTGACATCTGAGCGATCAGCCTGGAGGCAGGCGTTGCATCACGGCCTCTCCCAATTTGAAGAGACCCTTGTCCAGCAGGCCAAGGCAAAGAGGCAGTCCCGAAAGCAGCAAAATCAGGGAGCTGGACAGGGGACAGATTATATTTGTCTTCAGTGTGGAAGGGATTGTCACTCTCAAATTGGTCTTCTCAGCCGCACTAGATGCTGTTTCAAGTCCTCCATACAGAGCATGTTACCATAGTCTGAAGGATGCCTAATCAATCAGTCACCCATGGGCAAAACACAAAACAAGACATGAAAATGAAAAAAGGATGCTGAGGTTTTTATCCAGTGGAAGTCACTCCATTGATAAGAAGGCACTGTCCCCTTTCAGAAGAGGGAAGGAGACAATTTTCAGTGATGCCCCTTCCTCTTGCAGACCACTTCTGATCTGTTGTTAGTGTGATTTGGGTAACTGAGATTGGTGAGGTGGCAATGGAGAATGAGGGCAGTACAGGAGAAAGAAAATTGGGGGTAGGGAAGCAGCCTAATTTCTCCCTCCACCAGCAAGATGATCCTTACTGAACACAAGCCTGTGTATTCCAAATAAAAAAAAAAAGATTAACTTTATCTTCCACAAATTACCTCTGACACTTAAATGTGCCTAAAGGATGGCAATTAAAAACAATATGTCTCCATGGCTTCTAGCCACATCCTGATGAAAACATAGCCAGGACTATGTATTAATGGCCCATTCTAGTTTCACCAAAAGATTTAGTCTTCATACTGACCAATAATATGTCAGCTGGCATATTGTTGCCATTGTTGGCAATAATATGTCAGCAATTGGTTTTGTCACTTCAGCTACAAGTCCTAACAGAATCTTAAGAATCAGAGAATCTTAGAATAATAGAGTATTTGTTTGAAAGAAAAGGAATATTGATTTTCCTGCTGTCTGAACTCTAAATTCAAGATAGCAACCCACTTGGGTCTCAAAATAATTTTTTTTGAAAAGGTAGAGCAAAGTTAGAGAGAAATTCTGTAGATAGTAGACTTTGTATTAAGGAAATAGAGAAGCATATTAGGGTTGTATATTGCCTTGTAGCAGTTTAAAATTGGTGTTTTTTTTAATTCAAGGAGCATTGTTAGAATAATGAAAAAGTCTGTTGACCAAAGCAACGTTCTACGCACAAAACTTGTTTAATGTAACATTTTCACATTATCTTTTCAGAAGATTTTGAGAAGAATTTTCAAGTTTTATGCCAATCACATCACAGTCCTAAGGGTTTTACAGTACTCAGAAAGTAATGAGTAACTAATACTCTTTGCAACATTTACTCACACAAATTACTTTGGGGGAGGAGGGTTACAACAACATTCATAACGAATTACCTTAAAAACAACTTTCCAAGTACCCAACAGAACAATAAACAACTGAACTGCTGAATAGCTTAATGAGAGATGGCGCGCCACCCCAAATCGACCGGTTTCTTTCCGCGCTTCCGTTGCAATGGACGGGAAGGTGGGCCAAGGGCAGGGGATTATGGGAGTTGTAGTCTAAAACTTGTGGAGCGCCCCCACCACCCGCTTCTTGAAGCAAACTGTTATACTCAAGCCACTGACATGCCCTTTTCGCCTTCACTGAATGGATCCTCATGGTTCAGGGAGAAAGAGGAGCGGCTGACTTTCTGCGGTGCTTTTGCTTGTGCTTTTGCTTAAGTCTCTCTATGGATTTTGCCCTCAGCACTCTTAGTTCAGTTTGAGAGCTTTCTCTCCCAGAGGATTTATACATAGAGACACCTCACACCCGTGTACACGGAAGACGGGGAAGATCTCAAGTCTGACGTCCCTCGAAGCCATTTAAAGTTGGCCAGGTGAACTTTCTTCCCCTCTGACAGCCAGTCAGCCACAACAGGACAACAAGAAAAGCCAGAAAAGCTGACGAATTCCCACCCACCCAGGATGACCCGAGACAGCCCGGTCCCTAGAAATCCTGTCGCACCACCCCAAACCGACCCAACCCGTTTCTCTGCGCACTTCCCTTGCAACAGGCAGGAAGGTGGGTGGGAAGGCAGGACGGATGAACAGGGCTCATCTCTCCCTCCCCAGCCAGGTGCGAGGCAGTGCTTCACCGGGTGAGGACGGGGACCCAAGAGACCCTTTCCTTCCACCCGATCCATACTTGGTGCTCCCCTAAGGGAGAAAGGCGAGATGTGGCAGGCAGAAAGAGTGGGATCATCTGGCCACGGCACCGGATCCACTGCGAGTACCACGGCTGCACAGGTTTGCTCACTCCAGCGCCCCCTACCCCCTTCTGTTCCTTCACCCCACGCCACCCCTTTTTGTTCTACTGCCCCCTGAAATACTAAATTGCCCCCTGGGGGAGGCATTATTGCCCACATTAAGAACCACTGATTTAAGCAATATAAACGTAAGCAAAACAAAACATTATTGCTTCCTTAAGACTAAAGTGTGAGTTTTGGGGTATTACAACCCTCTCTTTCAAATATATTGCAAAATAAGTATTAATTATTGAAGCAACATAAAAGTATACAGTATGTTGAAAGAGTTGTTTTATTTATTTAGGCCACTACAAAATGGATCAAATGAACTTATACCAATATATCCGGGATAAGGAACACAGTGTAAGAAATTGAATATAAACAGTATTTATGTAGAAGGGCTTTGACTCAGCTCCATAGAATTCATTATGGTTGATGGAAAATTTGAGCTGCCAGTGTGGAAGCAGTTGAATAATATGAACTTGCATAACATCTCAAAGTTTGTGGGCATCAGCGCAGTTCTCCAAACTGTTCTCTTTCCAATTGAGGAAATATTACAGGTACCCTATAAATGCCTACAATTTTTCACACAGATTAAAAATAAGGAAGGACATGTAGATTCAGGTGTTGACTGCATGTTCTTAACAGGGATTGCTAACTTGTCTCTACTGAATCTGATGCTCCAGTCTGCCTGCTAGTGCAGCCCACTACCCAGTGTGATCTCTCCTTTGCTTTCCAAATGCTGCTGGCATTTTGTGCTGGCATGTCCACTGTTCAGGATTCAGTCATTGTGCCCATGACAGTCATTTTCCAACTGCTGGCTCTTTGTGTGTTTGGCACAATCACTGGGAATGTGTCAAAGGACACAGGTAAATCCTTTAAAAGTGTTTTGCCTGTTTGTTTTGTTTTAAAGGGGAAAGTAATGACTATGTAGTGCTCATATAGACTGTAACAGAGTTCCAGATATCTGGAAATTCTGAATTTTTAAAATTCTAAATTCCAGATTTGTAGGGCTGTAATTCCAAATTTGAATTCCAAATCTGAATTTTGGAGTTAGTGCACATTCCTACTTAAATAGTAACTCAGGAGCAGGAATTTAAACATAAAAACAGCATAGTCCTGCTAAGTCATTATGTAAATTCAAAGACCCCCACATAGATTGAAGGACTGTTCTACCTGCCCCTTTTGTTCATTGGTTTGTGCAAAGAGGCTACAGAGAGAAGTACCTCAGCTTCTGATTATTGCTTTCATGCGTTTGAAAGTGATCCCAGAAGGGGCAGTGCTGAGGCATTTATTCAGTGAGTATGGGCTCTGCACACTCAGATAACTACTGAATACATCTCATTAGGGATGAGACGTGGTGGGGCTGCGGGCTAAACCGCAGAAGCCTGTGCTGCAGGGTCAAAAGACCAAGCAGTCGTAAGATCGAATCCACGTGACAGAGTGAGCGCCTGTCACTTGTCCCAGCTCCCGCCAACCTAGCGGTTTGAAAGCATGCAAATGCGAGTAGATTAATAGGGACCACCTCGGTGGGAAGGTAATAGCGTTCCGTGTCTAAGTTGCACTGGCCATGTGACCACGGAAGATTGTCTTTGGACAAAACGCTGGCTCTATGGCTTGGAAACAGGGATGAGCACCGCCCCCTAGAATTGGACACGACTGGACAAAAATTGTCAAGGGGAACCTTTACCTTTACCTGATATGGGAGCTAGCAACTCATTTTAACTTTTTTGGGAGATTGTAGCTATGTCTTCCTCACCCTAAGCAGTTGTCTACAACAAGCCTACAGTATGTAGGGTAAACAAGTGCCTTTGTTTAATTTTGTAGAGTCAAAGCTCCAGGTTTCATAAATAACTGGCAACATTCTGTGTTTCTTTCTCTAGGTTTTATGAGAAGCACACAACACACCAGCGGATCCCCAGCACTACCTCGCAAACAGAGAGACAAGTCGCCCAGTGGCTTGTTAGAAGAGACCAGAGAGACAACCTTTACCCGGGACAGGAAGGGTGGTTTCTTTAGTTCTTTCATGAAGAAGAAAAATGCCCCCACACCCCCAAAGCGCAGCAGCTCCTTCCGTGAGATGGAGAATCAGCCTCATAAGAAGTATGAGTTGACCGGTAACTTTTCAGCAGCTGCACCTTTGCAGCATATTGATGGGTTTTCTTTTACCCCCTCCCAGCAGGATGGAAATCTTTGTTCATCCAAATGCTATGTTGGAGGATTTGCACAGCGGAACTTCTGTGGTGATGATAGTGGAGGAGGCAGCAATAGCAGTGGTGGAGGCACAAGCACTGGTAGTGGATGGTCAGGCATCACAGGCTTCTTTACCCCTCGCCTCATTAAAAAGACATTGGGTTTACGAGCTGGAAGGCCTGCTGGTGGTGAAGAAACATCAAAGCCTTTCCCTCGGTCTAATTCAACATCTTCCATGTCTTCTGGTCTTCCTGAGCAGGAGAGAATGGCAATGACCCTTCCCCGGAATTGCCATAGATCAAAAATCCATTTGGAAAGGACTGTGTCTGCCACTTCTCAGCCAGAGGAGAATGCAAACAAGTCCAGTGACCTTCCCAAAAGGTGTGAAGAAGTCCCCACTCTGACCAGAGACAGACCAAAAGCTAAACTTTTGTCAAGAGGTGCTACTGCTGTTCCCCTCAGAACTCCTGTTGATACAGCCATTTCAGAGAAGGAGTGTCCGGGACCAACAGCAGCAGCAAGCCTGAAGAGCAAAGAGAAGAGCAGTGGTACACGACAAGGGTCAGTAGAAGGTGAAGAGAAGTCAAGCTGGCCTTCTCCAGCTAAGGCTGTAGCAGCACTCCCAACCACTCATAACCACAAAGTGCCCGTCCTCATCTCTCCAACTTTAAAGCATACTCCAGCTGAAGTGCAGCTCATTGGCACAGACTCTCAGGGGAATCGGTTCAAGCTCTTGTCTGAGCATCAAGTTACTGCTTCCAGTGACAAGGACAGGCCTAAACGGATAAAACCAAAGTGTGCTCCTCCACCACCACCAGTCATGAAACTCCTGCATCAGCCTCCTGCTTGCCTGGATACAACAGAGGAGTTGAATAATGGAGCATTGGCACAGCAGGAGCAGGAAACCAGTGAGAGCAACAAAAAGTCAGCAATGGCACCTGCCGGGGGGAAAACAGGAAGGCCAATAATGCCTCCACCTCAAGTGCCTTTGTCCTTGTCTTCCACTTCACCTGCCAAAATGGCCAATGGCACTGCGGGAGCCAAAGTAGCACTGAGAAAGACCAAACAGACAACAGAGAGGATCTCAGCAGACAAAATCAGCAAAGAGGCATTGCTGGAGTGTGCAGACCTCCTCTCAAGTGCCCTTGCAGAATCCACCACAAACAGCCAGCTGGTGGACACGGGACACCAGCTCTTAGATTACTGTTCTGGCTATGTGGACTGCATCCCCCAAACACGCAACAAGTTTGCCTTTCGAGAAGCCGTGAGCAAACTAGAACTGAGCCTGCAAGAACTGCAGGTGTCCTCGGCAGCTGCTAGCGTGCCTGGAGCCAATCCTGTACTTAATAATTTATTGTCTTGTGTTCAAGAAATCAGTGATGTTGTTCAGAGGTAGCTGCTGTCAAATAGTCTGGTTAGGAGGTGATAAATGCACACATAGTGGAGGGAGAAGGTTCAAAATAACATCTTCCGGTGTGTGCGTTTTTTCCTCCTATTGATGCTTTTGAAAGAAAAGATGGGATACTTGAGTAAGTTTTATGTGAAGTACCTCAGATCACTGAGCTCTCATGTTTACAGGTTCATCTCAGTACATGGGACAGATGGGAGGGAAGTCAAGCTTCCTGGGGTGGGGGGTCAGATAGCTGCAGCAGAAAAGGGCAGAATGTTAAGAATTTGCCCTTGCCAGAAAACCTGCATCTGCAAAAGACAAGCTTCTGCTCACATTCTGCTTCTGGGAGGCAGTAGAATCAACAATGGGGCCCTAGTTTTGGGAACGGCCTGCTGTTCTCTGTGATGCTACCCTGCTGACCAGAATTATTTGAGAAGAGTGAGGGCTATTTTTCTGCATTACTGCATGCTTTGACCTCCTGAGATCATGGCAAAAAAAGATTCAAAAACTCCACTTGAACTGGAGCTGACAAACCTTCCAGCAAGTGAGAGATTAGTTTTTGTGAAGGTCCATTCTGTTGAAATGATGATTAAACCTACAGGAAGTGGATGCACTAAACCATCTGGCAGAATTTCCACAGTGCATTTGCTGCTGTAATCAGAGATGCAAAAAAAGGAAAGGAAAAGAGAAAGAGAGGGGAAAATGGACTGATGTAGGGAACACACCCCATTTCGTTACCCTCCTCACATCTTTTACCACCAACACATCAACTTTTTCAGAGCATCTTGGGTGATGGTTGGGCAGTTTTGCCACTGGATTTCACACTATCTCAGCCACACTCAAATTGGCTTTCATCGCTGTTCTGGTAGTGTAGTGTGGATACCTAATCTGGCATTTGCTTTTGAGTAGTTTGGGGATGTGGCACAGACTTACCAGACATTGTTATTTTGTCTTGTTTTGACCTTTATCACAACATTAGTTCTGTCTTCTTTTATAAATCTTGGGGGCCACCCTGAATTAAAGGCATTGCATAATGCTGCTTCTACTGCTTGTCTACATTCCTTTTTAAAATCACTATGCTGACCCAAATCCAGCTGTTTCTTGAGGGGACCCAAGGCAATAATGTCTACTATTAGGATTAACAATAGGGTTGTGGAGTACCTAATCAGGGATATTTCTATACCATTTATATTCCAGTCATGAGGTTTTGCCCTATTCACAGTTTCAATACATGATTTGGTTTTTCAGGAGATGCCTGAAATATGTAGCGTTACTGGAAAGGAGCAATGCAATAGGGTAGAAGAAGGCTATCTCCCTCATTGCACACATCTGAAAATTGTTACGTAGCTTAGGAAGCTTTGAGTTCAGATTGGGATGTCAACAAACTTTCCATGGTGGTAGAATACACCAGCTCCCTTTTCCCGTTATGCAGACAGTGTTTTTGTAGCAAACATTGGGTTTGCAGTTTCCTGTTGTCCTTTTGAATGGGGAGTGTTGGGCAATCCATATGGAGAGTCTGTAATAATATTACATTGTTTGTACAGAAGTATTGAAGGATGCCTCCTCCATCATGCAGACTACTCTTACCAGATAAATGTACAACGTATGCCTTGGTTACTCATTTACTTTTTAGCTGTTCATCCCCCTGAGGCAATTCTCAGGTTTAGAAAATATTGACTTGCTGGACTTTATATAGTATTTATGAAGTCCACAGCTTGCTGCTATTCATGGGACATTTGTTTAAGGAATGCAAGAACCTGAAACCTTTCTTGTATTCGGTCTACTGTGTAGAAAGTTTTCCCTCAGACAACTATAATCCTGTAATTGCTGAAGTTATTGTACTGAAAAGTTAAGGCAAGTTGATTTATCCTAGTGGATAATATGAATTTTAGGCATAGGTGGTGGCACCCAGACGCCTTCATTAGTTAAGGATTTTTCCTTATCCAACCTCTTGTCAGAAATCTACAAGATGGATTACAAAACTTGGTTGTGCTCCTACCTACATTGCTTGGCAAGAAGTATGTGCTAGGAAGGGATGTGTCTGTGTATGAGAACTGAATGGCCCTCCCTCCTGTTCCATGGCAGAAAACCAAACATTTGTCCCTGTATCTTCTCATCTTTGTTAGCAAAATCAGTCCTTTTTTTCAGGGACTAATTCACAGTGCACCTTAAACTCTCCATAACTTGGCCTTTTCTAATTTAAAGTGTTGAAAATTAAATTGTAATACTATGCTGCTTATTTTTATATTGAGCCCTAAAAGTGGTGGAAGGATGGCAGTTTATGTGTCTTTGGGACTTTTGTTCTATGAAAAGCAATTTCTCCCAGCATTTATTGGAGAACTAGAATTATGCATATTCTTGCTCCTCTAAATGGATATATGGTTTTGAAAAAGTAAAAGGGACCATTTGCTTTAAGCTGTAGCTAGGTGAGCTAAATGAGGCAAACAGAGATTAAGAGCCAGGCTGCATGGTATATTTATCAAATACGAATAGCTATGTGTAAACAATATCCTGAGCTGGGATTTTTCGGGCTTTTTGGCCGTGTTCTGAAGGTTGTTCTTCCTGATGTTTCGCCAGTCTCTGTGGCCGGCATCTTCAGAGATGACCAGAGTACAGGTTGCTGTCCTCTGAAGATGCCGGCCACAGAGACTGGCGAAACGTTAGGAAGAACAACCTTCAGAACACGGCCAAAGAGCCCGAAAAACCCACAACCACCATTAGATCCCAGCCGTGAAAGCCTTCGCGAATACAATATCCTGAGTCTTGAGAATATTGAACATTCTCTGAGAGACAAGCAGAGAAAGCTGCAAGAGATTTTAGGGAAATAGACAGGGAAGTAAGAGCCAGTAAATATGTTTCACCCTTCATTAATACTGTACAGTACTTATATCTCTTTTCAGTGGCAAACATTTCCTACAATTTGCGAGAGAAAAGCAGGAGCAGGCAGCTACTAAGCAGGGACAAGTTTGGCCAGTGGCAAAATATTGTAGCTTGGAATGCTTTCATTTCAGAATTCCATTTGCTCTGTTCCCTCATGTCCTATTTAGAAAGGGGTGAAAATAAATGTGTGAGGCGGGGAGTACGCTAACCCTGTTCACTTTGCTGTTATTGTCTTCATTTGGAGGGTGGCAGTCTAAACAGGCAAACCTCACGTGTGTATGGAAAGTCTCATGTGACTGAGAGGTGGATTGTGTGGAGCTTTCCTTGCAAAAACTGAAGTAGTGGGGGGTACCATATATATACATTTAGGGATTTCCTTTCGCTCCTTTGGGTTTTAAAACTGAAGGCACCTGATAATTCTCCTGTATGTGTATGTGCTGTCATTTTGATTCCATAAGCAGAAATGTGCAGAGAATTTAGGTTGCTGTTACCATGTATGAGAAGGACAGATAGACACTGGTCTTGCTTCCATTGTATCATTATAATCTCTTTTAGCTGTTTCTAGCTGAGGGAATTCTGTCACACCATATTATATGCAGTTGTCTGGCACACACTCCTGAGTTCAACTTGCCAGATAGAGCACTGTCAAATTTCATGGTGATCTTCGTTTTTCCTGGGACAGATTTTTTTCCCCCTGAATTCCAAATACCTCTATCATAGTTCAGTATTCTTTACCGCTGAATGGAATTTTATATTTTGAAGGGATGTTATTTTCTGTCCTGATCAATTCAGGAACTAGTAAGTACCTTTACAGGCTGGCACTGCTATATTCATGACAGATGTACAGACTGCATTCACTCTATATAAAATAAAAAAAGAAGAAAGGTATGTATGTATGTAACTATAAAAAAAATCAGTGACATTCAGTTAAAAGGTCATGGTCATGAAAAGTTTTTTAAAAGTCGCAGTTGTATAGAGCTTAAGTCTATACATGCAAAGAGTGGTTTCACCCATACTGTAGGAGCCGTGGCCCCAGTACTCTAGGGTATACTCCACTAACCCCTTGTTTGGGCCCCTTGTCTGTTACCACTCCTGTGTCTGTTACAACAATTGTGTTAGCAGCCCTTCTCCTGCCAGTTTGGTTTTCCTGTATCGCCTACAGCAGTGACGGGGCCAAGGACATAATGGGAAATCCTGAATGTTGGTCAGAATGGGCCAGAATATGTTTTGAAAAGGCAGTTAGATTGTGAAGGAGCCCTGAGGAAAGGGGGTTGTGGCAGCCCTCAGAGGTGAACATCCCAGAGGTGTTGTTCCACTGCTGCCAATTTTGCATGGAGGCCACTGTAGCTGCTTCAACAAGATACGTAATCCTCCACTCTCATCCTCTTCTAAATTAGTCCGGACAACAACTGGATCTTAGGTGGAAACACTGTACAACAGTCACTCTCATGTAAAGTTTGAGTTTTCAGGCATCAGGACTGGAGCATATTTTCAAATGTGTAGCGTAGGTTCTCAGAGGTGACTGTTTAAATATTTGTGATTTCACCAAATGGTGCATTATGAAGTACAGACAATACAAACAACTCATCTTTTGAAAAGTTTATCCTGGATGTCATTTAACTTTAGCAATGGCAGCCAATATATATTTTTGGGAGGGTTGGACACTAAGCTATTCCTTACATAATTATAATGCTCAGCTTTAGAGCAAAGATGAAGAACATGTGGTTCTTAAGATGTTGCACTATAGCTCCCAGTTTTCCTTCTCCATTGGTAAGACTGTGCAAGACTAGTAGCAGAACAATATTTGGAAAGCCACAGACATTTCCCATCCCTGCTTTCATGAATCTGATCATGGAAGGAAGCAAGTATTGATTTTTCAGTCCCTCCCTATCCTACTTGTCTGCAATGGTTGTCTGCAGACTCAGGGCAGAGCAAGCAGTTCTCAACTTGACATTTTCCTTCATGTCTTTAATATCTTTGCTAGCATAAACTGTGGGTTGAAGGCAAAATATTCAGTCCCCCTTCAAATGATTTGTAAAGTGGAACAGTTTTGAAGGAAATGTATTGTGAGTACACTGCACCACTGCTCATAACTTTGGAGATTGGAGTTCAGCATTTCTGTAGTTTCTTGATAAGATCTACAACATATCCAAAGGAGACAGGGTCCTCTTTATACCTGGTATTTTTCTTTAACTGTCACAGTATACATGGCATAAATGTACTTGTGGCAATTTACCATGTTTAACATTTGACATGGCTCTCAGGGAAACGTATGTGAAACTGGAAGCTGGCTGTTTTTCATTATGCATTTCCTAAAGAACACCTTTTATAATCAAGTGGAAGATATAGAGTAAAAGGCTGGCTCATACACCTGCAAGCAATAGCAGAGACTTGGAATTAGTCTTGCCTACTTGGATGTTTTCAACTGTACTTCATATCATATTTTTGATTCCTTCCTTCTCTTAACACAAACATGAGGGAGTTTTGTGTGTCTGTGGTATTCTCAGAGTTCAGTGGTTCTTGGCTCTTTTAAATGAAAATATTAAATCTGTTAAAGTGCTATTTTAGTTTTTCAGAAATGAGCTCATTATGAGCGACTGCTTTTTTGCCAGTTTTTTTTCTTTCCAGCCACAAACATTATTGGGGGCTACATGGTGAATTTCCTTGCAAAATCCACAACAGAAAATTTTAGTCTAGACAAATATGCATCTTTTCTCTCTTCAGGATGCAATTCCGTATTCTGTCCCTGACTCTAGTTGCAGACTTGGTAGTTGACTCTACTGTAATGTAGTGGCTCAAATACAGAGAGAGACTATGAAAGCTTATAGAAGGATAGGTCTTGTATACAACATGAAACAGCAGCAATGTTAGAATCACAGGCTATGTAGAAAGAAATCTGAGGTCTTTGTAGAAGAAAGGAAACTATGACCAGAAACTCAATCCCCGTTTTATTTGCACTGTCTTTGCTTGAAATGTCTACAGTCCATGGCAGGGTGGTGAAATCAGAGCTTAATATTTGTTTAATCCCTCTCGTGAGAGAACTGTGCCTCCTGAATCACTCTTAGTGCAAACTTTGTATGGCTTGTAGATTGCTTACTGGCTCAAGTTTGTAAGTAATCATGGCACACATATTTTGTTTTTGGTCATCTCTTATATGATCCCTGTGGCAATGTTCTTTAATTCGTTCCAGTACCAAATTTCATGCAGTTTCTTGCACAACTTTTAAGTATCCAGTTCAAAATAGACATTGTTGCACTTTTAATTATAGTAACTGGGAAGGGTGGCTGCTATACCCTCATACTTGCATTTTCAGGAATTGTGGCACTGAGCTGTAGCCTCTATATCTAACTCCTGTACCCACAAAACATAATGCAAGTTCATGTTATGGATAGAAACTGTAACTGGTCTCAGAAGCAGACATTGAAGCAGAATCCACAGGATGCCTCAGGTAATGGAGGATTCTGGATTCCCTGACTTGTTTATACAGTAAAGGAGTGCTGTCTTTTTCCTTGCACCAAGTACTGGCATCTGCAGAAATACTTTCCTTTATGCCTCTGGTCTTATAGCAGGATTGCAGATAATGTACATGTCGTTTAGGAAAGTTTCTATGTGTACTGGCATGTCTATGACATATGCACTCTGCCTGTGGACTATTTTATGAGTGGTGAGTTCAAAGATTTTGAAATCTACTAGCTGCAATAGAGGAAAGCACTAGGCTTGGAAATCATTCCAAACAGGTTGTTTCCTGGAAAGTAGCAGGATGTATGCAGTTTCTGAGATTGGCGCAACAGTGGCATTAAGGATGTCAAATCCTTGCTCCTTTAATCAAAATTCTGTTTGCCCTCCCCCCAAAAGGAAACCATTTATTTATATTCCCTGTTCTTTTAGTATGAAAAAGGAAGTTGCTACTGCAGCACCTGGGATTGTTGGACAACAATCTCATAAGAGAATCTAAAGCTTCTCACTCAGCAACTTAGGATGTGCAAGGGGATCACATTTTAAAAGCTCAGCATTCAAAACTTGTATTTTGGAGAAATAAGTTCAGCCTAGCCTGTTTGATGTGCTATTCTCTTGTTGGAAATGTATGCAGCCCGCCTTTCCTGTGGCCTTAGTGAAAGTTTGCTGTTGCTGCTGTTGATTAATGTAAATTAGTGCTAAAACAATAATCGGATAATACTAACCAATTCTGCCTCTTGTGGCTCCAGTTGGAACACCAAGCCCAGGTAATTGGCAAATACCTCCTCCTTTGAGGCACACTTATAATACAAAACACAGGCTTAAGAAATGGCTGAAATGATTTAAGTATTGAGCATGTTCAAGAACTACCATTTTCTGCCACCTGTTCCCAATTCAGTACTGAATACAACTGATGCTAAATTAAGTTATTCTCATGAGATTAAGAGGGTAGCACATTAAGAGTGCTTGATTTCTCTGCAGTTGCTAAAGACAAAATCACCTATGAATGTGTGATACAAGTAGTAAACTTTCAGGGTGGGGAGGAGGGGAAGGGAAAGATGGTTAATGAATCAACCCAGCACTCTTGTTAGTTAATAGTTGAAGTCACTGAGAAGAAATATTGACGGAAATGAAAACACACTGATCACTCAAAAAACCCACACTACCAGTGTTGTCAATTGTTAGAAATTTTTTATTTGTTATTGTTATAATATATTTGGGGTTTCTTTTCTAATTTAAAATCTTATTATTGTCTGACTGTGAACTGCAAACAGTGTTAACTTGATGTAAATAAGCACCCTCAGAGGTGGTCGCCTCTGGCTGTTGTTCCAGAAAGATTCTTGCCAATTTGCATTTTGTTTTAAATAAAAATTGCAATTATTTTGTTGGCAAATAAATGGACATATGATTTTTTAATGTATTTAGAGTGTAATTCTTGAAATAGGTGATGCCAATGAAATTTAAAGAAAAAATGTAAAATTTAACCCAATCACCCCAGATCAGGTGCAGATCTATAAGATTAGGGAGGGAGGGGATGAGTTCAGCTGTAATACTGTTGAAGTATACATGGGGTCAGAGTTGACATATTGAAAAATGGGTAGTAACATATAAAGCAAATTACCTTTCTTTTGTCTCATCAAGGAAATTATTCCATTCAACAACACTGTAGAAATAACTATCCTTGTTGGCGTACTTTGATGGTTTTCATTGGCACTGCCAGTCTTAAAAGGCCAGTTCACACATACATGTTTTATTGCTCTTTCCTTCAGATGATGACTTGTACATGTGAATTACTTAATTGCTATAAGATGAAATTTCAGTATCAACCCAAAACCAACTCAAACACTACTTGTCAGTGGAAAACATTCATGTGTGAATAAGTCTTCAGGTAGCCAATCAGAAATTACTGTTGGTTCTGCAGAATGAAAAAATTATTAAAGGCCTAAAGGTACAGCCGAAAGACTAAGCTACTGAAATACCGTACAATTTGAGATATCTGCATTTAAAATCTCTAATATGGTTTTTTGAGGTATGTGAGATGCTCAAGGAGCAGTTTATCGTGACTGTGCTCTAGTGAGCTTCCAGAGCTAAGGAGGTTGTTGAACATACATCTGCTGAGGCCACATTCAATACTCTAACCCACTAAACAACACTGGGTCTCAGCCTTCACCTTCTGATAGCAATATAGAAGGAGTAACACTTCACCTGAATTAAATTATTGTTTGTATTGAAATACAGAATAATTTGGCGCCTGTAAACATTTGAGGTAAAAGGTAAAGGTTCCCCTTGACAATTTTTGTCCAGTCGTGTCCGACTCTAGGGGGCGGCGCTCATCCCGCTCTTCAAGCCATAGAGCCAGCGTTTGTCCGAAGACAATCTTTCCGTGGTCACATGGCCAGTGTGATTTAGACACGGAACGCTGTTTACCTTCCCACCAAGGTGGTCCCTATTTATCTACTCACATTTGCACGCTTTCGAACCGCTAGGTTGGCGGGAGCTGGGACAAGCGACGGGCGCTCACTCCGTTGCGTGGATTCGATCTTACGACTGCTGCTCTTCTGACCCTGCAGCACAGGCTTCTGCGGTTTAGCCCACATAAGTGCTCAGGAAAGAACCCAAAGAGTAATCTGAACAGTTATAGTGTGGTTGTTGTACGTTTTTGGGTTGTTTGGCCGTGTTCTGAAGGTTTTTCTGCCTAATGTTTTGCCAGTCTCTGTGGCTGAGACTGGTGAAATGTTAGGGAGAAAAACCTTTAGAACACAGCCAAACAGCCCGAAAAACCTACTACAACTATCGGATCCTGGTCGTGAAAGCCTTCTAGAATACATAGTTACAGTGCAGTTACACTGAACCTAAGAAAGTTTACATGAAAATTTCCTTAAAACTTTACATAAACCACAGCGAGCTGGCAAACTAAATGTGACTTTAAACAATTTAAAATCCTGCACTTCAGAAAAGACATTTTTTCAAAAAGCAGCTGATCATTTTCTGGGCTGCTTAATTCACATGTGGTGCAGCTAAGCCCCTCTTCCTGTGATGTTTTCTCACCACTCCCCATTATTCCTAGGAATAGAATTTTAATACACTTAACCCTAAGTTTATAAAATACTTAAATCTCATTTTGATATCAATCACCTCCACCGTCTGGTATGCTGGAAAGTTTTGCTTTCTGATACATAACTTATTAACAGTGAGGGTTTTTTTAAAGAAAACAACAACAAATGGAAAGTACAGAAATTCCAGTTTCAGATTTTTTTGTATAATCTTTTCACAACTAATAACTTCACCCCACCTAAAACCAATTTATTGATTCCACCTAGAAATTCAGAGTCCCTTGTCTTTTATTTGTTGCGTCAGATTTGTCTTTTCTGCATCCTCATCCTCATGACAGCTGCCTTTCTGGTTTATCTTACATGTACGAAGTGGTGAAGTCCAGGATGCAAGATCAGGGCTGTAAGAAGGATGGAGGTTAGGGCTGAGCACAATGTTTATGTCAGTCAAAAGTGTTTCAATACATTTGTGTCTATAAACAGCCTTAATTTACTAATACATTTTAAGCAGGATTTTTATTCCTGGCATTTATAATTCAGTAACAGCATGTTGCTAATATGTATAGACAGAAACTTCCCAATTACTACCTGAATTTGCACTGTGGGATATCAAGTTGCAGTGTCACATACGCATAGGGGTTCATATGTGATGTACGTACCATTTGGGTCTACAATCAAACAAAACTTTTCAGCTAACCTTTGTACTGTTTGCATTGCAATCAGCAGTTTTTCCATTTTTCTTATGTTATACTATGCCATTAACGATTTTGATAAAATCATGTTTGTTTTTACCTTTCATGTAATGGTCTGTTGTACGGGTGGCTGCTATTACTACAAGGGATGTTCACTGCACCCTTGTGCAAGTGGAAGGCCTGTGGCTTTGAATGGGGCAATATTTGGCTTGTTCAATTGCAAGCCAGAGCTTGTGAGAAGTGCTATGCTTGCAAAGGTGTTGTGCTCAGTATTCTCAACAGGATTCTGATGGCCGAGGCGTAGCTGTGGCCATAATGATTAATTTTAAATTTGTTTGCCCACATCATCACAGTGGCAGACCTCCATAGGACATTAACAGAGCCCTGCTGTTTGCAAAATCATCTTTTTCTGAGTTGC
Organism: Pogona vitticeps; assembly: GCF_051106095.1. Taxonomy (NCBI): domain Eukaryota; kingdom Metazoa; phylum Chordata; class Lepidosauria; order Squamata; family Agamidae; genus Pogona; species Pogona vitticeps. The sequence goes on from NC_135786.1 coordinate 116,726,058, forward strand.
AGAGTTTTTGTTTGTTTGAGGTTTTCAGTTACAAAAACTGTGCCAGAGGTCCACACGTGCAGTGACCAAAAAGTTAATCATACCTCTGAGTGTAATATATCTCCCACATGGGAGGGCATTTTTGATCTATAGAGCAAATTGCACATTCTGTACTATTCTCTCTCCCCATTCATCCTAGGCCAACTGTGAATAGCCATGCCTACATATACTTTATTATGGATGGCAGACACAAACAGTAAATACAGCTTGTTTGAACTCTCCCTGGCTAATAGTTCAAAGTATAAGCAAACAGAGGTATGTGGATCTGCAGTGCTTTTTCAACTATGGCCTATAAACACTGTATAGACATTTATTCTCAAAGGCTTTCACAGTCAGGATTGGATGATTGTTGTGGGTTTTCTGGGTTGCTTTCCTGTGTCCTTAAGGTTTTTCTTCCTAACATTTCACCAGGTTCTGTGGCCGGCATCTTCAGAGGACAGGAGTTCTGACTTCTGTCTTCTGAAGATGCCGGCCACAGAGACTGGTGAAACATTAGGAAGAAAAACCTTAAGAACATAGCCAAACAGCCCAGAAAAACCCACAACAATCAACTGTATAGGAAGTTGTTTACAATCTTCAGAGCAGAAACTGTTAGAAGCTGCAGCTGTACGTTGTGATGGGCCCCTCACGTGCCCCCAGATTATTTCATTAACCTGAGGCCCACAACACATTCTCTCCTTTACGCTGCCACCAATTGGCCTCTGTCAACACCCTTTAATTAGAAAGATTGAGGTCCAAGCTGAGTATAACGTTGAACTAAACAGGTTTATTGGTTACAGTTCGCTTAAACAGGTTCTTCACAGACTGTAAAGTATTCACTAGATTAGTAATAACTTGTTTCACTCTTAACTCTTTTAGCTCTCTATAAGTTCCACACTGCTTACCTTAACCCCTCACTATACAGTGGAGTCTTGACTTACGAACGGCTCCACTTACATACTTTTCAACCTACGGACTTCTCCGGCCGCAAAATTTTACTTCAACTTGCGGCCGGAGAATCGACCTACAGACCAGAAGGGGGAGGCGGGGAAAATGCCCAATTCAAATTTGGTGCTTTCCCGGCCTCCCCCTTCCAGTCCATAGGCCATAGGTCGTGCCTCCGGATGCCTTGCAGGGCTTCTCCGCCGCCATGGGAGGCATCTCGGAGGTCCCCCGCCACCGATAGTGGCTCCGAAGCGGCGGGGGGGGACTTCCGAGATGCCTCCCATGGCGGTGGAGAAGCCCTGCAAGGCATCTGGGGGTCCCCTGCTGCCACTGCCGCTGCGGCAGGGTGGGGGACCTCTGGATGCCTTCCAGGCGGAGAAGCAATGGAAGGCATCCAGACACCCCCTATGCTGCCACCACCACTTGGAGCCACGCCGCACCGGGCAAACCCAGCCATGCTTGGACTCCTGGGAGTCCAACCATGGCTGGGATAGCTGGGCACGGCGTGGCTCTCGGCGGTGGTGGCAGTGGCAGGGGACCTCCCAAGGCCTTCCCCGCCACCATGGGAGGCTTCTTGGATGTCCCCCCACTGCTGATAAGTGGCTCCAAAGCACTATCAGCGGCAGCGGGGGACCTCCAAGACGCCTCCGGCAGTGGCACCAGAGCCCTGAGTCCTCCGGCAGCCTCGATGGCTGCAGCAGGGGACCTCCGAGAGGCCTCTGGCAGCCACACCAAAGCCCTCGGGGTTCTCCAACAGCAGCGATGGCGGCGGCAGGGGACCCCTTGAAGACTTTGAAAAGGTAAGGTGCTTTTAAAAATATTTATTTTTTATTTTTTGTGGGGGGTGGGGCCAGATACGGATTAATAGGTTTTTAATGCATTCCTATGGGGAATGCATTTTCAACCTACGTACTTTTTGACCGACAGACTCCGTTCCAATACGGATTAATTCCGTAGGTCGAGACCCCTCACTATACCACTCTTAACTCCCACAGAGTAACTTTTACTTCATACTCTCATTTCTGACTCAAACTGGCTAGCTCACTCCCCAAAACTCCTATTCACTGTCTCACTCTTCCCTTCTATTTTCTCTGGCGCCGCCTCCCAACAGCTCCCATTGGTACATGCAAACAACCTACATGAGCCAAAGCAGAGTGATCACCACAGTCCTCCCCCCCTTAATAAGTTTGTTTTATGAGGGGATACTCATCAGTTTGCCCTCATAAACAAACAGCTAAATACATGCAAATTTAACAGTAACTTACCAATAACTTATACAAACCTTATAATACAATTTTCTCTCTATTACTATGTTTACTAAATCAAATTTAACACTTTATACCTTTAAGACAATCAATACCATTAAAACATTTGCATTATATATATTTAAATATACAGCAAGCAAAATGCAAGAATCATAGTAAACAGAGAGAAAACTAATCAATGTCAGATTTCTAAAGGAACACGCCAAGGATGTCCACTATCACCCCTGTTGTTCATAACAACATTGGAAGCACTACTAAGGAAAATAAGAAAAAATGAACAAATTAAAGGTTTAAAAATTGAGAAACAACACTTGTAAGAGCCTTTGCAGGTGACATGGTAATCTTTCTGGAAAACCCATCATGCAGTATTGCAAAACTTAAATAATCAGTGACTCTGGAGAACGAGCAGGTTTATAAATGAAGGAAAAATATGCCATAATTTTTGCTCCATAAGACACACCTGATTATAAGACACACCTAATTTTTAGAAGAGAAAAACAGGAAAAATATTCCTCTGTATCGGGGTGGTCAATTAAATAAATAAACAGTGCAAGTCCCACGCTGGGACTGCAAAAAAAAAACCTCACCAAAAAACAAAGCAACATAGAAACACACACCCCAGCCCAAACCTACCCTCCAAAACCCACCCAGAATTTTTTTTAAAAAAAGTAAAAAGCAGCACCTTACCGGTCTGAAGCCTCCTGGGGGGTCCCCCCACGCTGCCATTGCTGCCTTCCCAAGCCTCCAAAGGCCTCAAAAGGCACCGTGGGGGTCCCCCTTGCCACCATAATCTTAATATTAATCCCACTGCTGAGGTCTTCTGGCCTTGGAGCCATGCATGTAGAAATGGAGACTGTGGCTGTGGCTTCATTTAGGGTAGGGAAGCTGCAGCTGCCATTTTTGCAAAGGGCAGCCTGGATTCCCTTAGCTTGCCTTAAGGGAATCCAGGCTGCCCTTTGCAAAGATGGCAGCTGCAGCTCCCCAACCCTAAATGAAGCCACAGCCACCATCTTTGCAAAGGGCAGGCAGTCTCCACTTCTATACGTGCGGCTCTGAGGCCAAAAGACCTCAGGAGCAGCTATTAAGGTAGGAGGGTGTCTGTGAGGGTGGGGCCAAAGGTGTGTATTTACTCATAAGTAAGGGCTGCAAAAGGCATGGAGCTACTCATGAGTAAGTACCGCAGGGGGCTCTGGTCTACTAATAAGTAAGCGCTTCCAAACACCCTGTGTGGGGTGCGCAGATCAGAGGAGTTCCGTGAGGCAGGAAGAGGAAGGAGAAGCGGCCTGGTGCTTTGTAAGCCGGGGAAACCTCTGAGGGTGTCGGTGAGGGTGGGGCCTTTTGAGGCCTCCAGAGGCAGCAATGGGGCCGCGGGGGGGCAGTATTGGCTCCATAAGATGCACACACTTTTCCCTCCACTTTTGGGGGGCAAAAACTGTGTCTTACGGAGTGAAAAATATGGTAATTACAACAAATATAACAGGAAAAGAAAGGATTAGAAATTAAGACAGGTTATAAAGTAGTGAATAAAGTAAGATACCTGGGTACAACAATAACTAAAAAGACAAAGGCATTATTTGAACAAAATTATGAGAAGAAATTAAGAAAAAATTTAGGGAAATGGAAACACTTAAAATCTCATTGATGGGGAGAATAGCAATTATCACAATGATGGTATTACCTATATTCGTATTCCTATTTCAGAATATCCCAATAATAATAAATAACAAACCATTTCATTTGTGGAGAAAACTCTCAAATTTTATTTTATTTAGCTTTCCATCTAGGGGCTTGATCATCCCTCCTCCCACTACATGTCTTTCAGCTAAATGAAGCTTATTCCTTTTTATATGTCTTAACATCAATACATCCTCTCCAGGATTAAAAGTTCTTTTTCTAGCATTTCTGTTATATCAAGCCTTCTATTTATTCTGGGCACCCTTCAAATTCTCCTTCATTTCTAGGGATCTTTGCAAGGTTTTCATCAAATTGTCCTAATCATTAGGGTTTTCTGCCACATACACCCGTATCATCCTCATTAAAGTTCCACTGAACTTTTCTATTAACCCATTTGTTTGTGGATGGTAAGGGAAAGATGTTACATGGGAGATGTCACAGACTTGCCACAGCCTCTTCATTAATTTAGATATGAAGGAGGTTCCCAGATCCATAACTATCTCAGGTGCAAATCCCATTTACACATGTAACTGATCAAAGCATCTGCCACTGTCTCAATGTTCTGTTTCAACATATTCTCTTTAGGAATTATGTCTGAGTGACAAATAGAATCTCGGAACAAGTATCTTTTAGACCCAGATACTTCACGTTGTCAATAGAAATAGACTCTCCAGAGTTATTGAATAAATCATGATTGCACTTGATTAAAAACATTGTAATACTCTCGCTTCAGGAATGTCTGGGCTCTCTGCCGAGTCCAGTTCCTTAGCAACTGTGCTGTGGTGGAAAGAGGCCTCAGCTTCAACTGCTGATAGCTGTGCCTTATTATGCTGCATGCAAAATACATTTTTTTTTAGGCTGAGAGTAATTTCCACCTTGGTTGACTCAGATCTTTTTTGAGTCTCACACTGAGCCCAAAAGTGACCTTTCTCACCACATGCATAACATTATTTACTAGTCTTCGGTTCAGTATACAGTAAAGGCCCATGTTAACCTTTCCCTCAGAACTATTAGATTTCAGGGGACTGTGCTCTGGGGATGAAAGTTTGTCTCTAAAATGGCTTCCATTAGCTTGGGTAGTTCTTTTTCTTTTTAATACCAAAGGTAAAAGGAAGTAGGGGGAAGTAGGGGGAAAGGAAAAGGGTTATGGGGTAGGAGAACACAAAGTATACAATAATCCAGTCTATTCATGTTACGATAACAAATCAACTTTCCGCTTTTTTTATAATTTGATTACCCTCCAGCTTTCAACTTGCAGTTACATCTTAGTTTAAATCTATGTTACACCAACATTATCTGGAGAACTGAAACCATTTATATAATAAATCCCATCATTCAGTTTCCTTTTGAATTGGACAGTCTTTCAACACGTCTGAAAGAATTTCCATTTCTGCCGCTTTCCATATCTTCTCAGTAAGTTCCTCTTGTTTTGGTATCTCCGCTTTCTTCCAATTTTTAGCATAAAGCTTTCTGACTGTGATAGCTATATAGATCACTGAGTAACTCTTTATCTCATTTATATTGCCTGGTATCATACTCAATAAAAGCAATTCTGGGGTCAGTGGAGTTTCATTTAACTGTTGTTTGACATCTAATGTCATCTCTTTCATCTGATTTACTATTTGGCTAAGATGTTCATTTACTTGCTGAAATCTTGCTGTTATATTTTGCATGGTAGTCTGCCATTCTTTGTTCGATTCTTGTGCGACTAATTTTCCCAAACTTTGAGACTGGGCAAGAAAGGCCTCCAGTATTTGGTGCTTTCATATTTTTTTTGAGGCCATTTTGATCTTTTCAATGAGTGGGGTTTGTGTAAATAACACTATATCCTTTACCAAAGTGACCAGCCCTCAAATATACCACCTACAGTGGACCCTCGACCTATGGAATTAATCCGTATTGGAATGGTGGCTGCAGGTCGAAAGGTCTGTAGGTCGAGGGTCCATTTCCCATAGGAATGCAATGAAAACCTTGTAATCCATAACACACCCAGGAAAAAAACCCCACAAAAAAGTTTAAAATAAAGACACCTTACATGTCTGAAGCCTTCCAGGGGTCCCCCACCGCCACCATCGCCACTGCTCAAGGCCTTTGAGGGCTTCCCTGCCACTGCCAGAGGCCTCTTGGAGGTCCCTCGTTGCTGCCATAACCACTGCCCAAGGCCTCAGACGTATTTGCCGACGCTGCCAGAGGCCTTCCCCGCCACCATGGGAGGCATCTTGGAGGTTCCCCCCACTGCTGATCGTGCTTTGGAGGCACTATCGGTGGTGGGGGAACCTCTGAGATGCCTTCCATGGCGGCGGGGAAGGCATCCGGAGGTCCACCCTGCCACCAATGCCTCTGAAGCACGATTGGTGGCGAGGGGGACCTCCACAGGCCTTCTCTGCTGCCATGGGAGGCCTCCTGGAGGTCCCCACCCCTGCTGACGCTTTCCCAGGGTGGACCGGGCCTCCCAGGGGAGGGCTTCCCCCAGTTGGCCCGGTCTACTGCTTGGGAAAGCCTGGTAGACTGGGCCTACCAGGGGAGAGTTTCCCCCAGTAGGCCCGATCAACCCCCTGGGAAAGCCTGGGGAGTAGACCGGGCCTGCTGGGGGAAGCCCTGCCCTGGTAGGCCCGGTCTACCAGGCTTTCCCAGGCAGTAGACCAGGCATACCAGGGGAAACGGTTCCAGCTTTTCTCAGGAGCTGCTGGCTGCACCGTGACAAGCCCCGCCTCTCAGCTTGGGTACTTCTGAGGTAATCTCTTCTGGACTGAGGCACTCTCCCCCTGTCATTTCAACCTTTTCTACCAATTTTTACCTCTGAGAACCGAGGATCTCTGATCTCACTAATGGAATCAGCATATTCAGACACCTGTGTCACATTTTTAGGATTCTTGTCCCTGACCAAATAACATAATTCACCTGGCAAAACTGAATAAAATTGTTCCAAGCCAAACACATTTTTCATTTGGTCTGATGAGGTAACACGTTCCTGTTCCAGCCATTTATTGAGAATTTGCGTCAAATGTGCTCCAAGTTAGGCAAAAGACTCCTCAGGTTTCTTGGAAATTGATCTAAATTTCTTTCTTAGCTGCTCTGAATTAATTCCAAATCTGGAATACACAATTTTTCTATATGCCTCAAATTCTCTAGCTTTCTCCAGAGGCATCTGAGAATAAAGCTCAACCAAAACTCCACTTGTGATCTCAATATTATCTTCTCATCATCTTTAATTTCAAAGTCCCAACAAGCTCTCTCAAATGAAATTAGGAAAGATGCAGGACAGTCTCCTTTCCTATATTGAGGAAATTTCTTTAGGTCAATTTTTGAGAGACTTCCCACACTAACATTCTTATTATTATTATTTTGAGCAGCTAATTCCAGTTTCTTCATCTCTAGTCGAAATTGCATTTCTTTTTCTTTTTGCTCAAATTCCATTTCTCTTTTGTTAATTTCTAGTTCCTTTTCCGTAAGTTTAAATTCTTGTTCTAGTTTCCATCTTTCAAAATCTTGGGAGCTTTGAATATTTTCTCCTTTTGAGGCAATCACTACAGGTCTCTCAGTTTCTTCCTCACTCTGAATTTGAGGGCTTCCATTCCGCTTAGCCTCCTGAGGTTCAACTCCCTCCATAGCTGATTTTTTTATTCTTTTGGGTGGCATATTAGAGTTAAAGTGGACTTTCTTAATACAGTGGGGTCTCGACTTACGAACTTAATCCATATTGGAAGGTGGTTCTTAGGTCGAAAAGTTCGTAGGTCAAATCTGCATTTCCCATAGGAATGCATTGAAAACCATTTAATCTGTATCTGTTCTTCTCCGTCCATAGAAACTAATGGGAAGCTGCTATTCCGCCTTCTGCCACTAGAGGGGGATATTTTTTAATTTTTTTTCCCTTAGGTTCAGGAAATGGAGAAAGGCAGGGAACAGTTTGCAAAGCACTTTAAAAATCTTTTTTTTTCACTGAAGCCAATTTTAAATCATGTTTTAAAGCATGTTGTGCTGATTTTTTCAGCACAAAGACACACAGGCAGGCTTTTTAGGTGCTGAGCAAGCCTCCCCAAGCCTCTTCAGAGCCAGCCCCTCAGCTGATAGGCGGGGAGAGGAGGGTGCAGGAGCGGGGAAAAGCACAAAATGGCTGCCAGGCTCCCGTCTGGTGTGGGCTTTTAGCTGTTTCCTGTTCTTTTTCCTGCTGTTTGGGGGCTACCAAGGCCTGGTAAGTGACTTTCTTTTATTTATTTTAAAGTTTCTGACCCTTTTTCTCCCTCCAGAAGCCTCTAAGGGGAGGGAGGGGGCACTTTTTTCCTGTCCATACATCGAGGGAAGTTCGTATGTCGAGTCCTTATTTCCCCTATAGGGCAGGTTCATAAGTTGAATTGTTCACAAGTAGGGTCGTTCATAAGTCGAGACCCCACTAAACTATTTTTAAAAGGACCTCTCTTTCAGCTGTTTTTCCCAATAATTCTGTTGCACTTTACTCAGCAGCTCTCTCCAGCTGCTCTCCAGCTCAAAACCTTTGTTACTGAGTTTCTTTGTCTGCCTCCAGATACCAGAATAATTTTCTTTTTAACTTCTTATTTTCCTGTTACCTCAGATCTGTTTTGACCCTAGCTTCCACTCTTATCCACTACTGCTCCCTTTCTCTCAGAGCCTTGGATTTCAAGTTAACCCACTGGGTATCTCAAATCCTGAGGTAAAAGAAGTTTTCTTTAGAGTCGGTTCCCTATCTTAAGTTCCCCCAGATATGGGTTCAGAAGCTCCACTACTAAGCCTTTCCAAAAAAAGCTCTAGCAGGTCACTCACTTCCTCACCACAGATCTAACTAAAAAAGGTACCCACTGTCATAAAAGCGTTCCTAAGAATCTGCTTTTACACGGAACAGAGAGGGGTCCGGAATGATCAGTTCCTTATCAGGTAAAACTAGGTCCTTTAATTTTACCCTAGGCAACTGCTTCACCCCTTCTCCCAAGTCTGAACTGATTTTAAATAAACTACATCCAGGAGTTCTAGAAGATTTAATCTTCCTAGTGCTCTCTTAAAGGTAGGACCCTAAATTGGTAGCAATTAATAAACGTGGCCTGATTAAACAAATCAATGAACCATAGTAGCTAATGGTCTATGCAAGAAGCCAATTTTCAGACAGTTAGCCTTTTTATGTTTTATTAGAAAAATAGAAATTAGTAATAAATGAATTTAAACAAGCAAACAAGACATCTTTACATAATCAAACACTTCCAAAAATCCCAGCCATCACCACAAGGCATTTTCCTCTACAAAAACCAAAATAACAAACAGCTAACTACATTTTTGAATAGAGTTCTGTCTTACTGTTAATATGAAAAATAAAAGTTCATTCAGAGTTTTTTCTCTGGCGTTCATTCCTCTGTCCAGGAATTCTCTCGCTGTATTTGGGCAGACGTCCAGGCTGTCTCTCCGTCCATCTTCTAGGCTGTCTTCTCTCCTCTCATCTCTCTTAAATCAAGAAGTTATGTCCTTGTTCCTTCTGAGTTGAGATAGTTGCCTGGCGACGAGATAAAGGTCACCTTGTTCTTCATAGTTTTTTTTCCTACTGAAAAAGAATTGACCTTGGGCATCTTGCTTCGTTCTAACTTGCACACCGACATAAACGGATTTCTAGCCTAACTTTGCTCCTACAAAATAAATCTCTATTCAGCTTTCATAATCAAATTCATGACATGCTCCCCTTAGAAGACACAAAATATAGAACGTTTAAAGTTCTTATTTTGAAACTACTTTAACATTTGGTTATAAAAGGTGATTATTAATAAAAATACATGTGCACTTACATTTATCTTATCAAAGTATTAAACTCATAACAGTAATACATCTTTTCTTATAGCTAAGTCCCTCTCTCTATGAAAATACAGAAAAAGAAACAAGTTGGTTAGTATTAAGCCATAATTCAAGGTTATGTCAGAATGCATTTCCTTAATGATCAGTTATATTATCATCGTACATTCGTGAAAGACTATCTGCTACAATATTTAGTTTTCCCAGAATATGTTGTACTACAAAATCAGTCTTGCAGAGCTAGACTCCATCTTAACAATCTTTGGTTGTGAGATTTGATTTTCTGTAACCAAACCAAAGCTCAGTGATCGGTTTGGAGAGTAGATTTACGCCCCCATAAGTAAGGTCTTAACAGATTCAGCGCCCAGAAAACAGAAAGTGCCTCCTTCTCCGGTACGACATAATGTTTTTCTCGTTCTAAGAGTTTTCTGGAGAAGTAGGAGACAGGATAAAGGTTCCCATCTTCTCCTTGTTGTAATAATACGGCTCTGAGGCCCAATTTTGAGGCGTCTGTTTGTAAAACAAATGGCTTGTTAAAATCAGGTGATTTTAGAATAGGTGCCTCAATTGATTTGGCCTTTAAGGCATCAAAAGTACTTTGACATTCCGGGGTCCATTTCACCTTGACAGGCTGTCTTTTCTTAGTTAGCTCAGTCAAAGGTGTAGCTAAATGACTAAAATCGGGGATGAATTTTCTGTAGTAGCCAATCAAACCTAAGAACGAACGCACCTGTTTCTTTGTTTTAGGAATAGGCCAATCTTGTATAGATTGTATTTTAGCTTGCAGGGGTTGAATTTCTCCTTGCCCAATCAAGTGCCCTAAATACATCACTCTTCCTTTCATCCACTGACATTTACTTGCTTTAACTGTCAGTCCAGCTTGATGGATCCTTGACAAAACAGTTTCGATGTGAGCCATGTGAGAGTTAAAATCCGAACTGAAAATTGCTACATCATCGAGATAAGCACTAGCAAACGGTAACCCCTGTAACAGTTTGTCAATCATTCTTTGGAAAGAAGCACCTGCATTCTTTAACCCAAATGGTAACCTTCAGAAATGAAAAGTTCCCACGTGAGTGATAAAAGCAGTCTTATCTCGAGATTCCTCTGCCAAATCGAGTTGCCAATACGCATTTTTGAGATCAATTATGCTGATAAACTTAGCCTGTGAAAGGCGTTCAATTAAATCATCCATTCTGGGTAATGGGTATGGATCTGTAACTGTGACACTGTTTAACTTTCTGTAATCTACACAAAATCTCACTTCGAGAATTTCGCCTAGTGCGTTCTTTTTAGGGACCAGAACCAATGTCGAAGCCCACGGGAAAGATGATTCTTCAATCACCCCCAAAGACAACATTTTTAAAATCTCTTCTTCAATCTGAGTTGCATGATTTCCAATTGCTCGGTATGTGCTTTGAACAAAAAAACCACCACTGTTGCCCTGCTCATATAATTACTACAATGTACTTAATTGGATATGTTCATGAAGGAATGGGGGAGGGTGGGAGCTTGAACTATGCTCATTACTTGACATCCTGAAAATAACTGCTCAGTTCAGGCCAGTGTGCAGCCTCCAAGCAAACACTGTACCCACATCTAGGGAAGGACAAACAGCAAGATCTTCTGACTAATATCTGGCTATGTTATCTCTACATTTGAGCCAAATGTGTCAAAAGAAATGATCCAGATAGGAATGCTAAGTTTGGGGTCATCTGCATTTCGTGTGCCAAGAGTACCAGCAAACTGCCAGGTTTTAGTTTATATTTTCCAAGGTACGGATTTGCAATACTATTAAACAGAGGCACATGCAAACAGTGCTTGTTTTTATTGCAGACCTGTCGCTCAAGTTCAGTGACAGGCTGGAAGTGTATTGCACTGGGTCCTGCAATTTTGGCATTTATCATTTAACTCCACCCACACACTAAGTGCACCAACATGACTTCTCTGAATTAGGTTTCCTACAATTATAATCAAGAATTGCAGGTATGCATTCTTTGTGACAGAAACAACTTGAAAGACACTGAGTGGCCATAGTTTTCCACAATCTTCCATGCTGTTTTCCACAATTCTCCACACTGTACAATCAGCAGTGTCCACAGGTCACTTAAAAGATGAGTCTTCAATATATTTTTTTAAAAAAGGCTAAACCCATACCTGTCCACATTGGGAGCACAATACCTCCTCATCCAAGCCGGATTTCTGTATAAGCATTCTGAAACAGGAAATAGAGCATCATCTTGCAAATAAACATTTTAGTTCCTTATTCAGGTATACCATGGAGTACAGCAGGAAGTCACATTTTCAAACTATTTCAGTTCTTTTGCAGCTGGAGTGCTTCTTCCCTAGATCATCCACTCAGGGCTACGTGTAAGTACAAGTATCCCAAAGGTACTATTTATAATCTTCTAGCATGGCATATAGTAAGTGCCTCTTCAGTAGCACCATTAATGTAGATTTCAGCAACATGTTTATTCACAATACCTTCATTTTTCCTGAAGCAAGTTCTTCTGTAAACACTAATACTGCGGGATAGTAGTTCAAACATCTGGTTGTGGAGCCAGAGGTTGGGATTTGGACTCTCCACTGTGCCTCCATAAGAGGGGCTGGACTCAATGATCCATAGGGTACCTTCCAGTTCTAAGATTATCATTATCATAGATTTTCATTTTTTCACTTCCTACTGATGCAAGAGCCCCCAACTGGTAGAGAAATTACTATCCAGTCATAGCACAAGAAAGGACACAGAGGTATGCAGCCCTTTGACATCAAGGAAGGAAATAGTTTATACGCTGGGAGACAGTCTTGCAGCCTTGGGCAGAGAATAGTTTCTCTTCTTTAGGGACAAACACCATCATCCTTGCAACTTCATCCAATGCCTCTTCATTGAATGGAAGGCCCCGGGCTAGAAAAGCATCCCGAGCACAAAGTTTTACATGCCGATACTCCAAGGGCAGGAAAGGCACCAGTAGGTCTATGAGGTTGTCTTCTAGAATGTGGTTTTGAGCAGGGCCCTCATCTAGAACAAAGCATAAGAAAGAATATTGTACAGAAGCCATCTCTCTCCAAAAGAAACACTGTACAATGGTGCATCGCTTTACAATTGCTTCGTTTAATGATGAAATCGCATAACTATGAACTTTTGTGATCGCTTTTGCAATGTTTCCTATGGAGAAATTTCGCTTTGTGATGATCGGTTCCCTGCTTCGGGAACCGATTCTTCGAAAAACGACGATTTTCCAACAGCTGATCGGTGGTTTCAAAATGGCCGCCGGGTAAATAAAATGGCTCCCCACTGTGTTTATGGACGGATTCCTTACAAGACAGGCAGCGAAAATGGCCGCCCTATGTAGGATCTTCGCTGGACAGTGAGTTTTAAGCCCATCGGAACGCATTAAACAGGTTTTAATGCATTTCTATGGGCTTTTTAATTTCGCTTTACGATGTTTTCGTTCTACAGTGATTTCACTGGAATGAATTAACATCGTAATGCGAGGCACCACTGTACCTTCTTGGTGACTACTGCTGATTACTATTCCAATCCTAGGTGAGTTGAACCATGGGTTGGTTTTATAGCACCATCAATGCTCATGGCCTCCTATGCGGTGTCCCCTGGAAAATACATCCTGTCCCATAAAGCCACACCCTAAATGGTTGATGACAGGAGGATGTATAGTGTGAATAGAAGGAGAGGTAATGGAAATAAAGGATAAACATCAGCGAATGCAGTTACATTTGCTGTAAATTCGACCTGCCTATGTTAGAATAACAAAGAGCTTCATGGGACCTTACAAATGTTACAAAATGTATTACGGCAGAAGTCTGTGTAGACTAGAACCCATTTCATTAGATATATGGAGTGTTATCTTTGGAGAGAGGAGTGACAGGAATGAGGTAAACAGTGCCATGGTTTAGGTTATTGAAGCTAGAATGTAATTTCTAAATGGGATTTGTAGTCATGGAATTGTAAAGAAGGAATCCATCTTGGTCTGTGTTAGCTTAACTAGATGCTTCGAGAAGCTGTTTTCTCTTAGAGCTAGTTGGAATTTTCCATGTAGCAAGCTTGGCCAGAGACGATAAGAGCCAAGACACAACATCAGGAAGAATGTCAACACCTGCACATCCCGTGAGAAAAGGAGGTGGAGAGTGGTGAGACAATCCTAATTGGCTTACGTCAGTGGAGCGTGAAGAAGAAGGTGGTTCCAGCATGGGAAGAAAAATGGCAGGATGGTGACAGAGAAATTTTTGGATTTTACTTTGGATTTTGGTTTCTTGAATGGACTTTGGAGTTCCCATTGCTATTTTTTTAGTAAACTGCTAGGATGTAGTTCATAGCAGGGAATAGAGAAAGGGGGGCTCAGCCTTACCCACCCTTTTAGCTATTAATTAGAGTTTTCTTATTTTATTTTGGGTAGCTGGAATTTGCTAAAGTTCTAACTGCCTTAGTTTATGGAAATGTACTTGAATGCTATGCTTTGCAACAAACTGAATATCTCTAAATTCTTTATTTTTCTAATAAAACAATAATTCTTAAAAACTTATGTTTGGTCTCTTGAGCAGATAACCTGCATAATTATTTTTCCTTTTTAGGCCACAATTATACTACTTGAGTCCACTAATTATTTGAGTTTTGCTAGTCTTGGCAGACTCTAAGACTCTTGGTTTTATCTTGGGTTTTCTCAGTTACTTGCCAATTGGGAACAGACTTGGGAAAAGGGTATCAGTGGGACGGCCTGGCTGTGAAAAGGACTCATCACAGTTATTATAGGAGTACACTGGACCCCTGGAACCTCTCTGTTCCAGCTGCAGAATTCTCTTAGGAGAGTTGTGTGCTTACAAGCAGTACCATCCGAGGTAAAGAAAAAGCAAGGAAAATGTACAGTGACAGTTATATATTTAAACCACATGTGTTGACTGATGTACCAAGAGAGGATGCCAGTGCTCAGAAAGAATAACTATCTTGTGAATCATGACTGTTAATGTAATTATCACTTCTACTTTTTTCCTTTTAATTTTCCTTTGACCTCTCTCTCATACACACAAACACATATATAAATCCCACTCCAGTCTAAAGTAAGCTCCAGCCCATAACAGTTTACGCAGTAATACGTTTGTCATGTTTTTAAAGTATCTCAAGATTTGGCATTGTTTTCATTGCAATAGTCTTACCTAGCAACCTATCTGGAAATTCACACAGTAAGAGAAAAAGACAATCACATATGTTATACAGCCACATGGTGTATGCTTGATAGAGAATCCTGTAGAGTCCTCGCATCCTGCTGAATAGCTCTCAATAGTCCTCTTTGCATATACATTTAAGCCAGTGGTTCCCAAACATTTTCATTTCGTGGCTCCCTTCTTTTTCTAATCACTAGCCACAGCTCCCCTTGCTCAGAAGGGCCATCAGAACAGCAGGAGAAAGATCTTGACCCCTCTTCCCAAGCCATCCCATCTCCATATCCCCAAATATTCCTGAGGGTCCACCTCCTTCCAGGTCCTGATGCAGGAAACTCCCAAGGCTACCTGGCAAGCACTTCCACTGGGAATTACAGAGCTGGGGAAAGGAGAGGCAGGCACACAGCCTCCACTTCCTGTTCCCATTAGACATAGAGCTATGAAAGTGATAGGGCAGTTGTTCATAGAGTAATGAACAGTTCCTCCATGGCCTTCGTGATGATTTGTGTTTTTATGAGATGCTAGAATGGGTTTTGTAGTCATAATATTGTCTTGACAGCATCCATCTTGATTTAAAGTCTGTTCTGTAGTAGGAAAGTTTTTCATGCTGTTTCAGAGAAGCTTTGCTCTCTGGTTATCTCGTTGCTAAGATGAGTAGGGAGCAGAGACTTTCGTAGTCAAAATAATTCTGCCACAAAACAAGATAACAACTCTCAAGCTCCCATGAGAAAGTTAGGTGGGACAACAAGACCCAGGAGGGGGTGTTCCTTATGAGGAATTCTGGGAAGAAGGAGGAGGTTGGTAAGGAGTTGGAAAAAGATGGAGTTGGACTGAGAAAGGTCAGACATGTGCTTTTTCCCAAAATGGATTATATCTTTGGTATGGAACCTTTTTGTCAACATAGACTGATGGAGGACAATTGGAATCTACCTGACCTGTTGGACTATGAACTGGGAAATCCCTGGAAACGTGAGAATGACTCTGCTTATGCATTATTCTAGCTTAGAATGCTTTTAATTATTTTATTTTTCCAGCTGGAGTGGTAGGGGTGATCAGTCTGCCTTGTTATGAAAATGTTTGAAAATGCATTATTGGTAGACTCTGGGTTCAATATAAACATTGCACACTGTAATACCACCCACTCCATATCTTTTGGATATGTTTCTAACTGAATTACTTTGCAATAATCTGAATTCTTTTCTGAACCATCCATTTTTAAATGAAACAGTAATGATTTAGAATTGCATGCATTGGTTTCTTGAACAGACTAGTCTTTCTGATTTGGCCATGTGTATTTGCTACCTGATATAGAGCCCAGATTAGCCTGAGTTTAAACTCATGGATTTGTCTGTGTGTGTTGCTTTTCTTAATAAAGGAGGTGGATTTGAGGAAGAAGTGTTAGTCAGGGCCTAGCTGAGAGTCTTGGGCTCATCTTAGCTCCTAAAGGACTGACTAAACTTTGGAATTTCTCCATTCTCCGGCATCCCCGGTATCTCCTTGGAGGTGGGGGATTGCTGACAGCCTTCACAGCTCTTATGTTCCATCCCTTTTCCCGTGGACCCCCTGCCTAGGTTTCATGGTGCCACCTGAAGCCATGGCTCACAGTTTGGGAACCCCTGATTTAAGCCATCGTATTGTGTAAACAGAGTGGTTTAACATGTGCATTGAACATAAACACTGTAGTATGTGTGGGGAAATGAGAACTCTTGCTGACGTGAGAAATAGCCTTTACAAAATTTTTGGAAATATAGCTCTCTGTTTCCAAGGCATAGGGGTGCAATATGACATATGTTAGGAACTAGCAACTTCTCACCTGCAGCCACCATCAGCTCTGATCGCAGGTATGGTTCTAAATATTCCATGGTGATTTCTTCTCTGTTGCGACCAGCTCTCCAGAAGTCTAAAGCCACCTCATTGATGATATTGCCACCAGTGTTACTGAATGGGCAGAAAGTAAATTATGGCCATGCTTAGACAAGAGACTTTGGTGTCCTTGGGCACAGAAAAATTATTATGCAACC
Source organism: Pogona vitticeps (assembly GCF_051106095.1). Lineage (NCBI taxonomy): Eukaryota > Metazoa > Chordata > Lepidosauria > Squamata > Agamidae > Pogona > Pogona vitticeps. The sequence continues at coordinate 116,742,943 of NC_135786.1, forward strand.
TATCCTCAATTAGTCACAGTACTATGGGGCAAAGATTGCCACTATGCAAGAAAGTAAGGGTGGAAAGATCCCATGTGCTGTTGCAACCTCCTTGGAGAAGCTTGGGGATAGGGGACTAAGCTCACACTCTCTCCTTAAAGTGGCCTAATGCAAACCTTTTAACAAATCCTCCAAATTGTTTGCTTAAATAAATGTGTTTCTAAAATTATCTCTACCCTACCTTTTCCTAAATTCACTACTGGAGTAGGCGGCATGCCCTATTCTATCATACAGATTCCTTGCACAACCCTGTGGAGCATGAGAAGCCTAGCGAAGAAATGACATGGGTCTCAGAGTCAAGAGAAAGAGAATCAGCTACCAAAAAACTTCCGCTATTTGGCTGAAATTAACATTCTATTAACAAAATGCCTGCTTCAATTAATTCAAGTGGTGAAAACACTACATATAACATGCAGTCATATCTCCAAAACTTAGCAAGGTAGCTCTGTGATACTATACATGCCATTAATGATATGCAGCAATGATATGCAGCTAGTGGCTTGCATAAAGATATCTAAAGAGCTAATGATCAAACTGAAACAAGAAGGCTTCACTGGCACCTTCAGATGTTGCATCACATCAAAGACCACTTTGCATTAATGCAGCCAAAGCAATTGGCTCCCACTGATGTAGGCAGAACACATTACAGTGCTATAGTTCCACTGTCATCCCTAGTAGGTAAGGCACTTATCTATTTCACAACAAAAAGAGCCTGGCTAATCCTGATTGCTCAATACACATTGAGGAGGATGTTAATCAAGGTCTGGTCCATTTTTAAAAGCCTCCAGCCATGTATGTGAAAGAAGCTGGACTCATTGCCTTAGTCCAATCCACTCACAAAAATCAGCAAGTAGAAGAAAACTAGCATAAATCCCACCAATTTCAAAATGCCAACAAGTGACACAACTATAAAAACAAACCAAATCGCTTTATTCAGGATGATTATTATGAGCAACTCAGATTTCAGTGGAGGTAGGTGTCATGGAATGGTTTATGTGGTTTAAATCTTGTACTGAAGATGGGCTATGTAGTAGTGAACAACGTAAAATGGATTCCATATTGGTTCTCTGTATAAATGATTTCTGCATGCTGACAGTGTATTTCTAGAGGGATATAGGAATGTTTTCTTGTAGGCCTGAGGAGGACATTCCTACATAAGAAGACTGGTCATTTGTTTTGGTGGAGCTGCAGATGTGCTGAGGAAAACAACACCTGTTTCTCATGAGAAGAGAAGAGAAACGATAAGGAAGGACTGTTTACCCGACTTCATGCCATGATTGGATGACAGCGTGAGAGACGGAGAAGAAGGGGGGTTCCAGGGAAGCTTGAAAAAGGAACTCTTAATATGGACAAGAGACCTTTCCGGATTTTTCTTTTTTGGACTTTTTGGACTAGGTCTTGTTGCCTGCTGTGCAGTGCAGGTAACAGACTGATGGAGATGTAGGGGACTAGGTAGAATGGGGGGCTTTTTGCCTTTTGCCCACCCTAATAGAGCTTTTTATAGATTTTCTAGGATTTTTAGTGTTTTTGTATTTAAAGAGAATTATTGCTTCTTTTATATTTTGTATCAAGCCTTGAAAATGATAACATGCTTGCTTATGCATTAAACTGACTTTATGTTGTGAATTTCTATATTTTTCTTAAAATAATAATTATAAAAATCAATTGGTCCCTGAGGTGGAATTTTAGGGCCACATTTTGCTACTGAGTCCTACCCAGATTGAGCAAAGTGAGTCTACTGACTACAAAGCTCATGTGTATTTCTTTTTTGGAATTTTCTAAGGTTGCTGAAGTATCTTTTTTAGGGCAGACTTGTAAGCAGAAGTTGTGGGGCGGCCCTTGGCTGAAGTTAACAGGACTCGACTCAGCCTAATGAGGGAGCACAGGCTTCTAATTACTCTCTGTCCGAACGGTCAAGCATCTCTTAGGAGAGCTGATTGCTTACGGTAGGTAGGGTTTTACATGACATCCAGAGGCTTTATCTTGGATGTATCCAAAATTAAAACTGTTGAAGCAGTATTATTTTGACAGTGATGTGTCACTTTTTTCATGAAACAATAGGCTCTGAAACAAATTGCCAGAGTCCACTGACAATTCTGAAACTGAAGTCACAGAACATCAAGCAAGTCAGAAATCTGGGTTGGCCAAAAAGAGAGAAGAGATACTTGGGGGATTGCCACATGTGGTGTGAAATAGGGAGATATGCTATCTCCATTGTGGTGTCCGACCAGGTTATGAATATTAATGTGCCATCTGCATGGACCAATGAGAGTGCTGGAGAGGCGGAGTCATGAGATATAAGATTCTCTGCAGGAGGAGGAGGAGATTAGATTGGAGTTTAGAGGAGGAATTGAGAGATTGGTGATTTGGGAGTTTGGAGTTGAGAGAGAGTTTGGGAAGGCAGTAGAAAATAGAAAGGAAGGTTGTTTTGTTAGGAGTTAATGACATTCATTGATAGTACCTTCATCACCTGCATCAATAAACAACATCTGTTTGGTTCTTTTTAAAATGACACATTGCCTCTATGATTAATAATAAACAATGTTGATGTAATAAACAGCAACACAACATGTAGCTTGTGCCTCCTAACCCCCTATCTCTCTATCTGAACTCCCCCTCCCCCTGCTGAGTCTCTTACATCTCTTGACTCTGCCCCGCCAGCACTCCCATTGATCTATGCAGATACAGTGGTGCCTCGCTTAACGACGATAACCCGTTCCAGGAAAATCACTGTTAAGTGAAAACATCGTAAAGCGAAATTAAAAAGCCCATTGAAACGCACTGAAAACCATTCAATGCGTTCCAATGGGCTAAAAACTCACCGTCCAGTGAAAATCCTCCATACGGTGGCCATTTTTGGTGCTTGTATAGTGAGGAATCCGTCCCTAAGCACAGCGGGGAGCCATTTTAAGCACCCAGCGGCCATTTTGAAAACCCAACGATCAGCTGTTTTTGATCGTCGTAAAGCGAAAATCGTTTCCCAAAGCAGGGAACTGATCATCGCTAAGCAAAATTCCCCCATTTAGACCATTGTTTTGCAATCGCAATTGCAAAAACATCGTCGTAAAGCGGATTTGTCGTAATGCGGGGCAATCATTAAGTGGGGCATGACTGTATCCTATGAATATTCATGACCTGGGCGAATGCCAGAGACACACTGCCTGGACCTCTGTGATTAATAATAATGTCGATGTAATCAATTGATGGCAGTGACACGACATGTAGCTTGTGCCTTTGACTGGTGAAACAGCCAAGGGACAGGTGGGAAGGTGACATCTGTCCTCTTTAAATGGCACACTTGCACACCATCAGGGTATTAACATAGGATGACTTTTCCCTCTATAGCATTGTGCCTTGTGGGGGTATGCTTTGTATTGCTCGCTTTACAAGGACAGTAATGCTGACATATAAAATGGGGTGTCCATATTCTTCTTATTTCTCCTGTATGGACAGGCTTGCAAACTAGCTCAAAGGAGAGACTAGCTTGGGCACCACTAATTGAAGTGGTAGTGAAAGTCATATCTCTTTCTAAAAACTGTGGTGATGCACATGTACTTGTCTGGCTGTAGCTCTAGATTTTCCTGCACATATTTTTGTGCAGAACAAAAGCCGCATTTTTTTTCAATCTCACACCCTCTTAATATCTACAAGAGCATCTGGGAAAAGCCAGCCGTTCACTACCCTCCACCCATGCCAAAACTAACCTGAGGAATAAGAAGATGGACCTCCGGTAATTCATCCTGTCAGTGCTATCATAGTGATCCATGTAAGGTTTTAATGCATCAAGGAGGCCAGTGTGAAGCTTCTCTGCCTCATCAAAGATGAACAATGACTGCATACAAAGCTGTACTGTCTCACTGATCTCTTTTGCTAGCTGGACCTGCGTGGGGAACAGGAAACATGTGAATACCAGTAGCAAATTTATTTTATATTCTGTGAAAAGCAGGGGTCCCCAACCCCCAGTCCGCGGCCCAGTGCTGGTCCATGGGCTTCTCGGAACTGGGCCGCAGAGACGGATCTCCACCCCCCCGCCTGTCATGCTCGGGGGGCTTGCCCTTGTGCAGGGGTGTGTCACACTCGTGCACATGCGCAGCATGCCCCCCATGAGCATGACAGGCCCCTACACAAGTGCAGCACACCCCCTGCGCAAGCTTGACATGCCCCCTGCGCAAGCGTGACACACCCCCTCCACGATCATGACACGCCCCCACAAGCACAACACGCCCCCTGTGCAAGTGCAACATGCCCTCCATGGGTGCGGCAAGCCCCCTGCGTGAGCGTGGGGGTGCCCCCCCAACCGGCCCCTGGTCCCAAAAAGGTTGGGGACTGTTGGTGTAGAGTATAAACCTGATGAGGTGACTTGCAAGAACTAATAAATGCAAATTTTGCAACCAGAATTTAAGTTCTCAATTAAACAGCAAGAGCAACAACAGTTAAACCATTGTCCAGCACAAAAATATCAATTAAAAAAATTAAGCAAAATTAACAAGTTAAGAAATAGCTCCAATAAAATTGGCAAAATGCCAACATGTACCAAAAGATGGGGTCCCAAGGGTGCAGGAGAATACCACTGAAAAGGACCCTGTTCTTGGTATTTGCCAGCCTGACAGTCATTAAGCCATAGAACAAGGACCCTCAGGCTGATGTTTGCGGGGGGGGGGGAGGTTGTCCCTCAGTAACCTGGTCCAATGTGGTTGCTGACACCTTGTCTTGAAAACCAAATGACTAGAAAAAATTCTTTGTTTTCATCTGAGTTTAATATTAATTATCTGTTTGTGTGATAGTTATGTGATAAGCTTAAAGTGCAAGGTTTGCTTGGATATTAATAGACTAAATTAACGAATGACTAATGCAATTTATATAAAATTGATGAAAAGCCATCTGAATTCCTGGTTCCCACAAGCATCCTGGTGGCTCCCTACTGTACCCAAGAAAATTCTTGAACTATATTTAAAGCAATTTCTTTAAACTATCTTTAAGGCAATCTTTAAAGAGCCTCGTGGCGCAGTGGTTAAATCGCTGTACTGCAGCTAAAACTGTGCTCACGACCTGGGGTTCAAATCCCAGGTAGCCGGCTCAAGGTTGACTCAGCCTTCCATCCTTCCGAGGTCGGTAAAATGAGTACCCAGCTTGCTGGGGGGGCAATGTGTAGCCTTTATAATTAAAATTGTAAACCGCCCGGAGAGTGCTTGTAGCGCTATGGGGCGGTATATAAATCCAATAAATAAATAAATAAATAAATATTACAGTTATTCAGTTGGAAGGAAAGCAGTTTTGACACATGAAGTCTACTTTCTGTGGATAGAGTTGCCTATGGCAAATCAATTGCTGGCCCAGCAGTGTAGAGCACTGGAAGCTCTAGAGAGACTGAGTCAGTGACCTGGGAAACTGACTGTAACACCACTGCAGGCACTTTGTCCCACAGCATTTACCTCTGAAGAATTATCCCACTGTCTGATTCATGTGGCTAACACTGTTCCCCAAAGAGCCTGCCCACCCTGTCTTTCACTGAGAAAGAAGACAGAGAATGGCAAGGGATGTGTGATGCAATATAAGAGATACTAGTTTTTGTCCAGCCTCAAATGGTGAGAGAATTCAGCAACTGATGTGCACTTGAAAATGGGGCAGTCATATCTAGAAGTTATAGAGGAAGCTTCATGCAGAAAAGGTGCTTCTACATCACAAGGTAGAACACACTTGCACTAATAATGTTATCTACTGAAAACTTGCCACTACTACAAACTATCATAGTAAAGTTAAAAGTTCCCCTTGACATTTAGTCCAGTCGTGTCCGACTCTAGGGCGCAGTGCTCATCTGTTTCCAAGCCACAGAGCCAGCGTTTGTCCAAAGACAGTTTTTGTGGTCACGTGGCCAGCGCAACTAGACACGGAAAGCTGTTACCTTCCCACCAAGGTGGTACCTATTTATCTACTTGCATTTTTACATGCTTTCGAACTGCCAGTTGGCAGGAGCTGGGACAAGCAATGGGAGCTCACTCTGTCACGTGGATTTAATCTTATGACTGCTGGTCTTCTAACCTTGCAGCACACAGGCACAGTTTAACCTGCAGCATCACCACATCCCTACAAACTATCATGAACCTCATCAAAAAAGAACTGGTTCAGTTTGGTTTTGGGGTTTGTGCCAGGGGATGGCAGCAGAGGAGACAGTGGTAGGGACCTGATGGGGCAGTGGTAGGGGGTGGCGGCTGGGCATCCCCTTTTGCCAAACAAAAGGAAGCACTGAGGGGAAAAACTTCAGCACTTCATTTCATTTTGGCAAAATGGAATCCCTGTACTGAACCACAAACCAGACCAGTTTGTGTTTTTTTTTCCCTGGTTCGTGGTTCTGTTTGTGCTCATATCGAAAACCACCAAAAGAATAAAGCTGCACCAGGGAAACCCTTTTGCAATGTAACTGACATACTGTACAAATAAATCAAAGCTCTTCTCTCACCTTATACATGTCCACATATCTGAAGTGGGGGAAGTGAAATAGAGAGATATAGATTTTGACACATTCACTCTTCAGACCATCCCGGTAAAGATGTTCTGCTATTATCCGGGCCACAAAGTTCTTGCCTGTGCCAGACCAGCCATGGAAGGAAAGGACCAATGCTTTCTTTGGCTCTGATGTCTCCAGGAAAACTTGAATAGCTTTCACAACAACCAGTTTTACCAAGTGTTGTCCATGAAGTCGCCTACTCAAGTCCAGATCCAACCCTAGTAGGAAAAAAAGGAAAGAATCCCTTGCATTTCATTTTGGGACTAAGGAAGCCCATATGGAAGAAGAGCGGCCCTGTTGGAAATTCATCCAATGAGTTCAAGGCTCTGAGTGGGCATGCAAAAATGTTGCAAAAGCATGGAAAAGCTACTACGTGTAGTGTCAGTCCCCAAAACCAGCTTTCAAAGCATATCAGCATTCCTTTTTTTTAAAGGCTCATTCACACTGTGATATTGTTCCCGGTATTTCTGGGATTGCTATGGGTCATTATAGTATTTTTCTGCTGCAGATTTGAATAGATTGTCCCAGTACTGGCAACTACACATGGGAAAGTTATTTGTTGCTGGATACACTGGATCATCCCAATATGCCTGTCCACTGAACAGGCCAGAATTGCTCCCTGAGTTTTCACACCCAATACAGATGCCATTCTCCTTTTACCTATCTTCTCTGAACTCTCCCCACTTACTTCACTCTCTCCTCCTTTCCCTCCTTTTTTACCCACCTGCTGTTCTCATAGCATTATGTTTTCACCACAATGCTTTATAATTTCAGCATTTTAATTTTCACTTTTGAACTATGGTGCAAAAGTGATATCACTTTAAAAATAAAAAGGAGAATGTAGGAACATTTGACATCCCAAGAGAACTGAACAGGAACAGCAATAAGTCATGAAGGAGTGGAGACTGATCAATAGAAACACACCTCTAAAGAGATGTAATCAAATACAGTGGTGCCCCGCATAGCGACGATAATCCGTTCCGTAAAATTCGTTGCTATACGGATTCGTCGCTATGTGGAACAAAAAAGCCCATGCGTTCCTATGGGCAAAAAAACTCACCATTATGCAAAAATCCTCCATACGGCCGCCATTTTCGCTGCCCGGCAAGCGCAAAAACACTGCGGGCGGCCATTTTTTTACCCGGCGGCCATTTTGGAACCGCCGATCAGCTATTAGAAAAAACATCGCTATACGAAAATCGGTAAGCGAAACAGCTTACTGATCGTCACAAAGTGATGTTTTGCCATTTGAAACATCGCGATTGCTTTTGCGATCACAAAAAGCCATCGCTGTGCAGATTCTTGGTTAAATGGGGCGCCCGTTATGCGGGGCACCACTGTAATACGAACCCACAAAGTGCATATTATTTGCATCAGTGCAGTATTAGGTTCCACATGGGCCAGAACAAAGCAGAACAAAACTAAACCACTTCTTGAGGGACATAAAAAAGTCAGGAAAACAAGCGTTTTTGTCCAGGTTTGACTCTCTTTATGATAGTTTCAGCCTTGCATTAAGTGTGAGGAAAGTTGAAGAAATGCTCAACGTGGATGGCCCCAAAGTTTGTAGTCCCTATGGCTCTGCAGTTTGTGTGCTTGATGCAGGTGCTCAATGTCTCATGACATTTCAGACAATAAACACAGAAGTACTATGATACTTTAAAAACTAACAAATTTATTTTAGATAAAAGGAAATGAAAAGGAAAGAAAACTACAACACCTAAAGCAGTAGTTCCCAATGGTTGTTGTGAGTTTTTCGGGCTCTTTGGCCGTGTTCTGAAGGTTGTTCTTCCTGGCATTTCACCAGTCTCTTGTGGCCGGAATCTTCAGAGGACTGGAGTAGAAACTCTGTCCATGCTCTATTCCTACTCCAGTCCTCTGAAGAGCCAAAAAAAAACCCACAACCATCAGATCCCAGCCTTGAAAGCCTTCGAGAATACACAGTAGTTCCCAACCTTTTTAAAAGCCACTACGCCCTTTTATAATAGTCAAGTAACTTGTACCCCGTGCCATGTTTGCATGAAAAGGCATTTTAATGGGGACAGTCATCCCTTCTCAGAAAGCAGAGGCTTTTTTCTTCCCCCAAAGGGCCCATTTCTCATCTATACACATACATGCTAACTTTAATATCTCGCTTGGAAAGGTCAAGGAAAAAAATTATTTAATAAGGGCTATTAAAAATTATTTAATAAGGAGACCTGCAACATGCCAGAAAACAGATTGGGAAACACTGACCTAAAGGCTCATTGTTGTGTTTAAAAAACCCTTAAGTAAAGCATGGGGAAGTTACGTTCTAAGAGTACAACCAGGAAGCCTACTGGCCACACTAGCTAGAGTATTCAGTGAGTAATCTTTCCAAGGATAGCTGTGCAAGAGGACACACTGTACTAGTGCTTGGGGAAACCAAGACTTTACCTGTGATGTTATTGGTCACTTTGCAGTCTCTTGTTGCACAGCATGTGCCAAAACTACAATACCAGCTGGAGAGGATTTCCTTCATGATGGGAAAACTCCACCCTAGAAGAAAGTTGATCCAGTTTTAAGTAAAGAAGAAATGAACTACCTTTCTTCCTACTGCTCAAAAAGACCATGCTACCTACTTTCTGATTCACTGTTAAACAATCTAACAGTGCAGGCAAATAATATTCGCAGTGTAGAAATGAAATTATAGTTTTTGTAATTTTTGTAGATTCCTGTGATGAAATATCATGTCACGCTATATGAGTCTTCTTGGATTCACCACCTTCCTAAGCATGCTTGGTGAGGATACAAGAAAAGGCCTTCTCACTGGTTGCTCTCCAGCTTTGGAATGAACTGTCCTGGGAAGTCAGGTTGGCCCCCTCCCTCTTTCCCTGCCATCCTCAGGCAAAGGCCTTTAAGCACTTCAGGCAGGCCTTTAAGCAGGAACACTGGTTTTTAACTTAGATATTTTAAATGTTTTAAAATTGTTTTTATACTTGTTTAAATCTTAATGTATGTTGAATTATTTTTTAAATGTGATATCTATATAGTTTTAAAATTTATTTTACCTGTTGCGAGCCACACTGGATCCCCTGGCAGCAAACAAACAAACAAATAGTATTGGAAGATAATCAGAATAATAAGTATTTTACCTGTCTTTATGTTTACACTTGCTGTCAAATTATGTAGCAATCTGATAATTACTCAAATTAAAGGCCTCTTTTGTAAAAATGATCAGCGTGTGTGCACTTTCTCTCACTCTTGCATGTGTGTGGCATGTGAGGTACACCCTAGTCACAGTGCAGAATGCACAGTAATGGACAGAATCCTAATAATTTGTGACAGCCTAAGTGCAGCAACCTAAATCACAGAAGTGTATTGCAGCTAATTAACCAGTTGCCACAGGTATTCCATGAGACAGACCAATTCAAGCCATATGGAACACAAGCAGCAACATTAACTAGCAACAACTTCCTATTGCAATATGAGATTGTACTGATGGTATAGAAAACTGAATTCAGGCCAATATTTTGAAAGGAAAAAAAACCCAATCAATTTATGCTCCATATTGAGTTCCAAAATTATAAAACGGGATGGTTGGGTCGCTGCAAAACAATTAGCCACTCATGTCGTGGCATAATATAAGGTTCCAAATATAACTTGTACAGGACTGCACCGTCACCCACTGCAATCCTCTGGCCGTTTACTCAGAAGAAGCCCCCTCGGGATGCCACGGGGCTCGCTGTCAGTCAGGCGCACACAGGACTGCCGGCCTTCAGACGTGGCCCAGAGAGGAGGGAAACCGCAAAGGGGCGCGCCCACCCCCACCCCCACCCCCACCCCCACCTACTTCGCCAAAGGCCGCGCCACCGTCTCCCGGGAGGAAGGCGAGGACGTGAAGGCGCGAGCACTGCTGGAGCAGAAGCGGGAAAGCCGGCCTGGCAGCCACTCACCTGGCTGCTCCAAGACGACCCTGCTGCCGCCGGCTTCCTCCTTCCGCTCCTCCACCGCCATGGCCGCCGCTGCCGCCGCCGCCGCCGCCGCCACGACCTCGTTCTCCTCGTCCTCCTTCTCCTCCTCTCCCTCACAGGCCTCCGACCACAGCTGGCAGGCCAGGAGGTTCCAATACCTGCTCGAGAGGGCCCGGACAGACTGCAACCCCTGGTTGTGTTCCTTGCCCAGAAGGGCTGATGAGGTCGGAGCAGCTTCTCTGCGCTCCCAAGGCCGGCCGGAGCCTCCCTCCGCCCTCACCGGCGGCAAGGAGAGAGAGAGATAGAGCAGCCAGACCCTGAAGACCATGGCTCCCGGCGTCAGGGGGCCCGGCGGTGGGGTGGTGGTGGTGGTGGGAAGGATCCTTCCGCGAGCTTCCCGGCAACCGTTGCTAGCGCCGAACCTCAGCCGGACGTGGTTTCCGTTCTCGATCTGACCGCCGGGAGAAGAGACTGAGCTCACTTCCTCTCTGCCCCCCCCGCCCTTGAGGTTGCCATGGATACGGCCTCGACCCAAACCCCAGACACGCGGCGGCGAGAAGCCACCTTCAGCCAGACGGCAAAAGCCCAGCGATGGTGACGCAGCGGAGAGGCCGACGGCGACTCTTTGCCACTCCAGGGCAAGGGGGAGAGACAAGGGCAGCCGTCTCCCAACAGACAGACGGTGGTGTCCGTCCTACAAAACAGGGCGGAGAACATGTATTCCCCTGAGGCAACAAAGGGAAGGCGGAGGTCATGCAAACGGCGGTCACAGTGACGGCTGAGGCCGCTTTCTGTCCCGCAGCCCGTCGCCTCTGTCTTGCATCTTTGCGGTGGAAAAAAAACAGCTTTCTCTCTCGAAGGTGCCCTGGGCAGGGCAAAGGTGTCATTTTCTAGGAACAACGTGTCCTTGGCGGCAGGAAATAAACTGAGCGGGGAAGATGCTGAAGGAAAACTTGGAAGTTGGCCCTGTGGCGCTCAGGAAAAAGCAGAATGGGACACCAAGGGATGGGCAGATGGTTGAAAGAGTGCTAGATCTGGGCAGGGCTTGAAAATAACTTGTTGCAAGTAATTGCTTGCTTGTAATCAGTTCCTTTATAAAAAAAACATTATTAAAACTTTACTGCTGTGTTTGCCGGTATGAAAATATCTGAACAGTTTTGCAAGAATGTTACCATCTTTTTAAAAATTATAATTAATACTACATGAGGGGGAACGTTCACCTGTTTAATTTGTTCCTGTCATCAGGCTGTTAAAAGAGGGAAAGCAGAGCCAACACAAAAAGTTGGTAACACTGTTTGCAAGGCTAAAAAAGCTCAGAATAGGCTATTTTCCTACAATCTGTCACTCTTTGGGAATGTGTCTGAAACTGACATCAGTCTCACATCATTTTCATTACTTGAATGATGGGACCAACCCACCAGTGCACAATGGTTATAGAGTATATCACAGAAGTGAGTACACCCCCTCACATTTCATAAATATTTTAGTATATCTTTTCATGTGACAACATTGAAGAAATGACACTTGGCTACAATGTAAAGCAGTGAGTATACAGGTTGTATAACAGTGTAAATGTGCTGTCCCCCTGGTGGCTGAGCAGCTCCAGGCTCTCCTGGATGAAACAGATTATCTAGGTCCATTTCAATCGGGTTTCAGGCTGGGTTATGGGACAGACAACCTTTGCCGGCAGAAAGACAGGGGGAATGCATCCCTGCTGATTCTCCTGGACCTCTCAGTGGCTTTGGTGTCCTTCTGGACAGATTGGCTGGGATGGGAATGGGAGGCACTGTTTTACGATGGTTTTGCTCCTACCTGGCTGATCGAGTCCAGAAGGTGGTGCTGGGGGGCAGTAGCTCTGATCCATGGCGGTTGCGTCGTGGGGTTCCTCAGGGCTCGATATTGTACCCCATGCTGTTTTACATCTACATAGAACCACTGGGGGAGGTTGTTAGGAGGTTTGGGCTGAGGAGTCAGCAATATGCTGATGACACCCAGCTCTGCCTCTCATTCTCTACCAATCCAGGTGTGGCAATCGCTGTTCTGAACTCATGCCTGGACTCGATAATGGACTGGATGAGGGTCAATAAACTGAGGCTCAATCCAGACAAGTCAGAAGTGCTGTTGGTCGGTGCTCCGCCATTTCCATGCCTCAGATGGGGTTATAGAGGGTCTGCAGCTTGGGGGTACTCCTTGACCTCCAGGGGTGCCTTCTTACAGCTGCGGAGAATATATCACCTTTGCCCTTACTTGGATGAGCGGAGCCTGGCAAAAGTCACACATGCACTGGTAATAACCAGACTGGACTACTGCAATGCGCTATATGTGGGGCAGCCTTTGAAGATGGTCCTGCAACTGGCACAGAACCAGGCTGCACGGCTGGTAAGTGGTCCTGCTGCGCAGACTCATATCACGCCGGTTCTGAAAAATTTAAACTGGCTGCCGGTTGCTCGGTCCAAATTCAAAGTGCTTACTTTGACATATAAAGCCCTAAATGGCTTAGGATCTGGTTACCTAAAGACCACCTTCTTCCATACGAGCCTCCCTGTACTCTAAGATCAGGCCAGGAAGTTCTTCCGAAGGTGCCATCCTTGAAAGAGGTGAGGGGGATGGCATGCTGAAATAGGGCCTTCTTGGCTGTTGTCCCCTAACTTTGGAACACCCTCCCTATAAAGATCCACCTGGCTCCAACACTTTTGGCTTTATGGTGCCAGGTAAAGACTTTTCTGTTTAGCCAGCATTTTAATTAAATACAGTGGTGCCTCTCAAGACGAATTTAATTCATTCCGTGGTTAATGTCTAGTGAAAAATTCGTCTTGCGAAATGCGTTTTCTCATAGGAATGCGTTGAAATCTAATTAATGCGTTCCTATGGGCAAAAAAAGTCAGAACAAAGTCAAATTTGGTTTACAAAGTGTTTGTTAAGTGCTCTTTAGAGCCACACATATTGTGCAGATGATTTCCTAATTTCAATAAAAAAACTTTAACTTTTTAAACATCATAGAAAAACATTTAAAAATCAGCAAACATGAAGCAGGAACATCTGCCTTCACTGAAACTGAACAGAAACAGTCACTAACAGTCCTTGGATTGTGCAAAACCCTTCAGAAAGTGCATTTTCAAGGCATGTAAACATATAGAAACCAACAGTACAGAAACTTTTTACATTTCACATTTTAAAGTGAACAAGTGAGGCTGAAGTCTCTAAAACACCAGGACCAATGTTTTAAGTCAGGAAACTGGAGGCAGACAGAACTGTCTCCACATCACAGCAGCAATCTTTTACATTCCCAGAGCTGCAGAGGGTCTCTCTGGCAATGGCCCGAAGGATGGTCAACTGGGAGAAGGCTTTAAGGCTTGACCTCAAGGCTTCTAGGAGGGCGAGGAGAAAGAAAGCAACTGCGCACCGCTGGTAGAAGTAGCAGGTTCCTCTTCCTGTCTTGGTCTCTTCGTGAGGAACCTCTCCATGGTCAGCTGCTTCTGCTGCCCTTTCAGCATCCCTCCGAAAGGGGACATGATCCTTTCATTGTATGTGTTTGAAAGGTCATGTGCCAGAACCTTGTCCATGTGGTACTACTTTGCTTGAATCTGCACGTTTTGCCACTGTTCTAAGAGCTCCTTCAGTTTAGTGGTGGACAGCTGTTTCTCGCCTGACTCTTCTTCCTCTTCCAAAGAGGCCTGCTGCTCCGTAGCCTCTGCCTGCAGTTTGACCAGCTCCTGGGTGGCCCTCCACCAGTTCACAGATGTCCTCCTCTGTGACCTCGAGGCCCATGGTCCTCCCCAAGGCAACAGTGTCCTCATCACTGTTGACTCTGCTGCAGGCACAGAAGCATCACAGTCACTTGCTGCCACACAGTCTGGGCACAGGTTGCGCCAAGCAGAATTAAGAATTAAGTCAGGCCTCTTTTTAAAACACTTTTTACTGCTGTTTTCTTTTCCCAGTATTTTTCTGGGGTACTATGTAGTTCTCACTCGGCAGCTAAAGATTGTTACACTTCATTTGGCCTCACACCAGCCATGATATTTCTTGGTCTGAGACAACCTTCTTGCCTCCAGACACAAAACAAATTCTATTTTCAAGCCTCTGCTTTTTATTTTCCTATCACCTCAGATCTGCTCTGACCCTGGCTTCCACTTTTGATCTGCCAGCACTCCCTTCTCTGAGACTTGGATTTTAAGCTAGCCACTGGGTCTCTCAAATCCTGAGATAAATAAACAGGAATTTTCCCTTAGAGTCATTCCCTATCTTTAGTCACCCCAGATCTGGGATCAGAAGCCCTGCCACTAAGCTTTTCCACAAAAACCCTAGCAGGTCACCTACTTCTTCACCACAGACCTCTGACTAAAAAGGTACTCTGTTGTGAGCCGCCTAGAGTGGTCTATTGACTAGATAGGCGGGATATAAATAAAATAAATAAAATAAAAATAAATACTCATAATTCAAAAAAACTCACTTTTACACTCTGGCTTTGCTGGATTGTTTCGTATCCCACTGCTGGACACCAATTGTGGCATTCACCCTTGTGACACCTGCGTGTTTTGCCCCCACAAAGGCTCATGTTGCATTTTCCTCTCGCTGCCACCAGTGGATTACCTCAATCCACAATATAAATGACATGTGTCAGAACACTTGTCTTGTAAATACAACCAGAACTTATTTATTGAAGTGAAGCAGATTTAATAATAACAGTTCTTCAGATAAACATTGTACACAAGCAAATCATTAACAGTTCTCTCAGTACATACTTTTCTCTTGCAATATCATTACCACCTTCTCTACCTATTTATTAACCAGCCTTACCAGTCAGTATCTGTTCCCTCTCTCTCTAACAAGCCCTTATCTCTCTCTGGATCTCATCCCAATCTCTATCTGACTCCTCCTTCTCCCGTCAAGCCTCATGTAGCTGCTGACTCCGCCTCTCCAGTCCTCTCATCGTCGTTTAGTCGTTACGTTGTGTCTGACTCTTCGTGACCCCATGGACCAGAGCACGCCAGGCCCTCCTATCTTCCACTGCCTCCCGGAGTTGTGTCAATTTCATGTTGGTTGCTTCGCAGACACTGTCCAACCATCTTGCCCTCTGTCGTCCCCTTCTCCTCTTGCTGTCACACTCTCCCAACATCAAGCTCTTTTCCAAGTAGTCTTCTCTTCTCATGAGATGGCCAAAGTACTGGAGTCTCACCTTCAGGATAGGTCCTTCCAGTGAGCACTCAGGCTTGATCTCCTTTAGAATTGATAGGTTTGTTCTTCTTGCAGGCCAGGGGACCCTCAAGAGCCTCCTCCAGTACCACAATTCAAAGGCATCAATTCTTCGGCGATCTGCTTTCTTTATGGTCCAGCTCTCACATCCATACATCATGACAGGAAAAAACATAGCTTTGACTATTCAGACTTTTGTTCGCAAGGTGATATCTCTGCTTTTTAAGATGCTATCAAGGTTTGTCATCGCTTTCCTCCCCAGAAGCAGCCGTCTTTTAATTTCGTGGCTGCTGTCTCCATCTACAGTGATCATGGAGCCCAAGAAAGTAAAATCTGTCACTGCCTCCATATCTTCCCCTTCTATTTGCCAGGGGGTGATGGGACCAGTGGCCATTATCTTAGTTTTTTTTATGTTGAGTTTCAGGCCGTTTTTTGCACTCTCCTCTTTCACCCTCATTACAAGGTTCCTTAATTCCTCCTCACTTTCTGCCATCAGAGTGGTATCATCTGCATATCTGAGATTGTTGATATTTCTTCCGGCAATCTTAATTCTGGTTTGGGATTCCTCCAGTCCAGCCTTCCGCATGATGTATTCTGCATATAAGTTAAATAAGCCGGGGGACAATATACAGCCTTGTGGTACTCCTTTCCCAATTTTGAACCAATCAGTTGTTCCATATCCAGTTCTAACTGTTGCTTCCTGTCCCACATATAGGTTTCTCAGGAGATAGACAAGCTGGTCAGGCACTCCCATTTCTTTAAGGTCTTGCTATAGTTTGCTGTGGTCCACACAGTCAAAGGCTTTTGCATAATCAATGAAGCAGAAGTAGATATTTTTCTGGAACTCTCTGGCTTTCTCCATAATCCAGCACATGTTAGCAATTTGGTCTCGAGTTCCTCTGCCCCTTTGGAATCTGGCTTGTACTTCTGGGAGTTCTCGGTCCACATACTGCTGAAGCCTACCTTGTAGGATTTTGAGCATAATCTTGCTAGCGTGTGAAATGAGTGCAATTGTACGGTAGTTGGAGCATTCTTTGGCACTGCCTTTCTTTGGGATTGGGATGTAGACTGATCTTTTCTGGCCACTGTTGTTTTCCAAACTTGCTGGCATATTGAATGTAGCACCTTAAGAGCATCATCTTTTAAGATTTTAAATAGTTCAGCTGGAATGTCATCACCTCCACTGGCCTTATTGTTAGCCAGGCTTTCTAAGGCCCACTTGACTTCACTCTCCAGTATGTCCGGCTCAAGCTCAGCAACTACATTGTCTGGATTGTCCGGGATATCCAACTCTTTCTGATATAATTCCTCTGTGTATTCTTGCCACCTCTTCTTGATGTCTTCTGCTTTTGTTAGGTCCCTCCCATTTTTGCCTTTTATCATGTTCATCTTTGCACGAAATGTTCCTCTAATATCTCCAATTTTCCTGAACAGATCTCTGGTTTTTCCTTTTCTGTTATTTTCCTCTATTTCTTTGCATTGTTCATTTAAGAAGGCCCTCTTGTCTCTCCTTGCTATTCTTTGGAAGTCTGCATTCAATTTTCTGTAACTTTCCCTATCTCCCCTGCATTTTGTTTCCCTTCTTTTCTCTGCTATTTCTAAGACCTTGTTGGACAGCCACTTTGCTTTCTTGCATTGCCTTTTCTTTGGGATGGTTTTTGCTGCTGCCTCCTGTACAATGTTACGAGCCTGTATCCAAAGTTCTTCAGGCACTCTGTCCACCAAATCGAGTTCCTTAAATCTGTTCTTTACTTCCACTGTGTATTCATAAGGGATTTGGTTTAGATTATACCTGAGGAGCCCAGTGGTTTTTCCTACTCTCTTCAGTTTAAGCTTGAATTTTGCTATGATTAGCTGACGATCAGAGCCACAATCAGCTCCAGGTCTTGTTTCTGCTGAATGTATAGAGCTTCTCCATCTTTGGCTGCAGAGAATATAATCAATCTGGTTTCGGTATTGCTCATCTGGTGATTTCCATGTATAGAGTCGCCTCTTGTGTTGTTGGAAAAGAGTGTTTGTGATGACTGTCACAACCCGCGGTTCCCTAGAGAACCTTGAGTGGTCGGACAGAGAGTAATCAGGAGTTTGCACACCCTAAAATGTGCTGAGAGAGTCCTAGAGCTCATCTAGGCGTGTTCAACACCCCTTTTTACAAGTCTGCCCTAATAAGAACACCCTTGTACCTTAGGATATTTCTGAGAGAAAGCCATTAGACTTACTATGCACCACAGGCAGGACTCATTAAGTATGCTAGGCCGAGGCAGCACCATCAGATGACCTAAGACAAGATTACTGTTCAAGAAACCAATTGATTTTTATAATCATTGTTTTATTAAAGAAAAAAGTAAATTCTATAAAGAAAAGTCAGTTTATGCAAAAACAAGCAAATAAGCATTATGCTGGTCAATTACAAAATTGTAGTGAAGAATTATAGTAAAAGGAGTTCAAAAATCCAAGAAAACAAATAAAAACAAGTTCAGTCAGGTAATCCATCAGGAAAAACAAAATAGTCCAATTAAGTAAGAAAAAGTCCAAAGTCCATCATTATCCTGTAAAAAGAAAAATACTGTACAAAAGTAAAAATCCTGTAAAAGAAATATCCCATTTTGGTAATTCAGTCATATTGTCCTTAGAATAGTCCATGAGGGTGTCAAGAATATCCCATGAGTGCGTGTATGTCACAAAGGTAATCCATGCATGTCTCTAGGATAATCCATGTGTGTCATAAGAGTAGGCCACGAGTGACATTGTCCATAGGCAAAAGTTCCTTTTTTAAGAGTAACTGGCAAATCCTTCTCTCCCCCTTCTCACGATGTCATCCAATCACGGCACGTCATTAGACAAACAGTGCTGCTGTACCATCTGACTTCCTTCCCATGGGCAACAGATGTTATTTGGGTTTTCAGTGGTTTCGCTATGAGTCAAAACAAAACCCATCTATCTTATCATAGAATGTCCTTCTCACGCTCTCAGAAAAGCATTCTCCCAACTCTCACTAGTAACACTCTGCCAGCATTGCAAAAATCATTTAAGCAGAGAACCAAGATGGAATCCCTCTTGCATTATTTACTTTCTACATAGCCATCTACATACATACATAAGCCATCTTCAGTACATGATCTACTACATGCATACTGTAAGCCATCTTCAGTACATGATCTTAACCATATAAACCATCTCATCACAATGACCAGCTTGTTCTCTTGACAAAACTCTATTAGCCTTTGCCCTGCTTCATATTGAACTCCAAGGCCAAACTTCCCTGTTGTACCTTTTATCTCTTGGCTCCCTACTTTAGCATTCCAGTTCCCTAGAATGAGAAGAACATCTTTCTTTGGTGTCAGTTCTAGAAGGTGTTGTAAATCTTCATAAAATTGTTCAATTTCAGTCTCCTCAGCAGTGGTAGTTGGTGCATACACTTGGATTATTGTGATGTTGAAAGGTCTGCCTTGGATTCGTATTGACATCATTCGATCATTTTTGAGATTGTATCCCAATACAGCTTTTCCCACTCTTTTGTTGACTATGAAGGCTACTCCTTTCCTTCTACGGGATTCTGAGCTGAATTCCCCCATTCCTGTCCATTTTAGTTTGCTAATGCCCAGGATGTCGATGTTTATTCTTGCCATCTCCTGTTTGACTACTTCCAGCTTCCCAACGTTCATACAGTAGATCTTACATTCCAGGTTCCTACGCAGTATTTTCTTTGCAGCATTGGACTTTCCTTTCACTTCCAGGCACGTCCACATCTGAGTGTCCTTTCGGCTTTGGCCCAACCACTTCATTAGCTCTGGAGCTACTTGTATTTGTCCTCTGCTCTTCCTCAGTAGCATGTTGGACGCCTTCCGACCTGAGGGGCCCATCTTCCAGCGTCATATCTTTTAGCCTTTTGTTTCTGATCATGGGGCGTTCTTGGCAAAGATACTGGAGTGGCATTGCCAGTTCCTACTCCAGGTGGATTCCGTTTAGTCGGAACTCTCCACTATGTCATGTCCATCTTGGGTGTCCCTGCACAGCATAGCCCATAGCTTCTCTGAGTTACTCAAGCCCCTTCGCCACGACAAGGCAGCAATCCATGAAGGGGAATCCTCTCATAGGCTCATGCAAATCAGCTTATGACTATGAATAGCATGAGTGGTGTGAGGCGATCATCACAGATATCATCAGGATGCAGAGACTTTGATTTAAGTTATAGAAAGGGGGACTGTGTGAGTTTGAGAAGAAGGTGGAGGAGGGAGTGACAGATATTACAGCCTTTGTTGATTGATTAGGAGAGTTAGCAATGGTAATGCAAAGAAGCGTAGTAATTAAGTAGTAAAAACCATTATACTCCAGTTAGCTAATTTTTTTATTGTTTTATTGGGAAATTGCCTTCCAAAGCTCAGCTAATCCTCAGAAGCTTAACATTCTAACAGTACAATTTATAACTTTTTGGAATATCTCATGTTTTATGTTTTATTTCTTTTCTTTAAATAAACTTTATTTTATATTTTACCCAACTGTGATCCTTGGGGGAACAAGGGCTTGAATGTCTAAAGAAAGTGCCTTAGCCATAGGACTATGTTGGTTAATTTGGTTTTTTGGGTGTTATACCTGATAGGGCTGGTGTGCAAAGTTTAAAGTACACAGCCAGGAGGATTTTTTCCCAAGTAAGGAAAATCAGAAAATAAGGAAGAATTGGAAATCTAGGTTAGAAGTGTGTCCATAGTTGCCCAGTCTTCCAGGTCTCACCCAGCCTAGTTTCAAAAAGTGGTGGAACTTGGGAACTAGAGTTGGCACATTTCCCTAGTGGAATAGTACCTCTAAGGAGGCACATTCCCGACACCCATCCCTCGTTTTTTGTTCGGGGGGGGGAGCTTACTTTTAATAAGGGCTCAAAAAGCAAAGCATGCTGCTTATATACCACCCCATAGTGCTTCAAGCACTCTCTGGCCAGTTTACAAGTTATTTATGCAGGCTACACATTGCCTCCCCAGCAGTACTGGACTTGGTAGCAAACATTCAGACTCAGACTTGAGACTTGGACCCAAAGACTTGCCCACCTCCCTGGCAGTTAGTTTTTAAGTACCACTGCTTTTTAGTCTTTATTTTTTTATTTTTCCTGACATGAATTTATGTGAGAAGGGAGACGAGACGGAGACCCCTCTCACCTGAGTGCAGTCCATTCTTGTGGACAAAGGGGAGGGGAACGGAGGAATTGAGATGGAGGAACCCGCAGAGACTTTAGCAGAAGGCTCACGGACAGGAGCAGCAAAAGTGAAAGTGACCCAAGATCCAGGGAAAGTAGAAGAGTTGAGTTAGAAAGAGGGGGAACACTAGAGAGGGGAAAGGAGATGATAGGATGGGAGGAAACTAAAGTGATTGGTAGGACTGGAAAAGGAACACAAGGGGAGGGAGAAAAGTGAGAGACTTTAGCAGGCAAGAGTGAAAGTTGGAGGAGAGAGAAAGTCCTACCCCCAGGTTGGGAGTGGATTTGGCTACAAAACCTTTGAACACAGAAATGGGAAAGGCTGATTGATGGTGCCGAAGGAAGAGGCTGTGACGAGGAGGAGAGTGGTCGTCCGCCAAAAACCCTCATACTGGGGCAAAGAGGAAGCCCGTGAAGGGGGACGTAAGTTAAGGAAAGAGAAGGCACAGGTAGAAAGAGAAAAGAGTGTCAGAGCCAGATGGAGAGCTCAGCAAGTGATGGAGCGGAGGGAATTCTGGAGACGTGGGACTTCCATAAGCCAGGCAGAGGATCAAGGCGAGCCGATTACCTGTGAGAAGCCTTCCTGCCCTTGTTGCCAATAGTACGGGGGCCGACACTGAGAGACGATGGACAGTTTAACCCCGTGAATCCCTGGGACGTTAGTTGTGGAAACCTGTTTGATGTTCAAGAAGGAAACTCCTTTCTTGCCCCGTTGTGCAAGGAGGAGATCAGCAAGCTCAAACTTGATGTAAATAGTTTTATTGATATTTCCACAATAAATGCTAATGCTTTGCACCTTGAGCCTGAGTGTGCTCCTGATCAAGTTAAATTAGAGAGAGAGGTCACATTAACAAACCCTGGACACAACCTTCACAATATACCAAGTTATCTTTTGTTCTCCAATACATATCCAATAATGTGGTCTCCTCTGCATAATGATTTAGACCACTTAGAACTAGGAAGACTTTTTATAATTAATAAAAATGTTATGATTATAAGGTCAGTTTGATTACTATTTCAAGTTTTATTTTTCTGTTTGCAATTTTAATTTATCTGGTTTCCTGGCTAGACCTTCCACTAATCAAAACTGGAGGATATTGCACAATTGGACAATAGTCTCTGCAAAGGGGCTGGCTTTTATGGCACTCATATTCCATATCCATAGTCTTCAGAGTGAGAGTTCCCTTATTTCTCAAAGGCCAACCTAATAGCACCTATCTTTTTAATGTTTTAAATGTGTTTTAAATTTGTTTTAAATTTATTTTATTTAGTACCTAAAATGAATATGTTAAATTCTTTTTAATAGTGTTATTTATTGCATTTATAAATGTTTCAACATTTGTGTTTTCTAAATCATTTGTAAGCTGTCTTGGGCCCCTCTAAAGGGAAAAAGGCATGTCAGTAGTTAAATACACACATATATACATACAGTTCTTCTTTCAGTTCTATGAAAGTGCCCTTGCACACATACTGTATTTAATTCCCCTAAATACCAGGAAGAAAGTAGGTAAAACTGAGTGATATTTCAGCATTGGTCTAATAAATTGGGACTACTGTAAGCCATTGTTCTCTGTAATCTAGGAATAATAATGATGGGCATCATTTCCATTTGTAGATTATAAAATGTAAACTTTTTTAAAATAATAAAATGTTTACATTTATAGGTACATCAAAATGTTTATATTTTAAAATTAAACTTCTTGTCACATGAACTAAGACCTCAAGTGTTGTTGTTACACTTTTTTGTACTATCAAGTTGCTTCTGATTTATACTGACCCTATGACTGAGAGGGGACGTGGTGGCGCTGTGGGCTAAACCGCAGAAGCCTGTGCTGCAGGGTCAGAAGACCAAGCAGTCGAATCCACGCGACGGAGTGAGCGCCCGTCACTTGTCCCAGCTCCCGTCAACCTAGCTGTTCGAAAGCATACAAATGCGAGTAGATAAACAGGGACCACCTCGGTGGGAAGGTAACAGCGTTCTGTGTCTAAGTCGCACTGGCCATGTGACCACGGAAGATTGTCTTCGGACAAACGCTGGCTCTATGGCTTGGAAACGGGGATGAGTCGAACATGACTGGAGAAAAATTGTCAAGGGGAACCTTTACCTTTACCTTTTATGACTGAGAGATCTCAAAAATGTTATGTCCTCAACAATATGCTCTAAACTCAAGCCTGTGGCTTCCTTCATCAATCAGTCCTTCTTGTATCTGATCTTCTTCCTTTCCTGCTGCCTTCAACCTTTTCCAGTATTATTATCTTTCCCAGAGAATCTTGTTGTGAGGGTTCTAAGTGTGGCTCCACATTTGCTCCAAATAAATCACCAGATTTCTTAGATTTTGCAATAGGGGTAACATTTATTGGATTATTTAATAACAGTCCAGCATCAACAGACAGGTTCCAAGCTTTCTCCCCATCAGACAACCAGTCAACCGGGGGTTTCCAATCTTCAAACTTAAAAGGGTTTCCACTCTGAACATTCCAAGGACCGGGCCACTCAGGTGGGGTGTCCGGGTTTCATAATAATCCTTTCTCTCCTTCCAATAGGGTGGTGGTGTCCTCCTCTCAAAAGTCCACTCCTGGGTGGGTTCCCCCGTCTGCCATGGGGTCTTTTGATTCCTCTCTGAGGCATCTCCCACATCCTCCATTCCAACCTCTCTCTCCGCTCTTTCTCAACCTTCTCCTTCTCTTTCCTTAACTTCTTCTGCCACTCCTTGGTCTCTTTCTCACTCCAGTATAATGGCTTGGGAGTGAGTTCTCTCCTCCTCCGTGCATCCGCTTCTTCCTTTGGAACCCGTAGCTTTTCCACTTGCCCCATCCAAGGGTCTTCTATCCAAATCCATTCCCAATTACCCGGAAACTCCCCTTCTCCTCCTTTTATATCCCCCAACCCCACTTCCACTACTTCCCACCCTTTTTCTCCTGCGCACACCAAGAGAATGCCGGTCTCTTTAACCGTTAGTTCATTTAAACCCTTCTCTAGGTTTCCTCAGGTCTGGTCTGGGTGGTCTTGTCTTCCTGGGTGGGGGGGAACTGGCGGGGTATCACTTTCTTTCTCAGCGGTTGGCGGGAGGGATGGCACCTCCGTGAGAAGGGTCTCTCTCTCTCTCTCACTTTTGGTCTCCCACTTGCCTTCTGTGCCCAAAGTAGGACAGCCACAATTTAAACATTTTTGCCTCCAGAAATAGTTCAGGCTTGATTTGCTCTAGGACTTGTTTGCCTTTCTGGCAGTTCAAGGTATCCAGAAAGCTCTCCTTTAGCATTGTATTTCAAACAAATCATTTTTCCCCTCTTAGTTTTATTTACTGTCAAGCTTTCACACCCATACATGTGATCATGAATACAAGAGTGTTGATGATCTTGGACTTGGTCTCCAGTGACACGTCCTTCAACTGAATGATCTTTTTAAATTCCTTTATGATTGCCCTTCAGAGTCCAAGTTCCCTTCTGATTTCTTGGCTATAGTCCCCATTTTGATTGATGTTGAAGCAAGGTATTTAAAAACTTCCACTATTTCAAATTCTTCATTGTCAACATTAAAGTTGTGTAGTTCTTCTGCAGTCAAGATTTTGATCTTAATGTTCAATTGCAATCCTGCCTTCTTTCACTTTTGCTAAAAGTCACTTCTGCTGCTTTCTGCCAGTAAAATGGCTTAATCCACATATTTTAAACTACTGATGCTTCTTCCACCAATTTTCATTCCTCCTTCATCTGAATCTAGTCTGGTTTTCCATATGATATGTACAGATTGAACAGATAAGGGCATAAAACGTATTCTTGTCTGACACCTTTGCATACAGGAAACCATTCTGTTTTTCCATATTCTGTTCTACGAGGGGGTGCTGACAAGTATTGAGCTTTACCCAGAAAAAATTGAGTTAGGAAGCTGTAACTGCCACACTATTCTACACATTCCCTCAGGAAGTCAACACACTTGCGACATCTGTCCTGCAGCTTCTTAAGTCCCTGCAAATAAAATTCTTTCGACTGCTGCTGTAGCCACTCATTTGCAGCATTAGTTGCCTCCAGAACACTCCCAAATCATTGTCCCTTTAGGTGGTTTTTAAGTTTGGGGAACCAATGATAGAAAGAGCCAGGCTGGGAGAATAGGGTGGATAGGGCATCACTTGAAAGCCTAAGGAGGTCAGTGTTGTGATTGTTTCACCTGCAGTACCTTTGGAGAGCTTTCCTCTACATTTTTCCTTGATGTTTTGCCTCAACTTTGTCCATAAAGCACAATAATATTTTGCATTGATGGTTGAACCCTGTTGGAGGTAGTACCACCGCAGAACTCCCTTCATATCCCCCCAAAACTGTTGCCATTTCCTTCTGCACTGACCTATGCACTCAGAGCTTCTTTGGCCTGGGGGAACCACTGTGCCTCCATTCCTTATATTGTTCCTTTGTCTCAGGTTCATAACAATAGAGTCATGTCTCATCACCAGTTACCAGTTTGCCCAGGAAATCTGACTCATTTCTTGCAAAATGTTCCAAAACAGCCACCGATGACTCCACACATTTCCTCTTTTGTTTGGTTGTCAAAAGGTTGGGGATCCACTTTGCTGCCAGCTTTCTCATTTCCCCAGTAAGAAATATTGATTTCCATTTAAATAATAGGGGGTGTTTTGTTGTGGTCTGCAGCTTGTCTTGTAGGGTTTTGAAAACTTTTTCTCCTGCCTACCCACAGATTTTGTTTTAATGCTTGGGGAAGTGCAGTAATTCCTTGAGATTTCAGTTGGTTCCCTGAGTCTTGGAAACCGTTGAATAGAAATGAGTTCAAATGTACAGTGCGGTTATTGGAAGATTTTGAACACTAGCAATACAGTATAGGTACAAGAATGACCAGTGGCTGTATCTACAGCAAAGCACACCGTTGTCTTCCATATAGGGAACTTGGTTGGGGATGTAACAGTACTATGCCAAACCATTCAACTTTACAAGTGTGTGAGAATGATTTATGTATTTGATGTACTTCTTTATGTATTTCTCTCCCAGAACAATATCAAAGCTGCTGGTTAGGCACAGAGGGGCGGAGAGAAAAGCAGCTGTCTTTGGTTGGTTGAAGGATGCTATTTTATTCTGCTGAAGTTTTTATGGACAACTTATCCTTTTCAAAGGAGATCTCCTTTTTACCTTTATAGTACAGTATTTCAAGTGGTTGCCCAGTTTGTCTGTGCAAGCATCTCAGACAAGAAACAAAAAGAAAAGAAGAAAGGAAATTTAAAAAGGAGACAAAAACATAGTGTTATGATAAGGACTGTTATATTCTAATATGAGGTCTGAGGAAGTGGACTTGATCAACGAAAGCTCACATTAAAACATAGCAGTTCTTCTTTATCGTGCCACCACGTTTTTGTCTCCTTAATTTTTGTTGTTCTTGTTTTGTTCTGTTTCTTGTCTGATTTACACCTTCACTTCTTAAGCATCGTTCTGTAGAGGTGCTATGAACTTCCTACCGTACTGCAAGCTGGTAGAGTCCTCCTTCGGAGACGGTAGGAAGGACAGTACCAGTTCAGGCTGCAAATGGCGCAGAGCGGGAGGAAGAGGTCAGCATCCCGAAAGCCGAGGATTTTCAACCTGCGGTTCTAACCTCTCATTCAGCATCTTGGCGGGGGCGGGGAGGAAGGCGCTTCCTTCTTCCTCAGCCTGCTGGGCAACTCTAGTCTCGCCTCATGTACTAGGAGGTGGCTCCAGGGCGCCCCCCCCCCGCTTCGGGCCTGTGACCAATGTTTGGCGGCCTCGGGGGGCTCTCAGCCAATGGGCAGCCAGGCTTGCCTGGCCCCTTGCGAGAGCGTGGGGGGGGGGGCTGCGCGCGGTTGCTTTCGCCTCCCTTCCGTGACGAAGGCCAAAGGGGGCGGGCCGTCTCGTCGGGTTCGTTCGGTGCGGCGGTGGAAGCGGCTTCCGAAGCCGGGGTGGAGTTGCGGGAAACGAGGTGCCCGTTACGGAGCGAGGGTTGTGCGGACATCCTCCCGGCCGGGCTGGAAGGTAAAGGGTGGGGAAGGAGAGGTGGGCTCGAGTGGGCAGACAAGGTCGGGAGCGGCTCTGAATCTCCTCAAGGGGGTTGCGACGGGGGGCGGGGGAGAGAATCTACGAAGAAAAAAAAAGCCCGCCGGCTTTGCCGCCCCTCCGGTTTAAAGACCGACAAACACCGCCACCGCCCCCCTTCCAAGGCTTCTGAGGAGCCACAGGCGTGGAGAGATCTCCGGCGTTTACAGTCATCCGGATATTTACTCATGAGTCAGCCAGGATGGCTTCAGAGAGGCGTGTAGCAGAGGAAAGGGTAGACCAAGAAATGTCCTGTTGGGCACATCCACACGTTTCGAAGATTTTTCTGGTTCCACGAGTGGCCTTCTCTCCCTCCCTCCCGCCTTCGTTTTGCCTCGGCCGTCGGAGGAGGAGGAGGCGGGGAAGAGAGCATCCCTCCTGACCGCCCGCGCCCCCCACTCTCCGCCCGGGGGTTTGGCTGGACAAGTAGTCAGCCTTCGTGTTGTGTGTTTAAGAGTTTCATACATAGTACGTAATAGAATCAGTCAGGTTGTGTTGTTGCTGTTGTTTAAAAGGTCCAGGGCCCCCTGTGAATTTACAGTTTGACTTCCAGCAGTAAGTGGCGGGAGACAAGCGGAGAGACGAAGGCAGCGATTATTAGAAGAAAGTCAACAATCTCCAACAGGTTTATAGGGGAATGATGAGACTTCCACCAGCCACAGGCATGGCAAAAATAATGATAAGCAATAGCATCCAGTGGCAGTGAAATGCAAAAAAAAAAAAAAAGCAGTTTGTGATGATACAGATCAGGCTTTACTGTAATTAAATTGTCACACACAATATGGTTTCATTTCATTGCCTTTTGACCCCACTGTTTATCAGTATCTCTCACTCTTTGTACCCTTCAAGGTAAAGGTAAAGGTTCCCCTTGACAATTTTTGTCCAGTCGTGTTCGACTCTAGGGGGCGGTGCTCATCCCCGTTTCCAAGCCATAGAGCCAGCGTTTTGTCCGAAGACAATCTTCCGTGGTCACATGGCCAGTGCAACTTAGACACAGAACGCTGTTACCTTCCCACCGAGGTGGCCCTATTTAGCTACTTGCATTTGCATGCTTTCGAACCGCTAGGTTGGCGGGAGCTGGGACAAGCGGCGGGCGCTCACTCCGTCGCGTGGATTCGATCTTACGACTGCTTGGTCTTCTGACCCTGCAGCACAGGCTTCTGCGGTTTAGCCCGCAGCGCCACCACGTCCCTTCCTTGTACCCTTCAAAGTAAGTAAATAAGAATTTGCTGATTTCTTTAAGGTGTCAGATATTACAAGAATGCTGATCTGTTTCTTTGGAAATAAAAATAAGAATGTGGACAGGTTAGGGGAAATGTTTTACTGTTATATCACAAAGTAACAGAATGAGATTCAGGTATTCCATTTGGAGCCCTCCAGTGTTTTCCAATGATTTTTTTCTGTCTTTTCTTTCTTAAATGTTAAGTGGTGGGTAGGAAGGTGGAATAACTAAACATTCTGAGCACTAAAGAACCATCTGTCTGGAAGCTCCATTGCTTTTTAATGTCTGTTTTTCCACTATGTACAGTATATAAAAATTGCTTTTCTCATGGTTGTCATATTCCTATTTAAATACCTGTTTCCTTTAGCAGTTGTATCACATGGCATTCTGTAATCTCAAAAGACCTCTTGGTAAACTTTCCTCTCCCTGGTTTGTCAAGTGTACAGACGTTTTGAACTGTTTAAAATTCTCTTGTGGTGATTGCAACATTTTTCCACTTCCCTTTTGCAAAATCTTGTTGGAATTATAGATTAAAAGACTGACTCTTCATCATCATAAATTCTTGTGAATCCAAATTAGCCCAAGAGGTGTTTTGTAGAGAGAGGTTTGTTGTTGTTTTCCTGAACCTGGCCCCTCCAGAGGGTTTTGAAAAGGTGGCTGAATTAGTCTGCTTCAGCATATATCACAAAAGCAAATGTATTATGGCACCTTTAAGACAACATATTTATTTCAGTTTGAGTTTCCATGGGTTAAGACTCCATGCATCTGAGGAAGTGGATGGTAATCCACAAATATTTTAATACAATTTAATTATTTTAAAATATTTGTATACTTACTGTTTTAACTTTTAAATATTTCCTTGGATCTTTTTTAAGGAGAAAGATGGGATAAAACTATTTTAAATGAATAAATAAGAACTCACATTGAAATACTTTTACCTGAAATATATCTGTTAGTCTTAAAGTCATCATAATAGTTTTGTTTTGTTTTATGATACATTTCTGGAGATGAAAGATTACAATTCCTGCCATTGCCAGGTAGGGTTTCAAGTTGAGAAAGTCAAAGACCACCACCGTGATAGTAGCATAATAGCTGAGGGAGGACTTTGGACTTTGAATTGAGTTAGACAGTCAATGGCAGTAAACATCTGTAGCATCTCAGAGATAGGAATCTGTAACCATCCAGATATTACTGCAGTTCTCATTACCTCCCATTATTGGCTATGCTGACGGTGGTTGACAGGGTCTGCAGTCTTAACAACATCAGGTAAGCAATGTCTTTCTACTTATGTATGCCCATATACTGGGCATCCTGAATTTTAGCCCAGTGTAGATAAAATTAATTTTAAAAAAATGTGTATTCCAGATTTTTATTTGCTTCTCAAAGTCATATTTAAGAATTCTTTTAAAAACAGCATTTTTTAAAAAATAGAACTCTACTTCTCTGACAAGAGTTTCTTTTCTGGAGATTTTTGTTTCATTGTTTGAGTGTTAATTAAATGCTTCCAACCTGAAGGCTTACACTGGACATGAGTGTCAACCTATGAGAAGTGCCATCTGGAAAAAAAGCAGAACTAAAAATTACCCTGCTTTTAGGAATCTTGAAAAGGTATGGATAGTTATGGCAAAAGGCACTGAACTAAGCAAGATGAGTTTTACATGGTATGGATGGTATGGAAAGTGCTGATAAAATCTGTGCAGAACCCAGTACTCCTACAAGAACAAATAATAATGCACCATCTAGGCAAGTTTCCCCACTCCCTCCCAGCTATTACTGTTCTGACATATATGTGCAGTTTAGGTATATATGCCCAAAAGCAGCTGTGAATCTCTTGTGTGGTTTGATACGAAGCTGAAAAAGAAATTTTCAAGAGATTTGATTATGTTACCTTGTTGCGCCTTATAAAGTACAGTGATGCATCGACTTACGAACTTAGTTGATTCTGGAACTCCGGTCGTAACTCGAAATGGTCATAAATCAAAGCACCATTTCCCATAGGAATGCATTGAAATGCAATTAATCTGTTCTGGCCGAAGGAAAAAAATCACCAAAAAACCCATCAACCACTGCAAGACCCATCAGAAACGTGATTAATCCGTTCTGGCCGAAGGGGGGGGGAGAGAAAAGCAAACCATGCAAGACCCTTCAGAAATGCAAAAAAAGCAAAGCAAAAAGCAAGCAAAGCGTGCAAGACCCATTGGAAATGCAAAAAAGGTAAAGCAGAAAGCAAGCAAAGCATTCAAGACCCATTGGAAATGCAAAAAAGGCAAAGCAAAAAGCAAGCAAAGCATTCAAGACCCATTGGAAATGCAAAAAAGGCAAAGCAAAAAGAAAGCAAACCATGCAAGACCCATTGGAAATGCAAAAAAGCAAAGCAAAAAGCAAGCAAACCATGCAAGACCCATTGGAAATGCAAAAAAAGCAAAGCGGAAAGCAAACAAACCCCCAAGACCCATAGGAACTGGAAAAAAACCTCAAAAGCAAACAAACCCCCAAGACCCATCGGAAATGGGGGAAAAAACACAAGAAACTAACAAGCCCTATAAGACCCTTCACAGCATCGAAAGATAATCCCACCACCCAGCCCAAAACCACGCTGCAAAACCCACCCAAAACAGTTTTTAGAAAGCAGAAAGCAGCACCTTACCCTACTAGGCAGTTCGAAGCCTCCTCCAGTCGCACTCACTCTAACCATTGGGGCAAAAGAGCTAAAAAAGAAGCAGCCTCTTCGCCTACCAACAGTTAGCAATTTGAATTCCCCCCTTTCCCTGCCTTTTTCTGTTTGTAACTGGAAGCTCTGGCTGCAAGTCGAAGCAAAATTTTGTGGCCGGAGCTGGTCATAACTCGAAATGGTCATAAGTCAGGACATTCGTAACTCGAGGCACCAGTGTAACAGCTTTTATTTGCTATAAACTTCCACAAATTATAATCCAATGTGTTGCATAGGCAGAAAGTTTGTTTAATGTGATCACCTTTTCAGATATGTTTACATTCCCACAACTACTGTGTAGTTAATGTCTATTATTTATGGTCATTACTGTTTGCATTGGTTTTCTCATTACTAGTGACTGTGTTTATTGCTTGTACTTCTTTTTTTATAATTCTTTCTCATGTAGCCTTTTCTCTAAATTCTCTGTAAAATTATCTGAATTCAGGATATGATACATGCAAACACTGTGGTCTAAAAATAAGTTATAGGAAATGGACTGTTTTATTATGCCTCTGGCTTTTTAATGTAACAAAGCTTTTTGTGGCCAGTTGACTTTTAACAGAAGAATAGGTTAATGGATATTATTTTGTTTTGTGGACTAATACGGGGCTGAATTATCTTTGTGAAGAATAGTCAAGTGGGTTACCTGGTCACATTTGCATGACATGCAGGTAAAGTAGCTTCGATTGAACCAGACTTGAGGAAAATGCAGTTCTTATAATATATGTGCACTTTTCATTCTTAAATTCTAGGCATCACAATTCAGAATATTTAAATTAGAGTAGGAAAAGAAAGCATGGAAGCAAGTCAACAGATTCAAATACCATGTTTCAGATCCTGGAACTCTCCTGCTTTTATATAGCAAGGTTTGTTAAACGGATGAGTTAAAAGTTTTCACACTTCAAGGAAAACCGTTCTTGAATCAAAGTGTTTCAGAGGAAGTGTGAGAGATCTCTATTGGAGCGCCTTGTGCTAGACTCTTAAACAAGTTTACAGCAAGCCATTTGCGGAATTACCTAAACAAGTTTTTAAAAAGGCTTCAGGCACCATCACAGAAAGAGGGAAGGAGGGCATGAGTGCACTCTGTGCCTCATTATCTTTCCTAAACACTGAAATATTTCACAAGTACTGAAAGTGATAGATTTTACATCACTAGGGAAGATTTTCTTTGACAAATTTGAATGAACAATTATAATAGCAGAGGACATCTCCCACTTGGATTTTTGTGACAGTCAGAATCAGCTGGAACAAGTGCATTGAAAGAGAAACCATGTTAAGGGTGTGATGAAATAAATTTGCGTTTGGAACTACTGTAGTAGTATATCACAAGGCTTTCTTTGGTTTTATAGCCTTCATCAGTCTGAAGATTTCTCATTAAAAATGTTCACTGGCATTTGCTAGGAACTTGGAAGTACAGTAAAGCATAATAGCTCCTTGGTCACTGAACAGGTGAGTTGCTTGAGACTTAATATTTTTCTCCCTCTGCCTTATAGTGTGCTAGACAATTATCATGGTGGGTGAAGAAAATATCTCCATAAGAAATCGTCGATCTTCATACAGAACAGCAGAAGAGAAAGATGACTTTTCGAGGAGGCTTGAAGGAAACTGGTCTTTCTCTAACTCAACCAATGGTGAGGGTTCTTCATTAATAAATAAATCACATGATTAAAGTTGATTGATCAGATCCTTTCATCAGTTCAATATTACTAAATCTGTATGTGGGGAAAAACACACTTTCTGTTTGTTTTTAAATGGGTCTTGTATCTCAGTAAGCACTGGCCCAGCTCAGGCACCATGAAAAACTAGGATTTACAACCATAGCTTAGAGCTTCTGGTTTGAATTTCCAGTTCTTCTCTCTTTACAGCAATCAATTTCATGCATTCATTTCTGTGTTGAGGGTGCATCTGCTTCTAGGAGATGGACGGTGGCAATCTAGTTATGGCTTGTCAAGCAAGACATTTATGCCAAACTCTCTTTAAATGTTCTTATTCTGAGTTTTGTAGCCAGAAGTCTGATTTGTGCAACAATCTTAGAAGAGGAAATTTTTACTTTGCTTGAGGAAGAAGGGAATGCCTCTTCTAAGACTATATCTGCTAGCATATTTTCTAGTAAATATTTGTAGTAAGGACACAGATGTCTTTCTGTACTCCATACTGTTTAAATTTCTGAATACTTTTAAAAAATTAAGTCAGTTGGGCTGATTTATTGAAAAAATCTTCAATTTGGTGACTTTTAGATGATTTATGTTAGAACCTCACATGGCTTAGGTAGAAAAACTGTGTGATACTGAGTTTATATTTTGTTTATTGTCAGTATCTTTGACTTGTAGTCTGCACTTTAGTAATTTTATTTATTTATTTATTTATTTTATTTATATCCCGCCTATCTAGTCGCGAAGGACTACTCTAGGCGGCTTACAACAAAGTTAAAATACAATAAAAATAAAACAACAAATTACAAAACAGGTAAAAGTAAAAAGACAATAAAAAATAAGGAAATCAAAAATAATCTGGTGAGAAGGCCTGCCGAAACATCCAGGTCTTTAGTAGATTCTTGAAAGTGCCCAGCGAGGGAGCTCCGCGAATGTCAGGAGGTAAATTATTCCACAGGCGAGGAGCCACCGCCGAGAAGGCCCTATTTCTTGTTTTCTCTTTTCGGGCCTCCCTCGGCGTTAGGCTCCTCAGCCTCACCTCCTGGCTCGCCCGTGTGACCCGGGTAGAACTTGGTGGGAGAAGGCGCTCCGCCAGGTATCGAGGCCCTAAACCGTTTAGGGCTTTATACGTAAGCATTAGCACTTTGAAGTCGATGCGGAACCTGATGGGCAGCCAATGCAATGCGGCCAGAGTGGGCGAAATATGTTGGAATTTTTTCACTCCACTGAGTAATCTGGCCGCCGCATTCTGTATTAGTAAGCTAATTGTAATTCCTTTAGCTTTTTGTTTGTGTTCTTTTCTGCTCTTGTGCAAAAGTTGCTCTTCATTTCACAGATGCAGAAGTGAAGCAGAGACAAATGAGTCATTCCGTGGCTGTTGTGCTGGCTTTGAGCTCAGTCCAAATCCCAGTCAGTCTCCATCATTTGGATGATGATTGTAAACTATCTCTGTACTGTGATCAGTACTGTGTCATGTGCTACAGTGAACTATACGCTAAACTTTGCTTCAAGAGTTCAGTGCTCCAAGTTAGGCAAAGGAAGTCACATGTTTCTTGTTAGTGATGACTTGCATAATGACAAGGTTGTGGATTCTAAATTCGTTTTCTGGTATGAGTCATTTTTTATTAACCTTGACAAATAATAGTCCAAGTTTCTGAATCTTGCTTTCTCTGTGTGTGTTTGTTTTAGTTCACTGTGTTAGGTAATATATTAACCATACAGTCACAGAGTAATTGCCTCAATTACTCTGTTTTGGTCTCAAGAACTGAGGTGTAAAAATTCCAGACCTTGTTGCAGAGACAATAGAGACCCAGTCTCAAGAAGATCCCTTTCTCCTCTATGTTCTAAAACAGAGATATAACATCAGTTTTAGGACTCTTGTCTGTAATTTTTCTGCACTGACCAAGAAGGAA
The DNA here is from genome assembly GCF_051106095.1 of Pogona vitticeps. Taxonomy (NCBI): domain Eukaryota; kingdom Metazoa; phylum Chordata; class Lepidosauria; order Squamata; family Agamidae; genus Pogona; species Pogona vitticeps. The sequence continues at coordinate 116,777,336 of NC_135786.1, forward strand.
ATGTGCTTAGCCTGAGGAAGTGGATTTCATCCATGAAAACTTCCTATTTAGTTATTTTTAGTCGTCCAATACAGTGGTGCCTCAATTTGAGAACGTCCCTACATACGAACAATTCGAGTTAAGAACGGCTCCATTCGCAAAAAGTTGCTTCAACTTGAGAACGGAGCCTCAACTTAAGAACCATAAAAAGGGGGGGGGGAAACTTTCCTGCTCCCTTTTTTTTACCTAAGTTCACCTTGGGTCAAAAGAAGAAAAAATAATAAAAATTTGCCCCCTAGTGGTAGATACGGATTAACTGGCTTTGCATTAGTTCCTGTGGGAACTCATGTTTCAACGTAAGAACGGCGCCTCTACATAAGAACGAAAAACAGCAGATACGGATTAAATGGTTTTCAATGCATTCCTATGGGAAATGGTGCTTCGACTTAAGAACATTTCGACTTAAAAATGCAGTCCCAATACGGATTAAGTTCTTAAGTCGAGTTATCACTGTAAAAGGTATCGCCACTCTTGCATTTGTGTAATCTTGGGTACCAAACAGCCTTTGTCTTGCCTTATTTGTTTGTTTGTTTTAAATGTTTATTTCAAGAGAAAAATCTGTAGGTAGGATCGAATGGTTAATTTCACTGCTTCTGTTAGCAGAAGAGGGAACATGAGCAATTCATGCTCTCCTTACCAGCTGATTCTGGCTGGCACACCATTCAGAGTAAAATTTTGAGCTGTGTGCAGGACTATAGCAGAGTGGTGGAGAGTACTGAGAGAGAAATTTCCATTGTATTAGCAGATGTCTGCTAGCCTAATGTTGTATTAAAATGTCTAAAATAAAATATACATCTATATTTTATGTTTAAACAGCAATGGAAACCAGGGTTTGAAGCATAGTAGATAAAAACAGATGATTTAAAAAAAATCTAATGTTTGAATCAGAAAAAAATCCAATTTTAAACATTTTAATAATGATTTAAATCAAATTCACCCTATTTGAATCTGGTTTCATATTCTAATTATCTGGAAAGTAGTCTTATCTACGGACTCTTGTAAATGTCACTACTTGGACTCTGGCACATAGCCAGGAGCTTTGTATATTCTGCATTAAAGTAGTTTTAATTCTGTGTCTCTAGGCAATCCTAACTCTGTGCTAATAAAAACTTAATTCTGTGTTTTCATAGGCTACTTGTGGAATTCTGAGAGTTGTAGTCCAAGAACGTAAACATGCCAATCCTATAAATTAATCACAATTGTATGATTGCATTTATTTTTAATAATCCTATGGTTACTATTTTACACAGTTTATTCTGGGTTTGCTAATGATGGAGCTGGCCAGTGATTGATACAGGACACTGAAGCACTGTGGAAACCTTATACAGCTCCTGATTTTTAGATGTTAATATTTGCACAACATTCAAGATACCGTATTTTTCTGTGTATAAGACACTACTTTTTCCTAAAATCATTACACTAAAAATGGAGGGGCGTCTTTAACACAGAAGTAAGCTAAGATAGCTGAAGAGAGAACAAAATTGCACATACCTTGCCTCTGTAAACAGGCTTCCTTCAGTCACGAAGCTTAGCTTCCTACAGTCAGGAGACTTAGCTTCCTCCAATCATGAGCCTTATGGAACTGATGTCAGCTGATCATGAACAAACCAATTGAAACACACCTCTTTGGAGGTGGAGCCTGTAGGCTCAGGTTCAACAGGGATTAAAATGTCTGACATTCTGAGCCCAGAGATAAGTTTTCTTAATGTTTTGGTTAGAAAAGGGGTGTGTGTGTTATAAATGGAAAAATACGGTATATCTTGGCTTATTTGCTCTCTTAAACAATGGAGAAGGAAATAGAAATGCTACCAAGAGTCTCTGAAAGCAGAATTCCATACGCAGTGGTATTTGGGCCCTTTTTCTGAAGCCTGAAGAAGTTGTAGGTAAAGCAAACATTTCCAGGAGCTGATAAGTTATCACTTGTTCCTGTCATAACATCCAAAGTCCTGTGGATAAATCCCAAGAGCTATTAGAAGCTGGTGTTTCTAACAGAGTGATCCATGGACCCTCTATGTTTCTGACACGGGGCAAATATCTGGAACTAGCTATATGTTAGATAAGTGCTAAGAAAACACTGAACCCTTCTGCCCTGATAAAAGTGTACCAGGTAATGTGACAGCAGGTAGATTTTTTTTCTGTGCATAAGGAAAAAATGCCAATTTTAATTCTACAGTTAAAACAAATGTCTTAAAAAGTGGGCATAGCTATACAGTATTTATTTTATATTTAAAATATTTTTATTTTATATATCTTCATGTAACCTGCCTTCTTAATTTCAGTGCAAACTTTATGCTTTTGGTTGACTGTTTTTGGAACATGGGAAATTGAATGAAATCATTTTCAGGGAAAATGCTTGTCAGGAAAAAGACTAGGCTAGAACTAATGATTACTAGTTTCCAATGAGGAGGAAGTGTCTCTTGCCCAAACATAGCATCATCTTCCCAGGGAGCACCAGCCCCTTAACAGTTGTTTGCATCAGTTAACTTCAGTTTGAACATTTATTTGTGAAAAGCCACTTGTCTACAATGAATAGGAATCCACTCTATTCAGAGAAGCTTTTGTAACTTGAATGTGTTGGGCCTTTTAAAATTTCATTTCAGTCTGTTCAGTAAATGAGTAACACATATATTACTCATTTACTGAACAGACTGAAATGAAATGTGTGTGGACAGGCAAGTGACTGAAAAATCTTTCTCTGTGTTTTGTTTTTCATATTTCTGTGGGCTAGCAGTCTATGCTGAAGAAAATACACTAATTATTTGTTTTTCTCTTAGGTCGAATTGGTGCTGAACATGTAATGAGGAAGATGCAGCTCTCAGCAGAAGCTGAGGTAAAACTACTGTATTTGAATATTAGTTTGAGTATCTGTTGGCAAAGAAAAGTACCCAAATAGTATGAAGCTCTCCTATGTTTCTGTGCTTAATATCATTCTCTTACTTTATGGTAGAACTTCACTCTTGCTGATAGAACTTGCAGCTGATATTAATTTTTGTAAAATGTTTCTAGGCATAACGCTCTTACATTGTTCGTGTGTGCGTGTGCATGAGAGAGAGAGAGAGAGAGAAGGAGAAGATACTGTAGAAGTCTTTGGAGCCACCCTCCATTCAGTTAATGAGACATGGCAGTTGCAAACGCATACAAAAAACAACAAAAACCATTCAAAGTTTGCAAGATTTGGAAGTGTCTTCCAGCAGCAGCAATGAGCCACCCTTTCCAGACCAGTTTCGAAACAATCATAGGGTTGGTGCTAGGCAAGATCAGGCAACATTTGCTCAATATGCACCAGTGTGCACTGATAGCAGGATCTCTGTAGCCTGTCTTCCCTTCCTTTCTCTTGCCATTCTTTTTTTTTCACACTGTGTTGATCGGATACCCAATAGTAACAGATTATACAACTCTCAGGTCTAAAAATACTGCCTTTGGTTAGCGAAACAGGACATAGAGGAAACTTGAAATTCCTGTCACACTTGTTTGTTCTTGGGAGGATAGTATGCAAAAGGTTTTAACCATTACAACTTCTGCTTTTGAAGAATGGTAGAAGTGCAGAATATCAATTTTTGATATTTAGTCACATTTTTGCCATGCAAGATATTTAATAACACTCATTTAGTCACACACTTGCCATGCTTTTAATATGAGAAATCCTGAATGAAAAGGTTTTCAAATTGAATTTCTTTAGCCATTGTTCTTTCCATCAGTGATACACTACTTGTTTTGGAAATTACATAAAACATATAAATTGGAATTAACTTTTTCTGGCCACAGCTTTATAACTGTGCCTCTCTCTATTCCTGACAAATGTTTTGTCTGTCGTTTCCCTTTTATGATTTAAATAATTCTTTGGTCCAAGATATGTTCATTTTGGGGGAAAGGTAAGGCAGCTGAAATACCAAATGCAGCCATATTCCAAATTAAGCATATTTTCCTAAAAGTACTCCATTGATTCATAACATCAGACTGGAAAACAGACAGAAACACTTTCTGCACTAAATGCTTTCTGAGAAAGCTGGCCACTACAGGCTGTTGATTCCAAATCAAGCAAAGGGCAATTCCAATTATGCCACATGATCTAACTTCTAATTTATATACTGTATGTATATATAACTGCTGCATATTGGATAAAATCCTGCTGCGCAACTATGAGGGCAGAAGGTAAATGGTGTAAGCAGTCACTCACTTCCATTCGACATGTAAGAGCTATCAACTTTGATTCTCAGAGACATGTGCACCTGCTAGCTTAATTTACACCTATGAATCTCAGTGGGGACTCTTAAATTGCCAGCTGTACACAAGTGAATATTATAGTATGTATTTTCCATCTGCATAGAACAGCCACAGAATTGGAACACTAGTTAACCTAGAACTGCTAGATAGCTCAGTGGTTTAAGCCTGAGGCTATGGAGCCAAAGGTTGGGAGTTCAGTTCCTCACTGTGCTTCCTTGACAGGGGCTGGACTCAATGATCCATAGGGTCCCTTCCAGCTCTTCAGTTCTAAGATTATTATTACATTGTTTATCAACACCTATAAAGCTGTGACCAGTTTGACTATTTTAGTATTAGCAAGGGAAAGATCTGGGACTCTCTTGTGCAAGCATGAGCTTTCTATTTATGATTACATCTGGTTAGTGAAAGTAGCCTGGGAAACACATTACTGCACTTGCAAGGCTTTATGCATCATTGGACCTAACAGGATCCTGGTCTCAGGAACAGAAACCTTGGCTAATCTACTCCAGATTGTCCAGTGATACATAAGTAGACCCTGATTCACTTTTCCATCTCTGTTAAACTTTGCAGTAGCCCTGAAGTAGAATACAAACGTTTTGTGCATAATATAAAATGGAAATTCCAGATATTGTACACGCAGCGAAAGCTCTACCAATTAGGTTAATAAGAGTTCAGTTTAGAGTAAATTATGTGCCCATATGATCTTATTCCTGATTTGACATTCTCTTTTGGCATGATGTTGGAAGATAAAGGGTAGTGGGCAACATCAGCATGTAAACTCAGGATGCAGATGCTGAAGCTGCTATTTATTTTCTCTCTTCCCTTTCTTCCTTGCATCTACCAGCAGTTGAAGCCAGCTTTCATGAAAGGGGTTGACAGTCACTTCACAGAATTTGTAAATGGCTTGATTGCGAAGTCTGTGCTGCTGGAGTCTTCACCATCCACTTTCCCTGCTTCTTGTCAAGAAAAAGACAGCTTCATAAACAAGTATGTTGATTCTTGGCTTAACCTATAACAATTGATTTCTTTTATGCCGACCCCTCAATACTGATATATATATATATTTTTCCATAGAGAATCAAGAGCACCTCCAGAACATGGAAAAGTTTTTGTTATTAGGAAGTCTCTCTTGGAGTAAGTACATTCATTTAATGAGAGTGCAACTTTGCTTATGTAAGTGTTGCCTCGTTTTATTAGAAGAATACAGTTAAAGCACAGCATGGCACGAAAAGTTCCATCTTTCACCTGTTCCAACCATTGAATCATTTTTTCTCTTTATACTTGTGTTGACCAGAAGTAGGCATTTGTAACAGAGTTAGTGCTGTTGAGTGGCCTAACCAATTAGCCAGGAATGAAGCTCAGAATAATCAGAGTTCATATTTAAAGAGACTGTCCTATTATGCAGGAAATGTTCTACAGTTATTGGTCAGCAATCTGTTTTGCTTAGCAGTGCAACCTGCCTTATCAATCGTCATGTGCTCTAATAAAGTCTGCATCATTTAACACCCATGGGTGTTCATAGTCCAGGGGAGCTGGGTGCCCTAATCTTGCTTCTACCATATCAGACTTGTCTGTCCATCTAGTCCAATATGTCTGCTTTGTCTGGCAGCATTTTTTCAGAATCCCACGCAAAGATCTTTCTGTCGTCATGTGACTGGAGCTTTCTGAATTGGAGAGTGGACCTCTGTCGCAGAGTTATCTCCCTTAATGAGGAGCAATAGTTTTATAACAAAGTGGGGATTTGTTATAGCCGTCCTCTTCCTGCTATTTGCTATCGTTCACCTCTCCTGTATTATGAAAGAAACCATGAACACATTTTACCACATTCTGATTAAACTTTGGTAACAGAGCTTGAGTTCCAATGAAATTTATTTGATTCCTTGCTCTGGCCTGTACACTCCCTGCTTCCAGTCCTTGTGCTAGTTAGAAATGCCCAGATTTTTTCAATATTTTGATCTCCAGTTAGAATTCTGCTCAGTTCTCCTTGATGTAAATTATGGTTTTAGCCTTCCCTTTGATAGCAGAGTGTCTTGTTTTCTTCCTGGTTTTGAGATAAATAACCTTCCAAGGACATGTCCCTGCAATACTGACACTCAAGGCCAGGAAGAGCATAATGATGAGCCTTGCTCTTGCTTTCTTAACTAACAATGTTACTTGTTGTGTTTGTTTGAGTTGAAGGTTCTGTCAGATTTTTATAACTACAGATATGCTGGGCACAAGTGATAGTTCTGAAGGATGCTGCTCAGAATCTTTGGTTTGGTTTGGAATGGTTGGGGAGGGGCTTCCATTTTGTTGGCCCAAAACTGCTTCTTAGGTAGACTTTCCTTTTCCCCAAAGTATATTTTTATTTTAAATGATGATGGCAAACAATGAAACATAGATGCTCAAATATTCTTGCCATGGCTGTTAGCAATGTATTTCTTAATTTCTGTTAAGATAGAAGAAATTCACCCGAAGTTCTGGCCTTTGAGCAGGGTTTAACCTATGTATTTCTCTGCCAAACCTGATCCACTTTACCAGTTCTGGAGGGAGACTGCATCTAGCTTTGGGAAAATAATTCTGTAGCTTTAGTTAGTGACTGGAGAAGGGAACAACGTTTCTGTTCCAGAATTACGGAAGAACTGCCTTTTCTCCCTATATACATAAGCATGAAGAGATAATTCTGAATGGAAAAGGGGTGGTCCCTGTCTCCCTTCACAAAGAAGCATGGAATATGTTCCCTGCTATGTCTTTGGCATAGGTGGTGGAGGTTTGAGTAAAGAGGGGGTGTCATCAAGCCTTCAAGAAGTAATCTAGAAAGAAATTTAGTCTCTGGGTCAGAATAGTTTACCTCTCCTGTTTTGATACCTTTGATTGTTTCAGTAAAGCTAAAAAAGGAGCATATGTAGGAAAGGATGTATATTTGTGACCACTGATCTAAAATGCAGTCATATATTTCAGCAAGTCTAAAAGTGAAGTTTTTCAGCCTCATTGCCAGAAGACTGAAGTGATTATCTTTTGGAAAAGATTGCACAGTATTTCTGGAAACTGGATAATATGATTATAGAACAGTTGCAGACATTTGAGTGTTTAGATGTGGTTTTAGAGCTCTAGAGGCAGACATTATAGTCTCCACATCAAAGTAATTTAACATAAAAATTATCGCACAGCTTCTTTATGGGTCACAGGTGTGGACCAATCAGAATAGGAATTCATTGAATGTCTGGTTTTTGTTATATGCTGTCAAGTCACTTTTCCTTATGAAAAATCTATGAATTTGTGAACTTCAAAAGGAAGTTGTAAATGTTACAAATGTCTAGAGTTCAACCACAGGAAGCCATAGTCATTGTAGCATGTCTTGTAAAATTACAATGGCAGGAATCTTGTATGTGTGTTTTTCAGAACTGTTTTACTCTGTAACTTAAACATGTTTTCCTCTTAGTGAGCTATTTGAAGTGGATCACATCCAGACCATCTACAACATGTTCATTGCTATCCTCATCTTGTTCATTCTCAGCACACTTGTGGTAGACTTCATTGATGAAGGGAGGTAAGAATTTTGAAGGGGCTAGTAGATTTTTAATTAAAGTTATTTGTCACACTTACATCACTATAGTCATAGGAACTAAAAAGAAGTACAGTGAGTATTGGAAGTGCAAAAAGGCAACACTAACCAACTTCCTGAAATTATTGCTTTTTAAATACATTACGTACAGCCTCCAACTGGTTGTTCAAAAGTATCTTGGTGAAATCATTGAAAAGGAAGTGGGCGAGTACTTGACTGCAGTTAGGATCCCAGGTAACACTACAGCTGCCACACTGAGTTTTGCTTTTAGTACTTGTGTTACGATGAGGCAAGAACCACATCTGTCCTGTCACTCAAGACATAATGGGAGTGTGATTTTCTTGCAGTCAAGGAATTTGGAGGAAAACACATTGCATTAATTGTGCAATGGAAATAACTACTATGTACACTAAACAAATTTCTCCTTTCAAGATCCTTAGTACATTTTGGTGCCCCTAAAGCTACAAGCACTTTCTGTTTCTGTTCTAGCTAAAGAGGAAATTGTGTTTAAAGAAAAGTAGCATTTTGTGAATAACATGGGCAGTAGGTCCTTAAGAGTAAGCACTGCCAGATACTTTTTTTCTGGAACAAGGGAGGTGCTAATCAGAAATAGCTTGTTTGTTTTTAGGGGAACTAGGACATCCCTAGTGCAGATTGTGTTCAAACAGCTGTGTCAATCACACAGGGAAAAAAACCACACATACTAAATGAGAATTCAGTTCTTACTGTACCCACTGAAATTAAATATGCCAGTAAAAATATGTTAGCCACTAAGTTGCAGAAAACAATGCCAATGCCCAAGCACTGTCCATGTAGTTTCAGACATCAGTTATAAAATTGTGCTGAATGTTTCTTTTTATCTGTGAATTTTGAGGAAATTCTGGTATCTTTTGAACTGCATGTGTTCATAAAGCCCAAAAAACTTTATCTGAACCACCTGGGACCTGCTGGTATGCTTTTGTGCTTGTCTGTACCTTTCTACCTGGTTGGGGGTGAGGAGCCTATGGCTACAGAGAGAACACATCAGGATCTGTTTCTTGTGTAAGCATGCTTAGGATTGACTCAATGACTATATCTAGGAGTATGTCTCAAACTCATGAGGCTTACTTCTATCTAGGTTGACATTTTTAGGCAACCTCTAGACATTACACTTTTTTCATGTGACCATTGAAAATCAAGGTTCAGCATATAGAATTTCAGAAGATACACCATAAAAATATCAGCTTGGCATATTACATCAGATGAAAGACAGGTTTGCCTCAAATTTTTGCTTGTTACAGACCCAATCCTGGGTCTCTGGCAAGTGCATATTGTATGATACATGTGCTTGCTTTCACAATTTATAGTGTAAAGATTAATATATATTCCTGAGGATATTTACGACTTTAAAAATGCAGGAGTGATCCTTTTTGATAAGGAGATCAGAAACTGTTACTGATTCTGCCTAGAAAAATATGCTTTGACCGAATGAATGAGGTGTAATTTTTTGTTTTGTTTGAATGTCTTTGAAGGTTGGTGCTAGAGTTTGATCTTCTGGTCTACGCTTTTGGCGGGTTTTCAGTTGTTGCTTTTACTTGGCTTTATATGTTCCTGTCTACGCTGGTTATGCCATATGGACTCTTTATCCAGTGGGCCAAAGGTTATCACAGTTCCTTCCACAAGATCATCCGCTCCTCCTCCTTTGGCGTTCTCTTCATGATATTCCAGACAGTTTGGCTTGGATTTATTCCTACATACATTACATTGACCTATGAACTGCCACCTGCTTCATCAGCCATAGTTATAATGGAACAGGTGAGTTTCAGTGCCTAAAAGGCAGTATAAGGGAATGGAATATAAATTCATTTTTCATGAAAATACAGTAAAACAATTAAGTATTCAATTGTTTCATAAAGCTTCAATTATCAAAATATTGTTTTTTAGCATGTATTTTATGATACTGGAGCATCTTTCATTCAGTGGCTGAAATTCTGTGCCATGCAACATGGATAATGTCATCAACCACGACTGTTTGGGAGTAATAAAAAACTTCCTAGTCCCCACCCCCTCCCAGGTTCTGAAAATGCATAGGGAGCCCTTTCGTCTTGGGAAAGTCTTTGGTAGCTGCAGAATAAGAACATAAAGAAGAGCTCTGCTGGATCTGGCCAAGGGCCCATCTAGTCCACCTTCCTGTATCTCACAGTGGCACCACCAGATGCCTCTATGAGCACATGAGACAACTAGATCTCCTGATACCCCTCCTCTGCATTTGGCATTTTGAGGTACCTTCCTTTTAAGCCTGGAAATTATACATCTCGATCATGGCTTGTCACCTGCACTGGACTTTTCCTCCATGAATCTGTCCAATCCTTTTTAAAGGCATCTAGGCCAGATGCCATCACCACATTTGTGGCAAGGAGTTCCACAGACTAACAACATGCTAGGTAAAGAAGAATTTTCTTTTGTCTGTTCTCACTCTTTGTTGTTGTTTAGTCGTTAAGTCGTGTCCAACTCTTCGTGTCCTCATGGACCACAGCACGCCAGGCCCTCCTGTCTTCCACTGCCTGCCGGAGTTGGGTCAAATTCTTGTTGGTCGCTTCAGTGACACTGTCCATCCATCTCGTCCTCTGTCGTCCCCTTCTCCTCTTGCCTTCACACTTTCTAACATCAGGGTCTTTTCCAGGGAGTCTTCTCTTCTCATGAGATGGCCAAAGTATTGGAGCCTCAGCTTCAGGATCTGTCCTTCCAGTGAGCACTCAGGGTTGATTTCCTTCAAAATGGAGAGGTGTGTTCTCTTTGTAATCCACGGGACTCTCAAGAGCCTCCTCCAGCACCACAATTCAAAAGCATCAATTCTTCGACGGTCAGCCTTCTTTATGGTCCAGCTCTCACTTCCATACATCACTACTGGAAAAAACATAGCTTTGACTATGTGGACCTTTGTCAGCAAGGTGATGTCTCTGCTTTTTAAGATGCTGTCAAGGTTTGTCATTGCTTTCCTCCCGAGAAGCAGGCATCTTTTAATTTAATGGCTGCTGTCACCATCTGCAGTGATCATGGAGCCCCGGAAAGTAAAATCTGTCACTGCCTCCATATCTTCCCCTTCTATTTGCCAGGAGGTGATGGGACCAGTGGCCATGATCTTAGTTTTTGACCTTCAGACCATTTTATGCACTCTACTTTTTCACCCTCATTAAGAGGTTCCTTAATTCCTCCGCACTTTCTACCATCAGAGTGGCATCATCTACATATCTGAGGTTGTTGATATTTCTTTCGGCAATCTTAATTCCGTTTTGGGATTCCTCCAGTCAGGCCTTTCACCTCATGTATTCTGCATATAAGTTAAATAAGCCGGGGGACAATATACAGCCTTGACGTATTCCTTTCCCAATTTTGAACCAATCAGTTGTTCCATATCCAGTTCTAACTGTTGCTTCCTGTCCCACGTATAGATTTCTCAGCAGACAGATAAGGTGGTCAGACACTCCCGTTTCTTTAACAACTTGCCGTAGTTTGCTGTGGTCCACACAGTCAAAGGCTTTTGCGTAGTCGATGAAGCAGAAGTACAGTGGTGCCCCGCATAGAGACGTTAATCCGTTCCAGGAAAAACGTCGCTATCCGGAAACGTCGCTATACGGGGCTAAAAACCCCATAGGAACGCATTAAACTCCGTTTAATGCGTTCCTATGGGGACAAAACTCACCGCTAAGCAGAAATCCTCAATCCGGCTGCCATTTTCGCCACCTCGGTAAGCGAGGAATCGGCGTGAACCCGCTGCGGGTGGCCATTTTCTTCATCCGGCGGCCATTTTGGAACCGCCGATCAGCTGTTTAAAAACATTGCAATGCGAAGATCGCTAAGTGAAACGCTTACTGATCATCGCAATGTGATGTTTACCCTATCTAAACATCGCAATGCGATTGCTTTTTCGATTGCAAAATCCGCATTGCTATGCAGATTCGTAGTTAAACGGTGCGCTCGTTATGCGAGGCACCACTGTAGATGTTTTTCTGGAACACTCTGGCTTTCTCCATAATCCAGCACATGTTAGCAGTTTGGTCTCTAGTTTCTCTGCCTCTTCGGAATCCAGCTTGTACTTCTGGGCGTTTTTGTTCCACATACTTCTCACCCTCCCAACACTGAATTGGAGTGGACGTCCCCTTGTTCTGGTATTGCTTGAGAGGGAAAAGAGCTTCCCTCTATCCATTTCATCCATCCCCTACATAATTTTATACTGTATATCTCAGTCATGTCCCCTCCAGGCACCTTTTCTCTAGACTAAAGAGCCCCAAACGTTGTAGCCTTTCCTCATAAGGGAGGTGGCCCGACCCAGTCATAATTTTAGTCACTCTCTTCTGCACCTTTTCCAGTTCCACAATGTATTTTTTGAGGTGCGGCAACCAGAACTGGACGCAATACTTCAGTTGCAGCCTTACCAGCGTTTTGTAGAATGACATTATAATGTTGGCTGTTTTATTTTCAGTCCCCTTTTTAATAATCCCTAGCATGAAATTGGCCTTCTTCACTGCCACCACACACTGGGTTGACACTTTTATCGAGCTGTCCACCAGCACACCAAGATCTCTTTCCTGATCCGTTATGGACAGCTCAGAACCCATTAGCTGATAACTAAAGTTTGGATTTTTTTTGCCCCAATGTGCATTACTTTACATTTTCTTACATTAAAATGCATTTGCCATTTTGCCACCCATTCTCCCAGTTTGGAGAGATCTTCTGGAGCTCTTCACAATCCGTTCTGGTCTTCACCACCCGGAAGAGTTTTGTGTCATCTGCAAACTTGGCCACCTCACTACTTATCCTGATCTCCAGGTCATTGATGAACAGGTTGAAAAGCACTGGTCCTAGGACAGATCCCTGG